>NC_085927.1:58711886-59078553 GCF_029289425.2 Pan paniscus
CTGCAAAGCTATGTCCATCCTCCCCAAAGGCCATATCTGCACAGCGGTAAACACTGCCCGGAGAGGAAACTCACACGCAGCTCCACGGAGGAGGCATCAACTGCTTCCTCTACCTTTAAGGAGGGCAGTTTCTCAAGCTCTATAAAAAGCCTTTAAATGGGTGTGACGTGACCTAGAAATTTCATTTCTAGGATTTTGTCCTAAAAAATATATAAAGATATATGCAAAGAATTAGCTATAAATATGTCCGTCTCTGCCTTATTTGAAATAGTAAAAACTTGCAAGCAAACAACATTTCAAACACTTGACCATCCTTTAAATATATGAAGGGGCTCTCGATAACATAAATCCACTGTAGTCATTGAGGGTCATTTTTGCAATAATGGACACAAGATTGTCAATTAAAAAAAGGGATAATTTCTTCAATGTGGTAATGGTGACAGAAAAGTCACATTTAGAATGGGGAGCGAGGCTAGGTGCAGTGGCTCATGCCTGTAATCCCAGCACTCTGGGAGGCCGAGGCATGTGCATCACCTGAGGTCAGGAGTTCAAGGCCAACCTGGTCAACATGGTGAAACACTGTCTCTACTAAAAAAATATAAAAATTAGCCAGGCATGGTGGAGGGTGCCTATAGTCCCAGCTACTCAGGAGGCCAAGGCAGGACAATCGCTTGAACCCGGGAGGTGGATGTTGCAGTGAGCCAAGATCGAGCCACTGCACTCCAGCCTGGGCGACAGAGCGAGACTACATCTGAAAGAAAAAATTAAAAATTAAAAATTAGAATGGAGAGAGATGGTGCATTTGCAGGAGAGCCATGTGGTGGAGAATTATGCAGCCACAAAGAGGAATGAAGCCTGACCCAGCTGTGATGTGGTTGAACCTCAAGACACGGTGCGGAGGGGAAGAGGCCAGTACCAAAGGTAGCAAGCTGTGTTGCCCCATTCATACGAAAGATCCAGAACAGATCGATCCACAGGCAGGCACAGATCGGCGGCTGCCTATGCATGGGGTGTTGGCGCTGGATGGAAATGTTTCAGAAATAGAGATAGATGCCAAGGGCATGTGCCGAGAGCTGCTAAACGCTGCACTTTAACATGATTTATTTTAGGTTTGCCTACAGCACCTGTAATCTGTCTCCTCGTGGATGGTGAGACCCCCGGTGTCGCCCCTGTGATCTCTGGGAGCTGTGCGGGACCCTGCCCACTAGATGGAGGTTTGCCTGACTGTTAATTGACTTGCTCATGGTCAGCCCCCAGCTCAGGGCCAGGCCAGCACCATCACCCATCCGGCTCCTTCCAGGACTCGCTGGGCGGGCTCTGGCTTAGTTCTCCTACCTGCATTGGTCAAAGCCCCTAGGAGACAGTCGGCCTCTTGCCAGCCCATCCCCTGCCCAGCACAGCGTGTTCTCAAGGTTGGAGCAGGCTGCAGGTGCCACGCCGAGGCATCCCAACGGGGATTCCAGGCTCCTCCAGCCTGCCTGTTGTCCTGATCGCTCCCTGCAGCCGCTGCTGCCTGCCAGCGTGGGGGTACCTGTGGGGCAAGAATGGGGGACCCTGCTTATGAAGCCCGATCCCATCCAGCGTCAGCCGCGTTCTCGGTGCCCGTGACGGTCTGATGCTGACGCCTGATTCTGCTTTCTGTCTTGGAGTGTACAGTGGCATTCACGGTCATCGCCACAGCCATCAGGTCTGTGGAGCCACGCGCAGGTGCGCGCTCCTGGGAGTGGGCTCCAAACCTCAGGTGGGAGAGCAGAGGCTGCAGGGCAGGTAATGTGCTCCCCTCTGTGACTGGGGCAGAAGCCTGCACACCCACCCTGCCTGCGGGCACTGAGCACTCACCCAGACCCGTGGCCATGCTCTCCACGTTTGTCATCGAGGCCCAGCTCCCCCTGCCTGTCTAGTCTCAAACCAGAGCCCTAGCCTGGTCCCAGATCGTGGGGTGCTGCCCTGGGGTCCCCCATCAACACAGGTTGATGACACCAGTGCCAAGCACCCCTGAGCAATCTCCCCCAAGCAATCTGCTCTATCGCTCTTTCAATGACTCAGAGCCCTGTTCCAGATGCCCAGGCATCTGCCAGCTTCATTGCTGGAGTGAAAGGAGGGGTGATGGGGCTGCCATAAAAGATGACAGTGGGACCATGTTGAGGTCACCTCCCGTTTCTTCTTCAGGTCTCCATGACTGAACTCACAGGGCCGCCCTAGGACCACTGCAGCCGGGAGTGCAGAGTGTGGGGGTGGGAGGTGCCTCTGCTTTGAGGTCTGGGGCGGCAGGTGGGAAGGGCGGGGGAAGGCGGCGTTTTGTCGGAGTCTCCTGCTGGGTTGGGGGTCGGTAATTCCTGGGTTTTTGGGAGGAAATCCTGTTTCTGGAGGAAAATGGCAGCTCCTGTGGGGGAAGCTTGTGTGAGCCTTGGGGCAGCCTGGGACACACGTGTGCATGCACATATGTACATGCATGTGCACACAGGCACACACTGGCATGCACATGTCCCCACACGTGTGGACACACATGCACACTCACAAGTGTCCTCACACGCATCCACATGCACACACACGTCATAGCACACGTGTACATATATGTCCTCACACACATGCACACACGTGTCCTCTCACACACTCACATGTCCTTACACACACCTGCATGCACACACGTGTCCTCTCACACATGCACACACGTGTCCTCTCACAAATGCACTCACACATGTCCTTACACACATGCACATGCATGCACACACAAGTGTCCTCACACACGTACACACGTGTCCTCACACATGCACACATACGTGTCCTCACACATTCACACACGTGTCCTCTCACACACTCACGTGTCCTTACACACACACATGTGTCCTCAATACATACCTACACATACAGAAGTGTCCTCAGACACATGCACACACGTGTCCTCACACACATGTGTCCTCACACACATGCACACACATGTCCTCATGCACACACATGCACACTCCCACGTGTCCTCACACACATGCACACGTGTCCTCCCATGCACATATGTGCACACACACAGGCTACGAGGTGGGGCTGTCCCCAGGGCTGTGCCTTTTCTTGGCCATCCTGTCCCACCGCGTCCTGGCCACACTCCCAGCAAGGACTTACCTGACTCAGCTGTTTCTGGACTTCCTACCTGTGCCTCTGTCCTGTCTGCCATGACTGTACTCCAGGATCACAGCTGATTAGTCATGGATTACTAATATCTGCTAGAGCTAGCCACTCCCTCCTTCCCCTCATTTCTCCTATTTTTGAATCATTTTTCCATTTGAAGTTAAAATCCCTTGACTAATCCCAGAGAAAGCAACACATTAGTATTTTGATGGCGATTGCATTCAATTTGCAAATTAACTTGGAAGAATAGACATCACTGTCATACTAACTTTTCCTGACCATGTGAATTTCCATTTTTGTTTTTTTCATGAATGTTGTGAAGTTGTCCTCACACAGGTCTCGCCCATTTCTTGTTAAATTTATTCATAGGTATTTTATCTCTTTTGTTGCTGTCGTAATCGGGGCCTTGGCTTCCATTGTGTCTTCTAACTGGTGGTTGTGCATTATCGCATTTTGTCTTGTAGCCTGCGTTCCTCTGCGTATGCCTCATTCAGGCTTCAAGATTGGATTCCTTTAAAAGACAAAGACTGTAGCTTCTTTCTCTTCAAATCCTCCTAGTGTCTGGCTGAAAGTCTTGCCCTTAGTATGGGAAAATGGCTTTTGGAAGTGGATTAGGAAATGAGAGCACGGATCTCGGACAACAGGCTCAGATCTGCAGGCTCAGTTTCATAATCTGTCAGCTAAGGTTGCGGCACCTGTGCCCACAGCACATATGCTGCTCGCAGATTTGGATACACGTGTGCGTGTGTGCTGTGTGGACGGCGGTGGGGTCCATGTGCCTCAGGGGCGGTGCTGCCCCTGGAAATCTCGGGGCTGGCAGGGACTGTCACTACGAGCTGAGACCCAGGTGTAGACTGGTTCCCAGGTGTGGTCAGAGTAAGCATCCACCAGACTGGAGTGCCCTGGGGTGACGGCAAGTCCCCAAAGTCAATGTGAAGCCCACGTGCACGTTCTGCCTCTGGAGACAGAAAAGTCTGAGAGGTGGGAGGGGGCCTTGCCAGACCCCTGCCTGGGTCCCTGGCTAACTATGAGGGTTTTGCTTTGGGGAGTGGCTGAGACTCACACACCTCTGAGCTGGGAGAAGGAGGTGGGAATGAGAAAAGGGAAAGAGGGGGCCGGAAGGAGGCACAAAACGTCCCTGATGCAGCGCCGTCCCAGGATGCCTGCAGCACAGGCACGGGGCTCTTGCAGGCTCCTACGTCCCCAGGGTGGAGCATATACAGCCTCCGTCACCTAAGACAGCAAACACCACGAGAGTGGCAGCCTCACAGTCACCTTGTGTCATCTCCTAGCACAGCAGGTGCACTCCTGGTCTCTGGGCAGCCTGAGAGGCAGGTCTTGCTGGGTTTACACTAGAGATGAGAAGACAGGAGAGAAACAAAGGAGTTACCCCATGGTCAGGCTCTGGTGGAGGTGTGTTCCTCCTGGTACTTCCCCTCACACACCTGCATTACCCCCAGCAGCATCTGTGGCAAGCAGGCCCTGTGCTTGTCCCTGCCAGGCCCCTTCCCCACAGTGTTGGCCCCTCCCGGGCCCTCCGCTGGCCTCAGCCGCCAGCTGCCCCTGAGAATGAGCTCCCTGAGGGCAGGGCTTGGCTCCCTGTACCGTGTACTCCCTTCACCCTAACTATGGAGGGCACAGAGCAGGCGCTGGGCACATGTACGTTCAGTGAATGAGTGGATGGATGGAAGGGGCTGCCTACCTCCCTGGCTTCTCTTCTCGGACAGGTTGCAGGGACTTGGGCCATAGCACTGGTCCGCATCGAAGATGTGAGGTCCCACTCAACACTGTCTGTCCGTCTCTCCCCCTGCCAGTCCCCGCCCTCGGCCACCAAGCTCAGCCACCAAGCTCAGCCACTAAGCTCAGCCCTGCCATTTCTGAAGGGGGTGCTCAGAGCCAGAGCTGTGAGGGGCAGCTGTCCACTCCGTGGGGGCACATGGGAGCTACCTTGTCCAGGGCTTTGTGCTGGAAGATCTGAGCAGAGCTGGGAGAGTAGGCTGGACACGTGAAGAACAGGTCAAGGGTGGCCTTAGGCACTGGGGGAGCTTCGTTGTTCTCTGTCACCAGCATAATCTCTCTGAGGGCTCCCACCTTCCACATAGCGGGGGGCGATTGTAGTCATTCATTGCTGATATTGCAGTACTTCCTTCCAAGCTATCTCTCTTGGGCGATGCAACTTCTTTTGCATAAATTCCTGGACTTTTAGTTTTTTTTCCCTAATTCCCTGCTCCTCACATGATGGAGGCCAGGTGCCTGGGGATAACCCACGATGACTGCCCTGTGCAGATGCTGGGATCTTAGGGTCTCAGGGCCTCAGCCATCACCAGCCTTGGCCTGGGATCAGCTCCAGCAGACCGGCCTCGGCAGGCAGGACCCCTCCTCTTGGCTGTTTGGCAATGCCCACACCTGGGGACCGTCACTAACCTGCCCCCACCCATGCTGCTGCCCTCAGTGCCCACCCCCAATCCCAGGTTCCCCAAGGGTTCCCCACGGCCCCTGGTTAGGTTTCCCACA
Organism: Pan paniscus; assembly: GCF_029289425.2. Classification (NCBI taxonomy): domain Eukaryota; kingdom Metazoa; phylum Chordata; class Mammalia; order Primates; family Hominidae; genus Pan; species Pan paniscus. Next base: position 58,717,521 of record NC_085927.1, read on the forward strand.
GGGTTCCCCACGGCCCCTCCCATGTACTAGAGGGGGTCTGGGCATCCTGGCCATGCCTGGGCAGAAAGCATTGGCAGTACCCCTGCCACATCTACATCTAGAAACTTCTCCGCTGAAGCAGAGCTGCCCCTCCCACCCATGCACAGAGGACGCAGGACGCCCCTGAGACATGGCAGCCAGGGGCATCCCAGGACCTGAGACGTGGAGCTTCTCACACCCTCTCAGGGGTCTTCCCAGAGCCCATACCCCCACATGGGGCCCAAGAGCTGGGAGAAGAGAGAGTCTGGCCTCCACTCCTCATCCACCTCGGCGCCCTCCTCCCCCTGCACCCCACTGGGTAGCATTTCCTCTTTTTCCCCTTCACCATCTAGAAGGGGTTTCCCTGTGAAATAACCTTGGCCTCTGGGCTTCAGCCAGGGACCGGGCCTAGGTGCTGACCGGGCAGTCAGGGACCCGCGGAATCGGCCCATCTCCCTGGAAGAAACAGAGCAGGCTCTGAGCAGGGAAATGGGGCCTGGCTCCCCCAGGCTGGACTGTGTTGGGTGAATGAAGAAATGCAGCCGTGTGGGTGAGTGAGTGGGTCAGTGAGTGAGTGAGTGTCAAGGGGACAAAGCCAGGTCTAGGGAAGTGACACATTTATCCTCCGGCCCCCAAGACTGAATCTCCATGTGCTCCTCCCGGAGCCCAGTGCTCCCTGCAGAGCTGCAGGGCCTGTGAGTGGAGATGGATGGGACAGATCCCTCCTGCCCTGGCCTCCCCGTGGTCTCCTACACCCATGAGCCTCGCCTCCCTTTGGCACTTGTATTAGTCCCTTTCATACTGCTATAAAGAACCGCCCAAGACTGAATCATTTATAAAGGAAAGAGGTTTAATGGACCCACAGTTCAGCAAGGCTGGGGAGGCCTCAGGAAACTTACAATCATGGTGGAAGGCGAAGGGGAAGCAAGCACCGTCTTCACAAGGATGCAGGAAGGAGAAGTGCTAAGTGAAGGGGGAAGAGCCCCTTACGAAACCATCAGATCTCATGAGAACTCACTCACTATCATGAGAACAGCATGGGGGAAACCATCCCTAGGATTCAGTTCCCTCTACCTGGTCTCTCCCTTGACACGTGGAGATTACGGGGATTGCAGTTCACTATGAGATTTCGGTGAGATAGGAAACCAACCATATCAGAGACTTGGCTGCCCAAGTCTCTGGCTAAAGTCACGGAAACTCCTTGGGCTTCAGGGGTGCATGGATGGGAGGACGACTCCTGCTTTCAGTGACTCATCTGAGGGAGCGGCTGGCCAGCAGGATCTAGAGTTGCTTGGACAGGAGTGGGAGAGGAAGGGGTGTTTTTAAATATGAGGGATGCGTTGAAGGACCACAAACCCACACTCCAGGAACACCAGGGCCCCTCGACTTCCTTCTTAGCAATGCTCGAATTCCAGCCAGGCTGTTCCAAGTCCCAGGACCCCCTGAGTGGCCTCTATCCCTCCCGCTGTATCCTGGGGGCTCTGGTCTTCAGCTTCTTGGGCTGTGCTAGGGGAGGATCTGCAGATGGAGCTGGGGGATCATTCCAGGGAGGAAAGGGGATCCTCTGGCCTTCCACAGTGAGGGTTTGTCCTATTCCTCAAAGCTCCCTCAAAGGATGGTTCAAGTCACCTGCCTGGCAGACAAGAGGGATTCTGTCCCAGGTGGGGGATAGGGTGTGGCTTTTCCATCTCTCTGTCTCCATGCTGTTCCTGCGCCCGTCTCCACGTGAGACCCCACATCACATTCTCACTCCCGCCACCACGCACAGAAGGGGCTGTGTTGCTGGAGCACCTCCCCTAACTTGTACCTGCATCAGAGCTGCCCTGCGGGGGCTGGCATGGGGTGCTCCACGCTGCAGGATGGCACCTTTCATTCCACAGACCTCGATCCTGGTTCCAGCTCCATCCACTCCTCTGAACAGAAACCAAGCTTCCTCGAATGGGGCCTGTTTAGTGCTTACCAGAGGATTATGCTAAAATACGTTTTTTCTTCTTAAATAGAAGTAGATAATCTCCAAACCTGTGTTTTCTTGCCTTTCCCTGTCTTGTCTTTGCACAGGAGGGTCTTGAGGAAAATGCCCTGGTGCGGGCTGCGCCCTCTGCTGTCACCTGCGGGCATGGGGGTGGCTTCCAACGGGCTTGGCAGCTGGGCCCAGGTGGCACCGTGGGGGCCTGAGCCACGCGTCCTCCATCCCCGCCAGGCTTTGAAAGCGTGCGCCCCACTGCGTGTGGAGGGCCCCACAGGTTGCCCAATGTAAGCCGCTCTTAATACTTGACAGACAGGACACCTGTAGCTGGGAATGACACAGAAAGTTAGTATTTGCAGGAAGGATAGAAAGGTGGAAATGCTCACATTGTGGTTTTCCTGTCCACACTGCCGTTTCCCCACCTGGCCAGAAGGAAGCTGAGGTTCAGGTGCATCTGGCCGCCATGCCCCCATCTCCCACAGGGGCCCGACACCTGCAGTCCCCAACCGCCCCACCTCTCTGCTCTCAAACACTCCAGCCCAAGGCAAAAGGCCCGTCGCCCCTTCGTTCCACGGGCACGTGCTCCCCCACCTCCCTGGAAGCTCCCGGGCCCTGGCTTCCCAGCCTCGCGTTTCCCTTTTCTTACTCTGATCTCCGTGTGTGACAAGCATGTTCGGCTCTCAGAGTGTCTTGAGTCTCACCTGCAGCCTCAAATGCTGTGGACAGCAAGAGCGCTGGCTACTGAGGTCCACCCCCATTCCAGCTTCCATTTTGCCTTCCTGCAGTCCTGGAATCTTTTATTGGATGCCAACGGTATGCACTTCCATTAAAGAGGAAGTGTGAGCCCGCTGGCTGGCTGCATGGTGGAGATTCCTGGACAGTGACGTGGTCCTGCCTTTGAGGAGCCGGAGGAAGGAGGGATAGGCAGGCTGCTGGGGCATTCTAACACAGGAGGTGGGGCTGAGATAAAAGCGAGCCCCAGCCAGGGGATAGGAGATCCTGGAGGCTTCCCCAGAGGGTGGCTCAGGGGCTGAATCCCAGGAGGTGAGAGGTATGGGGTTTGGGGGGCAGGGTGTGGGGTGGGGGTTTGGGGTGCAGAATGTGGGGTGCAGGATGTGGAGTGTGGGGTACAGGGTGTGGGGTGCAGAATGTGGGGGGCAGGGTGTGTGGTGTGAGGTGTGGGATGTGGGGTGTGAGGTTTGGGGTGCAGAATGTGGGATTTGGGGTTTGGGGTACAGAATGTGGGGTGTGGGGTGTGGGGTGCAGGGTGTGGGGTGTGGAATGTGGGGTGTGGTGTTTGGGGTACAGAACGTGGGGTTTGGGTTTCGGGTACAGAATGTGGGGGGCAGGGTGTGGGGTGTGGAGTGCGGGATGTGGGGCATGGTGTTTGGGGTACAGAATGTGGGATTTGGGTTTTGGGTACAGAATGCAGGGTGTGGGGTGCAGGGTGTGGGATGTGGGTGTGGAACGGGTACAGCAGCGGGTCCTCCTGTGGGCTGGTGGCCTTGAGGCCAGGTAGGAGGAAGTGGCCGACACCTGGAGCAGGCACTGCCTCGGCTCCTTCACCATCCAGGCCTGAGCCCTCGGGGCAGCTGCTGGCAGGGGGCACCTTTGTGCAGGGACAGGAATGTGTGCCATGGAGCCGCCTGGGGCCTCACATTGAGGACGCACAGCCTCTTCTGAAGGCAGAGGCCCAGCCCACAGCCCTGCACCCCACAGCGCCTCAACACACCCCACCTCCAGGTGAACCCGGCATGTCAGACAGGACGCACTTGTCAGCGGGTTTGAGTAAAAGTGACATTCCTGAGGAGAATATTTTCAACAGATTATTCATTTGCTGAAAACCAGCAGCTGATAAATATTGAATTGCACTTCTTCACAAATACACCAATTATCTCCCCAAAAGCAGGAATTAGTGCTGCATAGCGGTGCATTAATAAATGTCATTCAGCTAATTGAATTTCTTGATTGACTAAAATATTCCCTGTTCTGAAATTCAGTCAGACAACAGGGAGGTTTCCATGGCGACAGCTCTTCCCGGGTGGCGAGGTGGGGAGCAGTCGCCCTCCCTCCTGCTGGGAGAACCCCGAGAGGTTCGAGGGTTCCCCTTCAGTGAGCAGGTTGAGGGCAGGGCAGCCCCGCTGGTGGGTGCTTCATCGGGGTGGACGTTAGTGCCGGGGAGCCCGGACCCCTTGGACACCTGGCCTCACTGTCCTCAGTCTGTTGCTTCTGCCTCTTCTCCTTAGAGATATGGAGCGGCCTTCCCCATCCCGTCTTCCTGTCCCATCGCCCAGTGTGGAGACCTCCAGGGCTCCCGCGTGCTAGGAGGAGGAGCTGCCACCCTAGGCCTCCATGCCCCTGGCCCTGCTGTCCTGCGGCCTGGGTTCCCTGACCCGCCCTTGTCGTTGGAAAGTCCCACTCACTCTTCATGCTTGGGGCCTCCAACTCGCCAAAGGCTGAGGGGGGCTGCTGAGGCAGGAGTCACTTCCTTCCCCAGCACCCAGCGCCAAAAACCTTCCTCCCTCCAGCCTCTCTCTTCCTTTCCTCCTTCCCCTCTCCCTCCCTCTGTGTCCTCCTTCTGTCCACAAGTATTTGGGAACCCACTGTACCACGATGTCCTCTTACACACTGGCCACCCACCCACACATGGCTGGGGCTCCGTCTTCTCCTGGCATCCAGCACCTGCCCTTGCATGTGGAATAGGGTGTTAAAACCTGTCCTGCCTGGGGACCACTCTTCTGGGTCCTGCACTTGGCAATCTGTCCTTGTCCTATTTTCTGGGATCTCATTTCTCCAGTTTTCCCTCTTCTCTGTCTTCAAACGTTTCCATCTCCTGGTCCACTCTGCCAAGCTGCTAAATGGGTTCACATGCGAGTTCCACACACACACAGAGGAGATGACAGGGAATCAATGTTCTTTTTCTCATCAACATTATAACAAGACAGCGTTGGACAAAATGATGTTGTTTGAAGATCTGCTGTGCATGACATGCTGGAAAAGGCAAAACTATGGGGCCAGTATGGAAATCAATAGTTACTAAGTGCTGGTGGGGAGGGAGGGATGAAGAGGGGCAGCACAGAGGGTCTGGGGGCCCCGGATGAGGCTGCAGTGCTGGATTCAGTCCACGCACCTTGTCAAAGCCCACATCACCGCGACAGTGAGCCCTACTGTGACACTCAGGCAGAGAGTGACCCTACTGTGAGCCAGGTGCGTTGGGCCATAATGATGCGTGGATGTTTGCTCATCAGTTCTACCAAATACACCTTCTCATGGGACGTGTCGATAATGGGGGAGTCTGTGCATTTGCGGGGCCAGGGGCTACATGGAATATCTCTGTACCTTTGCTCAGTTTTGCTGTTCTGAACCTAAAACTGTTCTAAAAGATAGACTTGGCCAGGCACGGTGGCTCATGCCTGTAATTCCAGCACTTTGGGAGGCTGAGATGGGCCAATCACCTGAGGTCAGGAGTTTGAGACCGGCCTGGCCAACATGGTGAAACCCTGTCTCTACTAAAAATACAAAAATTAGCTGGGCATGGTGGTGGGTGCCTGTGATCTCAGCTACTCAGGAGGTGGAGGCAGGAGAATTGCTGGAACCCGGAAGGCGGCGGAGGTTGCAGTGAGCTGAGATCGTGCCGTTGCACTCCAGCCTGGGCAACAACAGCGAGACTCCATCTCAAAAAAAAAAAAAAAAGGTAGACTTAAAATAAGATAGACTTAAAATAAACAAACAGACAAACACACCAGGGAGCTGACCAGCTAATCCAGTCCATGAGCCTCTAATGAACTCACGGGAGCTGGAGGCAGCGGGGGAGGCCTCTGCGTGCTGACTCCGCCCTTGGATGCCACTGCTCACGGCCATCTCTGGGAGGTGGCAGGTCCCTCGCAGGAGCAGGCCTGTGCAGGCATTTCTGTGTTTTTTTCCAGGGAGTTTTGTTTCAAGGCTGACATTAGCAGGCTGTGGTGTATGCACTGATTCCATTGGTGGCAGACCTGAGTGACCAGTGGGCTCCACTCCCTTCCAGAAATGCATGCCCTTGGCAGAGCTGCTGGCCTCCCTCAGTCCCTGGGAAGTGCTGGCTGTGAAACCTGGGCCTCCAGGCTGTCCGGGGCTGGGCTGAGCAGCTGTCCCCATGAGGCAGATTGATGAGTCTGGATTTTGTGCCCAGAGCAAGAGTGCAATGAGGTGACATGCAGTTGCTTTCAGTGAGAATGTGTCTAGGACCTCAGAGTGGTTAGATGACACTCGCGTCTAAAAGTCCTGAGGAGTGTGCAGAGAGAGGGAGCTGGGAGGGCAGATGGGTGTGTGGGAGAGGAGTGGGGACTGGAGAGCGGAGAGTGCTCAGTGGGGTGGGGACAGAGTGAAAGGGAGATGGGGAGAGAGAGGGAGAAAGTGGGGAGAGAGGAAGAAAGGGCAGAGAGAGAAAGAAAGGGACAGAGGGAGACAGGGATGGAGAAAGCAGGTAGAGAGGGAGAAAGGGCAGAGGGAAATGGATACAGGGAGAGAGGGAGAGAGAGGTAGAAAGTGGGAAGAGAGGAAGAAAGGGCAGAGAGAGAAAGAAAGGGACAGAGGGAGACAGGGATGGAGAAAGCAGGTAGAGAGGGAGAAAGGGCAGAGGAAAATGGATACAGGGAGAGAGGGAGAGAGCCAGAGAAAAAGAGGTGGGGACAGAAAGGGAGAAAGGGGAGAGAAGGACAGAGAGAAATAGAGAGATAAAGGGAGAGAGGAAGACAGTGGGGAGGGAGAGAGAGGATAGAGAAGAGGAAACAGTGGCCTTGGGGTGAGCCTGAGGAGGGACACTGGCTCCTGGTCAGTAGCAGGAGCAGCTGTGGGCGGCAGTGCCATTACTGGGACAGGGAAGATGGACGAAGGGAAAATCAGAGGTGGGAGATGAGAGGAGCTGTAGCCACGGTGACAGCACCTTCAGAGCAGACAGTCCTGCCAGCTGCCTGGGCTCTGGGGAGGGTGTGGACTCCACAGGCACCTCTGGGAGTCAGGGTCATGAGTGGTGCTTAAAGCCACAGGGAAGCTCAAAGCCACTCAGGGAGTCGTGGGCAGGGAAAGGCGCCTCAGAGAGCCCAGCTGTGTGCAAAGGAGGGAGGTGAGGAGGAGCCGCAGAGGAGACTGGCCGGGAGCACCCGAGGAGGAGGGAGGGGAGGAGGGAGGTGAGGAGGAGGGAGGTGAGGAGGAGGGAGGTGAGGAGGGAGGTGAAGAGGGAGGTGAGGAGGAGGGAGGTGAGGAGGAGGGAGGTGAAGAGGGAGGTGAGGAGGAGGGAGGTGAGGAGGGAGGTGAAGAGGGAGGTGAGGAGGAGGGAGGTGAGGAGGGAGGTGAAGAGGGAGGTGAGGAGGAGGGAGGTGAGGAGGGAGGTGAGGAGGAGGGAGGTGAGGAGGGAGGTGAAGAGGAGGGAGGTGAGGAGGGAGGTGAAGAGGAGGGAGGTGAGGAGGGAGGTGAAGAGGGAGGTGAGGAGGAGGGAGGTGAGGAGGGAGGTGAGGAGGAGGGAGGTGAGGAGGGAGGTGAAGAGGGAGGTGAGGAGGAGGGAGGTGAGGAGGGAGGTGAGGAGGAGGGAGGTGAGGAGGGAGGTGAAGAGGAGGGAGGTGAGGAGGGAGGTGAAGAGGAGGGAGGTGAGGAGGGAGGTGAAGAGGAGGGAGGTGAGGAGGGAGGTGAGGAGGAGGGAGGTGAGGAGGGAGGTGAGGAGGGAGGTGAGGAGGGAGGTGAAGAGGAGGGAGGTGAGGAGGGAGGTGAAGAGGAGGGAGGTGAGGAGGGAGGTGAACAGGAGGGAGGTGAGGATGGAGGTGAAGAGGAGGGAGGTGAGGAGGGAGGTGAAGAGGAGGGAGGTGAGGAGGAGGGAGGTGAGGAGGAGCTGTAGAGGAGACTGGCCAGGAGCACTTGAGCAGGAGGGAGTTGAGGAGGAGGGAGGTGAGGAAGGAGGTAAGGAGGAGGGAGGTGAGGAGGAGGGAGGTGAGGAGGAGGGAGGTGAGGAGGAGTCACAGAGGAGACTGGCCAGGACCACCCGAGGAGGAGGGAGGTGAGGAGGAGCTGCAGAGGAGACTCGCGGGGAGCACCCGAGGAGCCAGGGGGCGGGGGCCATCGCAGGCACCATAGGGCCTCCACTGTCCAGGGAGACCTGCCACACAGGAGCTGTCCCCACAGGGGATCCTCATCTGCTTCCAGAGCTCCACCCTGGGCGAGAGGCACCTGAGAGGCCCACCTGGGAGGGAAGGGGCAGGGGGTCCCAGAGCCCCCTTGGGGTTTCTACATCCATCCCGTTCTTTCTTCTCTTTAGATGGAAAAGGGAGGAGAGAGGGTGTTCTGGGCTCTGTGCACCAGGTGACTGATTGGTCGTTTTTCCTGCTTTCTCTCTAGTCACCCTCCAAACCTCCCAAGAGGGCACCGCCAGGAATCCCCAGCTGCAGACAGAGGGCTGGCGGCTCCCTGGGCTCCAGAGATCTTCGCACATCCCTGCTCTCCCAGGGCTCCCACCTTGCAGACAGGAGAAGGTGGCTGAGGCCCAGCCAGCGCCCCCCACAGCCTCGCAGCAGACAGCTAAAGAGGAAGCCTGGCTCAGCTACGCCTCGAGTGCGCCAAGAAGGGACAGCGCTCAATGGTAGAATGACACATGGGTACTCTAACAGATTCCAGTTTTGTGAAGATGGACAAGCTCTAAGCAGGAGGACTTACAGGAGGTCAGCGGCTGGTGGCCCTGGCAGGGCTATCATGGACCTGTTCCATGAAGAAAGAGACACAGATCTCTCTGTGGAAAGGTGCAGGCTCTGCTGCAGGAGGAAAATGACAACAAGAAGCCCAGTTGGTGAGTTGATGGGACTCCGTGCAGCCATCTCGCGTGGCCACCGTGAAGTATGGACCAGTCCAGGGGAGGGTTTAGTTGATGGGACTCCGTGCAGCCATCTCGCGTGGCCACCGTGAAGTATGGACAAGCCCAGGGGAGGGTTTAATTGATGGGACTCCGTGCAGCTCTCATGCATGGCCACCATGAAGTATGGACAAGCCCAGGGGAGGGTTTAGTTGATGGGACTCCATGCAGCCATCTCGCGTGGCCACCGTGAAGTATGGACAAGCCCAGGGGAGGGTTTAGTTGATGGGACTCCGTGCAGCTCTCATGCGTGGCCACCTTGAAGTATGGACAAGCCCAGGGGAGGGTTTAATTGATGGGACTCCGTGCAGCCATCTCGCGTGGCCACCGTGAAGTATGGACAAGCCCAGGGGAGGGTTTAGTTGATGGGACTCCGTGCAGCTCTCATGCGTGGCCACCGTGAAGTATGGACCAGTCCAGGGGAGGGTTTAGTTGATGGGACTCCATGCAGCTCTCATGCGTGGCCACCGTGAAGTATGGACAAGCCCAGGGGAGGGTTTAGTTGATGGGACTCCGTGCAGCTCTCATGCGTGGCCACCGTGAAGTATGGACAAGCCCAGGGGAGGGTTTAATTGATGGGACTCCGTGCAGCTCTCATGCGTGGCCACCGTGAAGTATGGACAAGCCCAGGGGAGGGTTTAGTTGATGGGACTCCATGCAGCTCTCATGCGTGGCCACCGTGAAGTATGGACAAGCCCAGGGGAGGGTTTAATTGATGGGACTCTGTGCAGCCATCTCGCGTGGCCACCGTGAAGTATGGACCAGCCCAGGGGAGGGTTTAGTTGATGGGACTCCATGCAGCTCTCAAGCGTGGCCACCGTGAAGTATGGACCAGTCCAGGGGAGTGTTTAGTTGATGGGACTCCGTGCAGCCATCTCACGTGGCCACCATGAAGTATGGACCAGCCCAGGTGAGTGTTTAGTTGATGGGACTCTGTGCAGCCATCTCGCGTAGCCACCGTGAAGTATGGACCAGCCCAGGGGAGGGTTTCAGGTCCGGAGATCTCAGTTGAGAGCATCACTGCTCCAGAAAATGACCACAGTGTCATTCTGAGCTCACCGAGGTATCTGTGGACACCAGGCCCCACGGGCGTGCTAGAAAATGGGTTCTGGAGCCCAGGTGGACACCGTTTCCATCTCAGATCTTTGGTCCTCAGCACCTGTCCGCTCCGACATGGAGGTATCAGCTCCCTGCATCTTACTGAGACACAGGAGCCAGAAGGGTCCCGAGGTTGTCATCATGGTGCTCTCCCCAAGTGCCTCCCAGCTTTGTGTGAGATTGTGGGGGCACATGGCTTCAGGAGGTGGGAAACGGAACAGACACCTGCAGAGTCTGACGGGGCACTGAGCTCCTTCCCTGCTCTGCTGAGACAGGCTCGGGCCTCATCTGTTATTGGCCAAGGGAAGCAAGGAACCAGGGCAGGTGTGAGGTGTGCACCAGAGGCACCCCTTGAGTTAGGGACGAAAGTCTGGCAGGGCCTGGAGCTACTGCGTGTTTAATCTCGGTGCATGGGTGTCCGCAGGAGCAGAGGGCCCGTCCCAGCGCCGGATCTGTGGTCTGTCCCTGGCTTTCTCCTGGGCATCCTGGAGACGCACAGCTCCCGGCTGTGGCTGTGGCTGTGGCTGTGGCTGTGGCTGTGGCTGTGGCTGTGGTCTTCTCCCTCTGTCCTTGGGTCCCTCCGCAGCTGCAGACTGGGTTAACCTTGAGAATGGACAGTGGTGGCCTGGCCGCTGAGTGACAGCCAGGAAAGAGCAAATATTGACTCCTCACCTCAGGAAAGGGGCTGACGTTCCTTCCGCAGGCGCACGCTGACCTTGCTTCCACGGGAATCGATAGAAACCTCTCGAGTCGATAAATGTTAATGTTCCTTTCAACAGAAATCCATGCACCTCACTATTGTTACTTTTCTGGAATGGCGGGCAGGAGCAGGCCTGGGCCTGCGCCAGTGATCAGAGGGTGGTTTAGCCTCAAAGCTTCCTCAGACCCTCCTGACTGAGACGACTAAAGACCTGTCCCCTCAGAGGGTGCTGATAGCCCCCCTGCAACTATTCACAGCCCACTGGGCCCACCCCTAACCCACCTCCTGCCTACAGGAACAGCATGGGGAGAGAGAGATGGAAAAGCCACACCCTGTCCCCTGCCTGGGGCATAATCCCTCTTGTCTGCCAGGCAGGTGACTTGACGCATCCTTTGAGGGAGCTTTGAGGAATAGGACAAACCCTCACTGTGGAAGGCCAGAGGGTCCCCTCTCCTCCCTGGAACGATCCCCCAGCTCCATCTGCAGATCCTCCCCTAGCACAGCCCAAGAAGCTGAAGACCAGAGCCCCCAGGATACAGTGGGAGGGATAGGGGTCCTGGGGCTCAAGGGGTCCTGGGACTCAGAACAGGCTGGCAGGAATTCAAGCATCTCTAAGAAGGAAGTTGAGGGGCCCTGGCGTTCCTGGAGTGTGGGTTTGTGGTCCTTCAACGCATCCCTCATATTTAAAAACACCCCTTCCTCTCCCACCCCTGTCCAAGCAACTCTAGATCCTGCTGGCCAGCCGCTTCCTCAGATGAGTTCACTGAAAGCAGGAGTCGTCCTCCCATCCATGCACCTCTGAAGCCCAAGGAGTTTCCGTGACTTTAGCCAGAGACTTGGGCAGCCAAGTCTCTGATATGGTTGGTTTCCTATCTCACCCAAATCTCATAGTGAACTGCAATCCCCATAATCTCCACATGTCAAGGGAGAGACCAGGTAGAGGGAACTGAATCCTAGGGATGGTTTCCCCCATGCTGTTCTCATGATAGTGAGTGAGTTCTCATGAGATCTGATGGTTTCGTAAGGGGCTCTTCCCCCTTCACTCAGCACTTCTCCTTCCTGCATCCTTGTGAAGACGGTGCTTGCTTCCCCTTCGCCTTCCACCATGATTGTAAGTTTCCTGAGGCCTCCCCAGCCATGCTGAACTGTGGGTCCTTTAAACCTCTTTCCTTTATAAATGATTCAGTCTTGGGCGGTTCTTTATAGCAGTATGAAAGGGACTAATACAAGTGCCAAAGGGAGGCAAGGCTCATTGGTTTGGGTCTCATCAAGCCCCCGTGTTCTCACCCCTGCTGTGTGAGCATGGAGGAGTCTCTCTTCCAGCTTGAGCTGGGCCTGCTGGGGATGGGCATGGGGCCCACATAACCCAGGACCTGGATCCGCTCTGAAAGAAAGGGGACAGGCTGCTCAGAGTGACCCTGCCCAGCTGTTAACTAGCCAGTACAGACATATGACACAGCCCAGTAGCGGGGAACGTGGACAGCTGCCCATCGGGACCATAGCCCAGTCACCCCACTGTGCTTGGCCTCTCCTCCTCTGATAGCACACGGCCCCTCTGGGCAACAAGAAGACAGAGGTGGCTCAAGCCTGGCCAGCTGGACCCCTTCCTAGAGAGTGAGGCTCCCTGGCCTCTCCCTGGCCAGAGACTGGAAAGCATGAATATGGTCTCATGGAGAAAAGCAGGTGCAGTGGAGAAAAGTGAATCCCTGAACAGAGACACAGACATGAGAGTGCATGGAGGGAGGGACACAGAGGCTGAGCTGAGCTGGCAGGGCTGTGTGGGCTGGCAGTCCCCTTTTTACTCCAACAGAATCATGGACTGCTTTGGGTCTCCCTCACTACCAAAGTGGGGGTAGGATTTTGCCACTTGGGGGTGGGGAGGGTGGTGGAGAGCAGGAGACTGGGGCTGCCCTCTGCCATGGCAGGTTCAGCCACAGCACCTGCAGGAGCAGAGGCAAGAGGAGCTTGAGGTGAGGAGCCACCGAGGAGCAGAAGGGATCAGGGAGCACTTGGCACATCCCTCTATCACTTCCAAGAACTGGTTCTGCTGCCCTGGTCACCAGGAGCCCCTCTTGCCACAGCAAAGGTTGCAAGAGCCATCTCGGGACCAAACGTGTTTGTGCATACCTTTGAGCCTGTGCGTGTTGGGTTTTTAAATTGTGCCTTTCCACTCGCATTGCTTAATCTGGGAGCTGAAGGATGGATAGGCAGCAGGTGAAGAGGAAGGGAAATGCATTCGACAGGGAGGAACCACCAAGAACCCAGGGACCACCAGCAATGGCAGCAAAGGGGGAGCAGCAGGAGGTGAGACGAGTGAGAAAGGAAGCATCAGCTCATTCAAAGCTTTGAGCCTTTGCATGGAGGGTGAGCTTGGTTGGTTGTGAGTCAGAGCCTGAGAAGTGGTCTGTGGGGGAGTGAAATGAGAAGCAGGTCTTCATGAAAGACCACTCTGGTGAGTGGGAAACTTGGAGATCAAATGTGGAAGGGGGAACAATGTGGGAGTGGACTTGGCTGGGGCAAAGGCCCCATATTCTGCTCCCTACAAGATCCTCCGGGGGAAAGATGCCATAGTTCTCTGCACAAAAGAGAACCAGCTATCCATCCATCCATCCATCCATCCATCTATTCATCCATCTACACATCCATTCACTCATCCATCTATCCATCCATCCATCCATCCATCCATCGATCCACTCATCCGCCCATCCATCCATCCACCCACCCACCCATCCATCCATCCATCTACCCACTCATCCTCTACTCAGCTATTCATCCATCCATGCATTCACCCATCATCCATCCATGCATTCACCCATCCATTCATCCATCTATCCGTTATTCATCCACCCATCCATCCATCCATCATCTACCCACCCAACAACCCACCAGTCTACCTATCCATTCATCCATCAACCCATCCTTCCATCCATCCCCTCATCTGTCCATGTACTCACTCATCCATCTCTCCATCCATCCATCCATCCATCCATCCATCCATCCATCCTTTTATCCATCCATCCATCATTCATCTACCCATCCATCCAAGCATCCACTTATCCACTCATTTCTTCCTTCCTTCCTCAACTCTGTTCTATGCCACACTCTGGAACCGGTGTTTCAGAGGCTATAGATGCTGCAGGTATCAAAGAAGAAAGGGTCTTGCCCTCTGAGACCTTTATTCTGTTGGAGAAGCAAAATAATAAATAAGTAAGCACATTAAAAAACAACAACACTTCCCTATGTGGTTGTTGTATGAAGCTGAAAATGGAGTGGCCTGAGGCCTTTTGGCTGGAGGGCCTTGCAGGGTCCACTGTGGGCTGAGGGTGTGAGACACCATGAGAGGTGATGGGCAGGGACCCAGCCTCACAGACATGGCCATGAGCCACCCCATTCACATGTCTCATGACGAGGGCAGGGTTTCCGTGGGATTGGGAGCCTGTCCGCTTTATTTGTAAGAGAAGTCAGGCATGCCCATTCCTCTTCTGTGGCTGGAGTCAGCAGGGACAGTCTGAGGACTTGGGCTATCGGCTGCCACTGCCTGGAAAGGCTTGAGTAGATGAGGGCTTCCTGGCCCATGGCAGATGGGTGGGGATGTCCTATAGACAGGTGATGGCTGGCCCCAGAAGAGCAAAGCTGCTGTCCAACCGAGGGGACTGCTCACAGGGCGCCACCCTGGACCAGGCCTCAGTCACTGTGTGCTGGAACCCTCTCTCCTTGATATTTCATCCAGGGGGCCTTCGTGGGGCCTTTGTGAGCCCCTCGGCATTCTGACACAGTGCTGAAATTAATGCCATAAACTGGTGACAAGGAGAAGAGAACAGGGCCTGGACTTCACTGCAAAGGGCCCTGTGCCCTAGCGTGTGTGTCTATGTGCAGGGAGTGCATGCATATATTACAAGACACTGCCACACCCCCACCCTGTGTTACCTGTCCATCTGGCACACAGGCACAAGGGCTGAGTGACCCCACAGCTTCCTCTTTAGCTGCTGCCCAGGTGGGAAGAGGCCCGCTCCAGCTGGGACCCTGAGAAGGATGTGGCTCTTCTGGTGTAGCAGGGCAGAACCTCCCCTCTATGGAGCCCTGCTTGCAGCAGACGGACAGTGGCCTCGTGCAGCAGGGACAGCTTGGCCTTGCACACCATGCCTGTGGGAGTGCACACTTACGGGCGCTTGCTGCTCAAGTGGGAAATTCAAGCTGGAGGGTGGCGCAGGTGGCCCAGCAGGAGCCCTGGTAGGGAGCCCACCCCACCATAGTCTTGACAGGAGCAGGTGTTTGTCTGGGGGACTCCGGTTGGAGAGATGGCCTCAGGCCCTGGACAGGGCTGCCTGTCCCCTGAGTGCATGAGGAAGAATTTAATATTGGCTGGGACACAAATGATGGCCCCAGTGATTAGGATGCCATCCATCTCAATATAGCAACCATTATATCAGTGATTACCATCATCGTTATAAGTTCATGATTTATGGAGTTTGTGATGATTATTTTTGTAATGTTAAGTTAGAAGAATTTTTGGCAATAGATCAATTTGAAAGAAACTGAAATACAATTTTTAAGTGAGGAGCTTGGCTGAATTAAACAACAAAGTGTGTGTGAGCGTTTTTGCGAGTATGTGTGTGCCTGGGCGTGTCCCTCGTCCTGAGCCTGACCAAGAACCAGCTCCATGAAAGTGGACTTAGAGGCTTAGGGTAGGGCTGGGGTGTGATTTGACTCCCAAACTCTTGGAGAGAATTGACTGACATCAGATTGAGGTTCAGATATTGGGTCCCAAAAATGTCCCCAAGGACTGTGAGGTCCTGGCACTGCCCTGCAGGAGATTATGGGCACAGGACAGAACTCTGCTCCTAGGGCTATGGCTGCCTCTAGACCAGGAGCTCTACAGGAGGGACAGTGACAAGGTCCCATGAATGTGGTTTGCAAGATGGCCTCAGGCCTGCTGTGTGAGTGTGTCTGAGAACAGCAGTGACTGAGCATTCCGTCCTTCCTGCCTCTTCCTACAGTGGTGAGTTTTCCTCTCTCCTCCCTCTGGCCAGGCTTTCCATGCCCGCGCTGCCTTCCGCCTCCGCTGCCTGGCCTTTGACACCCAGTGGCCACGTTGGGCTGTCCTCGTCCTCTCTAGCTGTGCCTTCTGTCCTGTGGGCTCATCCTCTCTCTGGCCACAGGGTGATGGATCTGCTCAAGAACAAGGTGCCCTCTTTCTTTGTGCCACCCCCATGCCCCATCTGCGTGGTGCCATTTGTACCTGTGGCCTTTTGGGACCCGTGTAGACAGCTCCGACCTTCCCACCCCGGCTCCTACCCATCCCTAGCTCCATGCTCAGCTCCGAGCTCCCCACCCCGGCTCCTACCCATCCCTGAGCTCCACGCTCAGCTCCGACCTTCCCACCCCAGCTGCTACCCATCCCTGAGCTCCACGCTCAGCTCCGAGCTTCCCACCCCGGCTCCTACCCATCCCTGAGCTCCATGCTCAGCTCCAAGCTTCCCACCCCGGCTCCTACCCATCCCTGAGCTCCACGCTCAGCTCTTAGCTTCCCACCCCGGCTCCTACCCATCCCTGTGCTCCATGCTCAGCTCCGAGCTTCCCACCTCGGCTCCTACCCATCCCTGAGCTCCATGCTCAGCTCTGAGCTTCCCACCCCGGCTCCTTCCCATCCCTGAGCTCCACGCTCAGCTCCGAGCTTCCCACCCCGGCTCCTACCCATCCCTGAGCTCCATGCTCAGCTCCGAGCTTCCCACCCCGGCTCCTACCCATCCCTGTGCTCCATGCTCAGCTCCGACCTTCCCACCCCGGCTCCTACCCATCCCTGAGCTCCATGCTCAGCTCCAAGCTTCCCACCCCGGCTCCTACCCATCCCTGAGCTCCACGCTCAGCTCTTAGCTTCCCACCCCGGCTCCTACCCATCCCTGTGCTCCACGCTCAGCTCCGAGCTTCCCACCCCGGCTCCTACCCATCCCTGTGCTCCATGCTCAGCTCCGAGCTTCCCACCTCGGCTCCTACCCATCCCTGAGCTCCATGCTCAGCTCTGAGCTTCCCACCCCGGCTCCTTCCCATCCCTGAGCTCCACGCTCAGCTCCGAGCTTCCCACCCCGGCTCCTACCCATCCCTGAGCTCCATGCTCAGCTCTAAGCTTCCCACCCCGGCTCCTACCCATCCCTGTGCTCCATGCTCAGCTCCGACCTTCCCACCCCGGCTCCTACCCATCCCTGAGCTCCACACTCAGCTCCGACCTTCCCACCCCAGCTCCTACCCATCCCTGAGCTCCATCTCTCTCTCTGTCCATCCACCTGTCACAGCACCCGGCCCTGGCTCCACCTCACCCAGCTCAGACCCTCTGCTCTATCTGGGAACAGCACCACCACCATCCTGCAGATGATGTCAGAAACCCCAGGCCATCCCTGGCCCTTCCCAAATCCTTCCCCTCTCCAAAGTCAGTCTAGCACCAAGGTTGGCCAGTTCCGTGCCCGGGGCCATCTTTCTGAAGATTGAGTCACCTGCCACCAGCACCTTGCTCTGTCCACTCCAGCCCCCGGGTCCGCATCCAACAGGACTCTGAGGAAACCCGTCCTGAACCACCGATGTTTTCACATCCCCTCTTTGTTCACACAGCCTTCAGCTTTTAAAGTCACCTTGTCGCAGAAGCCTTTTCTGGTGTCTCAGCTGAGGTCAGGCAGGGGTCATGGAGGTGATAGCTAGGGGTCAAATGCCCAGGTAGGGAGCCTCATAGAACCGAGTTTCTCTCCTGAACAAAGCATGCTGCAGTTGCAATTTCACACTTGTTCTTGTGTATTTGAATAATTCCAGTTTATCCCACCATAGTGTAAACTCCGTGAGGTTGGAGATCACATAAGTTTTCAAACATTGCTGTTTTCTCATTGCTTAACATACGGCCTGCCCATAAGTGTCTCTCCATCTATCTGTCCCTCCCATCCTCCATCATCCATCCATCCATCCATCCTTCCCTCCCACCCTCCATCATTCATCCATCTGTCCTTCCTACCCTCCATCATCCATTCATCCATTCATCCCTCCTGCCCTCCATCATCTATCCATCCATCCCTCCCACTTTTCATCAGCCATCCATCCATCTCTCCCACCATCCATCCATCCATCCATCCATCTTTCCTTCCTACCCCCAATCATCCATTCATCCATCCATCTGTACCTCCCGCCCTCTATCATCTATCCATCCATCCATCCCTCCCACCTTTCATCATCCATTCATCCATCCGTCTCTCCCACCATCCATCCATCCATCTGTCCCTCCCATCCTCCATCCATCCATCCCTCCCACCTTTCATCATCCATCTATCTGTCTCTCCCAGCATCCATCCATCCATCCATCCATCCATCCAATGTCCCTCCCACCATCCATCATCCATCATCCATCCATCCATCCATCCCTCCCACCCTCCATCATCCATCCATCCATTCATCCATCCATCCATCCATCCCTTCTACCCTCCATCCATCCACCTGTCTGTCTCACCCTCCATCCATTCATCTATCCATCCATTCACCCATCCATATACTCACCTGTTGTCCCCTCCCCCATCCATCCACGAATTCACCTATCCTTGCAAAAGTTATTGAGTGCTGCATGCCCTGTATGGTTGTTCTCATAGATTAACTGGGTTGATACTCCCAATAAACTTATGGGGAAGTAATGACTCTTGTTATTAAACACATGTTATAGAAAAAAAAACCCCTGAGGCTTATGAAAGGTAAGAACTTGACCAACAAGTGAACATCAGAGCCCCAAGTCTGGATGAATCAGCTCCATGCCCACATCTCTACCCATGAAGCCCTCTCTGCACGGAGACACCGACACCGACTCTTCCACCATCTCCAAATGAAGGTCTATGTTCCCCAAGCCTGTCCTGACAAGAAGCTGTACAGAGGATTCTCTGCAGATGAGAATCTCCATCCTGGCTCTTATCTTAGACCCAGTGGAGGAGACTGGCTATACAGTGGCATCACTGTCATATCAGAAATGCACGGGCATCATAACCCTCCTGGTATTATCTGAGTGACTTTCTGTGTCTTAGCTGGTGTCTCTGAGCCTTGGTTGCTTGTGGTTGGAATGGGGGCTGGAAGCCTGTACATCCTGTGCAAGGAGGGCCTGGGAGACAGCCTGTGAATGGTGGCTCTAGTGTCCTCTTTGTCTCCTGAAGATCATAGCTTCAGGTGTGGTGCTTGGGGCAAGCCACTGTCCCCTCCATCCTTCAGGGAGTTTAGTGGAATGGAAGCAGATGGATAAACTGGGGGTCGGGGAGTGGGTACTCAAAGCTGCCCAGGCAAGGGGGTGGGTGGAGAGATGGTGCAAACTCCGTGCATGGAAAACACATGATCATGATGGGGAAGGGGCAGGACGCCTTCGTAGACTTGGGTAGCATGAGGACAGGATTCTGTACTCTCTTCTCACCTACCCTTGCCGGGTGTTTAAAGACTATTGTGTCATCTATTCCTCCCACGTGTTCTGCCTGGAAGGTGCTCTGCAGATGAGTAAATTGACCAAGGACACAGCCAGTAATTGCTGGAGTCAGTATCCTGAACCCCAGCCTCCCTACCCTCTGGGCAGCCTCCCCACCCTCTGGGCAGCCTCTCCACCCTCCGGGCAGCCTCTCCACCCTCCGGGCAGCCTCTCCACCCTCTGGGCAGCTTCTCCACCCTCTGGGCGGCTTCTCCACCCTCCGGGCAGCCTCTCCACCCTCCGGGTAGCCTCTCCACCCTCTGGGCAGCCTCCCCACCCTCTGGGCAGCTTCTCCACCCTCCGGGCAGTCTCTCCACCCTCCCGGCAGCCTCTCCACCCTCCAGGCAGCCTCTTCACCCTCCGGGCAGCCTCTCCAACCTCCGGGCAGCCTCTCCAACCTCCGGGCAGTCTTTCCACCACATCACACTGCACTGCACAGTGCGATGAACACAATTCCTGGCAACAAAAAAGGGAAAACTTAAATACATTGGCATGGAAGTGCCAGGCACTTACAACTTAATTTTAGGGCTGGAGTGGGAGAAGTGGTTGTTGCTGATTTAAAGGACCTGGATGTCTGGCTAAAGAATTTGAACTTCAGCTTGAAGGCAAGGGGAAGCAGGGAGTGTCTTAGCGGCAGGACGGCGAGCAAAGCTCCTCTGGGGAAGGCGCTCGGATGATGGGACAGAGAGGGGCAGCTGGAGGGAGACGCAGCAGCATTCTGCACCTTCCCCCCACTCAGTTCTCACAAAGATTTAGGCATGGATATGAGAGTTTCAAACTGTTTCAAAAATGAAACAGTGAAGTGTTGGGTATAATTTAAATAGATGTG
The DNA here is from genome assembly GCF_029289425.2 of Pan paniscus. Taxonomy (NCBI): domain Eukaryota; kingdom Metazoa; phylum Chordata; class Mammalia; order Primates; family Hominidae; genus Pan; species Pan paniscus. The sequence continues at coordinate 58,737,470 of NC_085927.1, forward strand.
TATTTTTTAATGTATTAAAAAATCTAGCAACTCCACAAGATAAAAGAGGGCACACAAAGTCATCATATGAACTCTGAAAATCATTGCCGCTCCTGAAAAGAAACACATTCAGATTCCCCAAGGGCTTTTCCATCTTGCTCCACCGAGTGGAAGGGGTTCCAGGAAAAGAAGGAGCATCAGCTCCAAGAAAAGAAGGATATCCTTGGGAAGTACATCCCAAGACTTCCCCACATGTGGAGAGACGTGACCTGGAAGTGAATGGTCAACCAGAGGAAAAGTTAAGACAAAAAATTATTATGAAGAAAAACCCTGGTCCACCACTGTAGGATTGCAGCAGAGGAAGAAGGGATATTGAGGACCCACCCTGTGCCAAGCTTCCAGGCTGAATTAAAGGAAGGCCGGGGCCGGGCGTGGTGGCTCACGCCTGTAATCCCAGCACTATGGGAGGCAGAGGCGGGTGGATCATTTGAGATCAGGAGTTCAAGACCAGTCTAGCCAACGTGGTGAAACCCTGTCTCTACTAAAAATACAAAAATTAGCCGGGCGTGGTGGCATGCACCTGTAATCCCAGCTACTCGGGAGGCTGAAGCAGGAGAATTGCTTGAGCCCGGGAGGCAAAGGTTGCAGTGAGCCAAGATTGTGCCACTGCACTCCAGCCTGGGCAACAGAGTGAGACTGTCTCAAAATAAAATAAAAATAAAAATAAAAATAAAAAATAAAATAAGAACACAGGCGCACTCGCACTCACTCATACACCCTCATTATCAAACTCTCAATGTTTCTATTTTTTTCCCTTAAAAAGATCTTTAGAAATGAACTTTTCCATGGTAAAGAAATGAAGATCGATCATTCCCTTTGTTTTACTTTATTTTTCATATTAAATATAATTTAAAATAAATCATCTAATTAAAAGCATGAGTAGAAGGACTTCCCGCCCTCCCTGCTGTTCCTCCCGCTGACCTCCCACCCGGCTGGTGGAGGCCGTCTGGGGTTGTTTCCTTGTATGAAGGCAGGTTCCTGTTGGGGGATGAGATTGGGGTGATAGTGTTGCTTTCTGTACTAAAAAAAAATTTCCTAATGCACATGTGTAATTTTCACAAAAAAATAAAATAATTGAAATTACTAAAGAGAACAAGCAGACGGGTTTTCACCATGGCCTGGGCATGAATACCTCTCTTGACCTTGTTCTAAGGCACGTGGGGACTGCTGGGTGGAGCATGGATCTGGATAGCAGGCTGAGGTGGAGCCTCCCAGCAATCGGCTTCCGGAAGGAGGGAATGGTGTGCAGGCCAGCACCACCTCCTCTCCATGGACCACTCAAGGCTGAGGCTCCAGAGCAGGTGCCTGCGCTATTCCTGACTATTCCTGAAGAGATTGGCACCTGCGGGGCCTGAGTGTTTCCCTGCACAGAGGAGAGCAGGGACTTTGGTGACCCTGGACGCAGCTGGGGACACTGGGCTCGGTTGAGTGCTGTATGAGAGGCCAGTCCTGGTCACAGTAGAATCTGGGGCACATGAAGCTGGGGATTAAGGCAAAGACAGCACATCCAGCCTGGCCACATTGTGGTTTCTATATAAGTTCCTGATGGGCAGGCCTGTCTCTGATGGGCCAGCAGCTGTCCCCATGCCCCGGGACCCATGCCAGTCATCCAAGGTCTCAGAAGGAAACATCTGAGACACTCCTCCAGCTTTGGAATCATGAACTCAGCTCTTCCTGAAAGTATCGTGTGTATGTGTGTGTGTGTACCCATGTACATGTGCATGCGTGTGTGTGCCTGTGTGTTTAGTGCTTGGGGGGTGTGTGTTTGTGGCTTATTGAAACTATGAATTTTACTGAATCAGTAAAGCCGATCATTCTTTCTGCACAAACCTGGTCCCACCTCGGTCATGCCTCTGTCTGACATCTATCAATCAATCAATTTATCCATCAATGCTAGAATAAAGTCAATTATCAAAGCTGGCAGTGTGGCTGGCTGCTTTCTTGAAAGTAACAATCAGTCGGGGAGCATGTCTTGCTAATTCCATCCCGAATCTGCCTTCTTCCCTCTTGGGACAGGTGCCTGCGTCCGCACCCCTTTCCTCTGCCAGTGTAGAGACCACAGGCTTCCCTCCCTGCTTGTGTGGGCCGGACCCCTCCCCACCTCGGCATGGCTTGTGTCAGGGGCAGGAAGGTAACCAGGAGCATCACGGATGTGAAGCGGTAACTATTTTAGTACATCCAAGGGAGGGAGCTGCTTCCTGCTTTACACACAGGTCCAACAACATGAAGACAGGAATCTCAAGAAAAAGTTATAAATCACAAATCAAGATCATAAAATAAAATCAATATTGAAATAATGGCAGTAAATGGGTGCTTTTGATGTGGTCTGTGTTGTAAGACACAGGGAGAAAATGCCTCCGTAAAACTCTAATAAATTGCTTTGTTTAATCACTAGAATATAAATGGAATTTTAAGTGTCATCTGAGAGTCATCCTTTAAAATAACACATTAGCTTTTCTTCTATGACAGTTTGGGGAAAAGATGCCATTATTTAGAGCTTGTTTACTTAATTTATTTTTAAATTAATAGTTTTTTAGTTTTCTATCCTCAAAAATTTCCTTAAAGCATTCATCTACTTTCTCTGTTTCCTTTTCCCTAATTTCAGAGAAGAGTTTGTGTCTTTATTTTCTTGTCATGGAGGCAGAGAGCTCCTACGTGTGTTTACAAAAGGTCCCTTGGTGTCATTCTGCTTCTTGGCCCTCCATCACTCATGGAATCACAGCTGATGCCTGGGCTCACAGTTCTCCGAGAAATCACTGGTGCCAGGGAAAAGTGTTCTCTGATTGATATAGCACACTTTCTATGTTTCACAGTTCAGCCCAAGCTCTAGCTGCTATTTCTTAAGCAAATGTGTGCTGTCTTCATGGAGGTGGCAGTGGAGAAAGGGAAATAGCAGCTCTCAGTAATATCAGTAACAACACCCAGGGCAACAATTACGCTGGCACGTCCTTTACTCTGGGACCTGCCTGGCCCTGAGGCCGTGTGGGCTTTGCTGGTCGGGTCCTCCCAGCCCTAAGAGGGGCAGGTCTCAGGATCCCATTTTGCAGACCGGGAAGTGGGGTCACCAGACAAGGACTGCACACTGTCCCACAACAAGGAGTTGTTGGATCCCAGTCCCAAACCCAACGTGTGTGACTTCAGAACTGGTGCTCTGAGGAGCTTCTCAGTCACCATCACTGTGCACTCCCTTAGCAGGGATGGATGTGGAAACTCACTCCTGAATTGGACAACTATTGCGTTTTCCATGGAGCTGCCAGAGGGATCATTGTAGAGCAAAGGCCACCAGAGCACCACTCAGCTGTAAACACTCACTGCAACGAAGCTAAACCCAGACGACAGATCTGGCATGGCCCGGCCTCCGCTGCTTCCCAGCCTGGAGGACTCTGGCCATGCCTCGGGGACATTTCTGGGCTGGAGCATAGACGAGCCAGTGCACGGACCTCCAGTTCTGAGTCCTGCCCTAACACCTGGGAGGAACGTGTGAGTTGTTGATGAGCCGCGATCTGTAGCCATGCTGGAGGAGTTGGCATGAATGGGAAATCCACCTTTCTTGCAAACTCCGACATGCCACTGAGAATTCAGAGTGATAAGCTTAGCCTAAAGCTGCCTCCTCACATAAGTTCAGCCTAAATGGCGTGAACCCAGGAGGCGGAACTTGCAGTGAGCCAAGATCACGCCACTGCACTCCAGCCTGGGTGACAGAGCGAGACTCGGTCTGAAAAAAAAAAAAAAAGTCTTTCTGTACACAGTGAACTGTACCAAACTGGACGTGTAAATAGTCTGTAACCTACTCTTGTGCCAATCATCGAGTTTTCCCTGATCAAGTAAGACAGACCCTAAGCTGGAGCCAACGTGGCTGCTTCTGGACCGCGCTCTGTCTTCCGTAAGTCACCCTACTTTTTCTGTTCATGAATCTTCTTTGGTCCCACGGCAGTGCCGGAATCTCCCTGAACCTCTTCTGGTTCGGGAGGCTCACTGATTCCCGAACCATTCTTTGCTCCATTAAACTCTGCTAGATTTAATTTGTGTAAAGTTTTTCTTTTAACGAGAGTTAGCTGCTTCCTCCTCGCTGGCCTCGCCTGTCCTTGCTGATGCGGAAACAGGTTCCGAGAGAGGTGCCTGACCGCGGTCAGGAAACCTCCAGACGTGGCAGAGCCACGGTGACAAGGAGATCCTGTCTCAGGCTGGGGATGTGGGACCCAGGTGTGCAGGCAAAAGAGCTGGGGAAACTGAGGCCTGCAACGGCATAGCGGGAAGCACGAGCACTGTGATCAAAGGCTCAACCCTGCGGTCCATTCCCTGTCCACTGTGGGGCCCAGAGCTGTGAGCTTAGATGCCGGTGTCATGAAGTTAAAGCACAAAGCTTCTGAGTCCCTGTCTGGAGGACAGCTGCCCCGGCACGCTGCCCAGCTGGCTCTGACAGTGTGAGGATAGACTCTCACTGACCCTGCGCTTGAGCTGGACAAGCCTGTGACTCCCTTCCAGCAACAGAATGTGGCCCCCATGCTGTGTAGTACAGAATCTTCCAGGCCTCTGTCCTGGCACCCCTGCTGCCCGAAGCACCTTCCCCGAGGAAGAAGCCACTGGTTTGGAGCGGAAGAGGCCAGCCAAGGGGCCGGGGCCTGGGAACGGTGGGTGGCTGTGCTGAAAACCATCGGAATCAATTCAAGTTGAACTTGAACTGCATTTTATTCCACTGACATCAGAATTGGATCTTCTCTGGGGTTGTGGGAAGGATTCAATATTTAGAGACATTAATTACGTCAGCACCACATTCTGCCCACTGTGCGGTTCACATGGGGGACAGGATTCAAATTAAACTGGTCCCTGCTCCCGGGGAAGCCACATTTGAGGAGGAGACAATTGTGAATGAAGCTGCCTGGAACATAATGGGGCCGTCTGCAGGGGAAGGCAGGACTAGCTCAACCCTAGGTAATTAAAGGTCTCTGTGAGATGGGTCTTGAGGGTTGAGTAGGAGCTTAAAAAGCAGTTTGAAGGGATGAGTCTTTCCAGGAAGCAGGAATGACCTGTGCGACCCTGAGGGGGTGCAAAGGACAGAGTGTGCTGGAGAAGGGAAGAAGTGCTTTGTCCTTCGTCCTGCCTGGTGGGGCAGGGCCTCCGGGGTACAGACCCCACCACTCGCGTGCACCAGGGGTGACAGCCAGCTCCATGCCGATGGCCTCCAAAGCGGTCGCTCCTGGGCTTAGCTTCCCTGAAATTAGAAGCAGACGCCTGTGCACGTGTATTATCAGCTTTCGAACATTGAAGGAAACAGCTCTTTTGCAATAACTGGATTCATCATGATACAGATTTTCCCTGTGACCTCTTTATTACTTCTAAGCACCACCTTGTATTAAAAAAAAAAAAAGAAAAAGTTTCAGCCTTCTACTCCCTGCAGCCTGGTTGACTCAGATTTCTTTCACTGTTTCTCCTGTACAAACAGGCAAGGGAATGAACCTCCCCTGCCACGGTTTCCAAGCACATTAAAATATGGTCACCCCTGCAGAACTCCTAATGTTCTTGTTTAATGTGTCAAAAAAGCAAATGGAATTTTATTTTGCTTTGGCACCAGTGGAGAAGAATAATCGTGTCCTCATCAGGAGGGCTGGAAGCAGTGTCCATTTGCAAGTCCTGCAGATGGGGGGCCAGGGAGGCTTTGCCTGAGGCTAAAATGCCCTCAGAATCCTCTGCCAGTTCCTGGCCCGGAGGCCTGGTGTTAGTTAGCTCTACAGCTACAGAGAGAAATCCTGGAAGATGGCTTCAGGCCCGCAGCTTCCCAGGAAAGGAGGTCAGATCTGGAAGGTTTCAGAGATGATCAACCCCTAAGCAGGGCCCGTGCTTGGTGACTCCCGGGTCCAGGGATGGCTGGCATATTCCTGGCACCGTCCCTGGGTGGGAGCGAGGGCACCATTTGGTTTTGCCTGGAAATTGGACCTTGGCTCCTTGTTCCAAACCGAATGTGGCTGAGGAGCACTCACATAGTTTCAGGAAACACCCTTCAAATTCAGTGTGCTGGGTTCAGCAAGTAAAAATACAGGAGGATTAGTTACATTTGAATTATAGATAAACAAGGCACTTATTTTTAGTCTAAGCATGTCCTAGGCAATATTGGGGCTAAACTTATAACAAAATTTATTTGTTGTTGACCTGAAATTCAAATGGGACTTAGGGTACTGAAATTTACCTGGCAATCTACCTCCAGTGCAGCTGAGGTTACAAAGGGACTCTGGGTGGTAGAGCTGCCTGGCATCCTGGCTGTGGGATGGGTACAGGCCTGTAGGCCCACAAAGGGCCCATGGCAGTGCCCAGGTGATCAGGACCAGACGAGACTGTGGGGCCAAAGGGAGGCTGTCACACCTGCCGGGCCATGGGGAGGGAGCTGTCAGAATTGAGAGGTGGCTTGGATACGGTTGGGGAGCTGGTTGTCCTGGAAAACCGGTGGGTTGGGACATTATTTCCCAGGTTAGGAGGGATCGGGGAAGGGAACGGGCTTTGCCAAGACATTCTTTTGTCTAATTATTTGGACTGGCACAGCATTTGGGCCCGACAGCACTCAGTATATCTGTGCGGAAATACCTGACTTGACTGTCCTGTGTCCACCTTCCACCCTGGCTCCCAGGGCTCCAGGCTGACAGTCAGACCTGACCACTTTACCTTCATGCTCAAAAGCCTGTGCTGCCTGCTCCTAATAAACTTGAAACTGGCTTGTCTTCTAAGCTGGGCCTTTGGTGGCCATGATAATTTGGCCTCCTGACAGTGGCTGCTCCAGCATCATTTTTTCCTTCCTTTTTAGAGAGCCATGATCTTACTCAGGATGGCCACACAGTCATCTAGAAGAGGCCATCTCCAGGCCTATTCTGCAGTCATATCAGTCCAGACCACTAGGTTCTGGCCAAGGCGAGGTCAGCAGAAGTGTTGTGGTATTCTGGGAGGGCCCCTTCTTCCAGGATAGCACACGAGATGGTTGGTGCACATGCAACCATCTTGGACCCTGAGGCAAATTCAGTAAGGATCCAAGCATAGTAAGAGAAGGGGCCTGAGCCCTGGAGGATTCCATTCCCCCTCTCTCTGCCCTGCCCACCCCCCGATTTGTGCAGGAGAGAGAAGTGATCTTTCACATTGGTTAGGCCATTGTTCCTTCTTTTTTTTCTTTCCTAACTTTTCATTCTCCTCTTTTACTATTTCTTGCCTGTTGCTCCTTGAAAAGCCACTGCACCATCTTGCTTTGGTCCTCCCCCTGCCTCCTGCCAGGGAGACTTCTCTTTTTTATTTTTTCTCCACCTTACAAGCATCTGCTCAGTCCCCACCCTCAGCTCTCCCATCATCCTCCTGGGTAGATTCCACAGTGCGTTCCATCCTGCTTCCCCCAGGCAGCCGTGGTGTGGCCTGTGTGCCCCTGGGGTGGGTGCCTGTCCTTCTCTGCTAAGCTCCTGGGGAACATGAACTACGTCTCCTGCCTGATTTTGCCATCGTTCTTGATCCCTCTAAAACACAGCGTTTCCCAGACTCTCATGCCGTCAAATGCTCTTTTGCCCTATGCCCTGCTCATCTCATGGGCCTGAAGCTGTATGGAGGGGCAGACAGTTTAACTTGTCATGGAAATCAAGGCTGTGCTGTGAAGGCACACCTGGCTGTTGCTGAGGATGCAAAAGAGAACCGAACACACCCTGGGCCCCCCTGTGGGGGCCGGGGGAGAAATGTCAGGGCCAAGGGCTGTGCCAGGGGCTGGGACTCTAGGCTGAGGCACCTGAGGCAGGCCCTGAAGGTCGGCTCCTCCTCGCCTGAGCAGCTGGAGCCACCAAGCGGCACATTTTCCTTCAGGGGAAATTTGCCAATGTGTTTTGAATGACCGTCCAAAATGTGCGCCCAGAAGCCAGCTGACATAATGAAAACGCTCTTTTGTTGGAAGTCATTTTTCCATGCAGGTATGCATATAAAATCGAATGTGTACTTGAGATGGAAAAACAGATGGCTTAACTGTCTCTAATATTGTAGAGGGTCACCTATTACCATCATTTCAGCCAAAATTTCCATCATAATGGCGTGCCCCCAGAATCAGGGGGCCGTGGCACCTCCACATCGCCCGTGTGTCTGCATGATCTTCCTCCAGCAGCAGCGGGAGCACACACCCTGTGCCGGGGGCTTCCTGCTGTGTGGATTAAACGGCTCTCAAGGGTCCATGCACTGGTGTTGTTTTGTCAAGATGTGGCTTTTATTTTTAAAGATGCAGTCTCACCCTGGGTTCTTAGTGTGAGGGGGTGAGCTGGTGCCCTCCCGGGGCCGAGCCAGTCTGCAGCCCCAGCTGTCTCTCCAGGGACCTGAGATCCATCTGGGGGTGTCCTATTCTGAGCCGCGTGCGAGCTTCTCCCCGGCAGCACATCCTCTGGCTCTGCAGCTGGGAGCAGGGCTCCTGGGAAGCACGAGGTGCTCAGAAGGGAGGGCCAGGTTGAACACTGGAGTCTGAGGAGTGATGGAGGTGGTGAACTGATGCCTGCCCCGCTGTTCATTTTCTTATTTGGCACACATTTACCAAAACTCTAAGAGGTGACCATCCCCCTGCCTCCCCATCTGGGCATCCACCCCAACACCCCAGGAAGCAGCTCTGGTCTGGTTCCCCGCTGGGTCTCTACACACCCCCAGCCAGCCTCCCCACTGCGAGTCCTGTCCCTCTTGGGCTCCTGTGAGGCCGAGTCCTCCTGTCCCCCACCCACCGCCCTGCTGCCCCTCCCAGCTTCCTCCCTGGATGCTGCTGGGAAGGCCAGAGTTCACCCTCCTCTGCCTCTCTGGCCCTACGTGGCTTCCTCACCCCTGGCTGTGCACATGCACCTGCTCCCTGGGGGCCTCAGGCTCTTCCTGGTCTGAAGAGCCCTGGAGGTCCTCACAGCAGAAACATAACACACAACAAAGGCTCCAAAGCCACAGCTTCAGCCTCTGTAGAGCTCAGGGCCTGATAAAGTCCAGGAGGCTAGGCTGGTCCGGCCCCTCCCCTGGCTCCGAGAAGCAGCCGGGGGGCTTCTGTGGTCTCGTCCCTGGCTTTGCCCAGGTCCACCTTGTTCGTCCCACTGAGGAACATGGCTGTTCTTGTAGGGCACTGGGGAAATCAACATGAGCCTCCAGGCATCCAAGACAGTGTGTGCCACCACGGCCACGGGGCACAAGTCAGGCCCCTGTCCCTCCTGCCTCCCCATGACAGGGACACCTGGAGCTCAGTCCCAGGTGCTCTGAGATCTGGAACCTGATGCTCCACCCCTATCACTTCCTCCCTCCTGCCTTCCATGGCAGGGACACCCGGAGCTCAGTCCCAGGTGCTCTGAGCTCTGGAGCCTGATGCTCCATCCCCATCCCCTGATCGCTTCCTCCCTCCTGCCTTCCATGGCAGGGACACCCAGAGCTCAGTCCCGGGTGCTCTGAGATCTGGAACCTGATGCTCCATCCCCATCCCCCCCATCGCTTCCTCCTCCAGCAACGCAGGGTAAACATTCCCTGAGCCCCTTCACTGATGGAGCCCTAGAGACCCTCCCCGCAAAGGGCTCACATCCAGAGCAGGGCAAAAGCCAGGTTCATCCAGCGGGGAGCCTCAGTGGGGGAAGGGAAACACCAGGTGGGCAGTAGACAGAGCAGCCTCCAGCCCAGCGAATTTAGCATGTGCTTCCTACCCAAATATACACGTGATAATTTACTTATTTCTTGTTTGTCTTGCTTGTCTTCTGCTAGAATATTAGCTCCATGAAGGTAGGGATTTCCTTCCTTCCTTCCTTCCTCCCTCCCTCCCTCCCTCCCTCCCTCCCTTCCTTCCTTCCTTCCTACTATTACATTCCAAGCATCTTGTACAGTGCCTGGCATATGATGTGTTTTCAAGACTTAAGCAAATGAATGAATCGACACACGTGTTGGCCAGTTGCCAAAGGCTTCTTCTTCTCTCTCCGCTGAATCAGGCATCCCACTATCAGTGCGCAGGACCTGCTTCCAAATGTGTGCCTTTTCTGTGAGATTTCCAGACTCATGCTCAGGAACCTCTGGGTGTCCTGCAAAGTGAGGCTGCTACAGCAGGGGCTGACGGCTGGGACACCTTCCCTGGGGCGGCTGCTGGCCATCCTGTCTGATGGGCCAGATGTCTCCACCTGCTTGGATTCAGAAATCCCCCCAACTCCAAAACGAACCTTTAAGTGTGGCACAACTTTCGGAGTGAGCAAGCGTCGAACCCAGCAGCTGCCTCTTCTTGGGGACCACAGCCCGGTGGCTGAGAAGCTGCAAGTGCCGTCCCTGAGACTCTGTCATGCCTGAGGCTGCCCTTGCTCCCACCGACTGCATGGGAATTATCGCTGCCACATGTCACAGAAATTTTTCTGTGAAATGAAAATTGCATTAATTTCCCCATTCCCTAATCCAGAACATTGAATTTTGTACTAATAATGCCAGCAGAATCTCATATGAAAACCAGAGAGGAATCACTGGGTCCTTCCCTTCCCCAGGGACTGTCTCAGCTTTGGAAATATCACATGCACAAAGAGAGGGGCTGTTCCCCAAACAGGCCATTATCACAGCTACATAGTGAAGGGAGTGCTTTTCCTTTTAAAATCATTAGATTGAGACATGATATCAATACAATAAATACAATTCTTTTCAGTACAGTGTAATGAGTATTGACTATTTTATACCTATGCAACCACCAACCTCCAATTTGTTCTTTTTCAAAATTATTGTCATTATTCTAGATCCTTTGCGTTGTCCTATAAATGTTAGAATCACTTACATATTTCTATTTAGAAAAAAAATCCTGCTGGGATTTTATTGGGATGGCATTGATTGTATAAGTCGTGTCGGGCAGAATTGTTGTGCTAACAATATTGTTTCTTCTACTTCACGAATGTCCTCTATGATTCCATTTATTTAGGGCTTTTGTTTCATATTTTTCTTAGTAATATTTTGTGATTCTAAGTATACAGATCTTACACTATTTCAAAAAATTATCCCTAAGTATTTCATGCTTTTTTCATGCTACTGTAAATATTGATAATTAAATTTCCCATTGGTTCATTGTTAGTATTTAGAAATACAGTTACCTTTGTGGTCTTGCTGAGATCATTCAGATTCCGTAGGATTTTCTGCTCATGTCACCTTCACATAAAAATGTTATTCCTTCTTCAATCTGCATTTTCAGGTTTGTTTCTGTCAATGAATAATGAATATTGTCAGACGCCTGTGTCGAATTTATTGACTTTCTTCTATATTCTGTTAATATAGGGTGTTACATTGATCAATTTTCTAAATCCACCTGACATTCCTGGGAATGAATATACACACGTGCACACACAGATATACACAGACATGTATATATATATATATATATTATATATATATGTATAGGCATGTGTCTATGTCTTTGTATACATATGTATCTAGATTCAATTTGCTAATAATTTATAAACATTGGCATCTATATTCATGATATGTTTAAAAGTTAACGTTGTATGATTTTCCCCTCATCATAATCGTGGTGATGCTGGACACATAGAATAAGATGGAAGGTTTTTCTTTTCTGTTTTCTGGAAGAGCTCACTTGGGACTGGTGCTGTTTCTTCCTTAGTGTTTGACAGAATCCATCACTGAATGCATCCAGGTTTGGAGTTTTCTTTGAGGAGAGACTATAAATTATGCATTTAATGACTATTCAGATTTTGTACTCCTTTCTTCAATATTGATAATTTGTGCCTTTCAAGGATGATTTTCATTTTGTCTATGTTGTCCAATTTATTGCATAAATTTACTCATGTTTCTTTTCATCCTCTGAATTTATACTGTGCCTGTAATGAGTCCCTTCCTTCATTCACGATATTGGTATTTATGTCTTATCTCGTTTCTCTCACTTTCTCTCTTTTTTGTTTTGTTTGTTTGTTTGTTTGTTTTTTTAGAGGCAGGGTCTCACTCTGTCGCCCAGGCTAGAGAGCAGTGGCGACCATAGCTTACTGTAGCCTTGAACTGCCAGGCTGAAGCCATCTTCTCGCCTCAGCCTCCCGAGTAGCTGGGGCCACAGGCAGGCATCATGTCTTTCCTGAACAAACTGAAAGCAACCCTTCTCAGATTTATCAGAGAGTTTAGGACACAAGGTAAGACACTGCCTCCACAGTTGCAGAGAAATGCATGTGGGTCTAGAGAATTACACCTTCCCAGGAACAGACGCCCAGGAGCAGAGGCTGGCAGCCAGACTCAGGACTGGTAGAAGCACCGCGGAGGCTCAATGTGGACAGGCCTGAATGTCAAACACTCGGGAGGGGACCCCAGTCTTAGGAGGTCCCACGCTGCCCGGACCTCACAGTGAATATCAGAGAAAACTCCCCTCTGCTTCTAGCAGGGGTGGGGAAAGCTCTGGAGCTCTGCTCTTAATAGGGGCTGCTCTCAAGAGAAAAAGTGTTACCAGATCTTAACCTCCTGGGGTTTTATCAGTGCCTAATGACCCAGGGAGGAGACACACCCAACTCCAGACCCTCTAGCTTTCCTGTCTTGTTTAAGGGAGAGGAAATCAAAACAAAGCTGAGCAGCACTTGTGAAGGTCACAGTCCAGGGGACACAGGCTCCCTAAAAACTGAGACTAATCAGGGACCAGAGGATACCCCTTCCACACCTCAGCACCTTATTTAAGAAGGGGAGACCCAGGGACAGTAGGGAAGACCAAAGCAAGAGCCTCAGAGGAGCTTTGAACCTCCAATACCTATAGCTAATTCTCAGCCAGAGAAACTTCAAACTGACAAGAAAGGCTTCTTTGTCTCAATTTCTTTTACCCACTACAATATGTTTACCTCTCAGCAAAAAATGTAGAGCCGGGCGCAGTGGCTCATGCCTGTAATCCTAGCACTTTGGGAGGCCCCGGCAGGTGGATCACCTGAGGCCAGGAGTTCGAGACCAGCCTGACCAACATGGTGAAACCCCGTCTCTACTAAAAATACAAAAAAATTAGCCACGCGTGGTGGTTCAGGCTTGTAATCCCAGGTACTTGTGAGGCTGAAGCAGGAGAATTGCTTGAACCCCAGAGGTGGAGGTTGCAGTGAGCCAAGATAGCACCACTGCACTGCAGCCTGGGTGACAGAGTGACACTCCATCTCAAAGAAAAAAAAATGTTGCAAGGCATATCACAAAACAAAAACATAATTTGAATAGAAAAAGCCAGCATGAATACCAGACTCAGATACGGCAGAATTTTTGGGATTATCAAATCAGAAGTAAAAAATAATTATAATTACTTTATTAAGGGCTATAATGAAAAAAATGGACAACATGCAAGGACAGATGAATAATGTCAGCAGAGAAATGGAAATTCTAAGAAAGAGTCCGGAGGAAAGGCTGGAAATAAAAAACACCGTAACAAAAAGGAAGAATGCCTTCAATGGGCTCATCTGTAGACTGGACGAGGCTGAGAAAGAGTCAGTGGGCTTGCAGACGTCAATAGAAACTTCCAAAACCGATGAAAAAAGAAAAGAACCAGAATATCCAAGAGCTCTGAGACAATTACAAAAGGGGTAACATACTCATCATGGGAAAAGAAAAGGACAATATAAAGAGAAAAGAACACAGTACATATTTGAAGGGATCATAGCTCATAATTTTCCAAAATTAATGATAGACACCAAACCACAGATCCAGGAAATTCAGAGCATCCAACAGGATAAACACCAAAAAATCTACACCTAGGCATATCATGTTCAGACTGCAGAGAATCAAACACAAAGGGACAATGTTGAAAGAACCAGCTTTTGGTTCTATTGATCTTTTCCATTGTTTGAGGTTTTTCAATTTTATTGATTTCTATTCTTATCTTTAATATGCCCTACCTTTTAATTTTAAGTTTCATTTGCTTGATTTTTCTTTTCTTGTTGTGTAATATTAGATCATTAATTTCAAAACACTTCTCATTTTTCATGTGAACCTATAAAACTACAAATTTCATTCTATGCACTGCTTAACTAAAGGCCACTAAATTTTCATTCAGTTTATAATGTTTTATAATTTTTCATGTGATATCCTCTTTGACCCATGGGGTATTTAGAAAAGTAATTTAAAAATTCAAAATATTTAGGGATTTTCCAGACAGGCTTTACTACTTGGTTTATAATTTAATTCCACTTTAGTCAGAGAACATGCTATCTATGCTTTTAGTCCTTTTAAATGTACTGGAACTTAATACATATTAATTTCTTGTCTGGTTCAGATTTTACAACAGTGTTATTTTCCAAATCTGCAACCTGTCTTTAATTTGGGTTAGAGCGTTTTTCACTTTCTCTGTCTCTCCTCTCCTCCCCTTCCTCCTTCCTCTCTCCCTCTCCCTCTCTGGTAGAATATAATGAGTTTTAATACATGCACAGAATCCTACAACCACCGTCACAGAAGGTAGAGAGTCCTTACACCCGCCGCAGAGCTCCCCCATGCTGCCCTCTGTATTGAAACCCCACCACATCCTAACCTCTAGTAATCGTTGAACTTTTATCCACCAATATAAGTTTGGTTCTCAAGAATGTCAACTTTTGAGAGGCTTATTTTTCCCTTAGCATAATGCCTTAGAGATGCAGCCAAGTGCTGCACATCAATAGCTTATTTCCCTTTATGACTAAATGAATCCCACGGTATGGATGCCTATTATTCTATGCATGCTACCGTTGTAGGACAGGTGCAACGTTTCCAGTTAATGAACAGAATAGATAGAGCTGCTACAAACATCCATATGCAGTTTTGGGTGTAAACACAAGTTTTCATTTCTTTGGGGTAAATACCTACAAATAAAATTCCTATCATCTGGTAAGTGTATATTTAACTTCATTAAAAACAGCCAATTTTAGAGTGTCTGTATACTTCTGCATGTCTGCTAGCCATGACACAAGAGACGTTCAGCTGCTCACCTTTCTCACTAGTACACACTGTTGCCTGTATATGTATATATTCTCCATTCTAGCAGGTGTGCAGTGATCTCTCCTTGTGGTTTTGATTCCTCTTTCGTTAATGCCTAATGATGTTGAGCACCCTTTCATGCACTTCTTTGGTAATTTATTTTGTGAAGTGTCTGCTCCAATTATCTTCCCATTTTTAAAATGAGTTTGTTTATTTTTTACTGATGAATCATGAGAGTTTTACATATTGTGCGTATTTCATCAGGTATGTGATTTGTAAATATTTTCTAGCATTCAATAACATTATCAGGTTCTTTCTCAGTGTAAAGCAAACGTAAAGCCTTAATTTATCTTTGTTTAAACGGAATGTGCTTATGGTTTTATTTGTCAGTATTCTTTCCCTAATCAAGGGCCATACATATTCTTCCTATATTTCTTCTAAAATATTACAGCCTGGCTGGGTGCGGTGGCTCACGCCTGTAATCCCAGCACTTTGGGAGGACGAGGTGGGAGGATCACTTAAGGTCAGGAGCTCGAGACCAGCCTGGCCAACATGGTGAAACCCCATCTCTACTAAAAATACAAAAATTAGCTGGGTGTGATGACGGGTGCTACTTGGAAGGCTGAGGCAGGAGAATCACTTGAACCCGGGAGGCAGAGGTTGCAGTGAACCGAGATCGTGCCACTGAACTCCAGCCTGGACACAGAGTGAGACTCCATCTTAAATAAATAAATAAATAAATAAATAAATAAATAAATAAATAAAGTACTGCCTTACATTACAGCTATGAGTCATTTTAAGGTAATTTTTATATAAAGTGTGAGGTTTAGGTTGAGTTGCATTTTTCTTTTAGCATATGGATGTTCAATTTAATGAAAATACTATCTTTTTTCCATTGAATTGCCTTTGTAACTTGTCAAAAATCATTTGGCCATATTTGTGTGCCTTATTTTGAACTCTTTGTTCTCTTTTATTGACTTAGGTGTTTATCCCTTTACCCATGTCACACTGTCTTGACTACTATAGCTTTACAGTCAGTTTTTTGAGATGGAGTCTCGCTATGTCACCCAGGCTGGAGTGCAGTGGCGTGATCTCGGCTCACTGCAACCTCCGCCTCCTGGGTTCCAGTGATTCTCCTGCCTCAGCCTCCCGAGCAGCTGGGACTACAAGCATTCTTAAAATCAGGAGGTGTAAGTTCTCCAGCTTTGTTTTCTTTCTCAAAATTGTTTTAATTGTTTTAGCCCCTTAGACTTTCCATATACATTTTATGATCCCCTTGTCTGTATCTACAGAAATTTCTGCCAGGATTTTGACAGAAATTATCTAATTAAAGCCCTTCTGAGAGATACAAGGAGGTAACATTTTCAAACTTTTCCTTGTTTTAAGCTTGTCATTTTCAGTTTAAGTATTTTATCTAGATTTTCCAATTCATTAATACTGAACTGTCTGAGGAAACATCCTTTTGTCTCATCTGTGTCTTCTTTTATCACTTTCAGTCTTAAGAATTTCATTGCCATTGTCTCTCTTTCTTTTCTCCCTTAGTCTTGACTAAGTTTACTATTTTACAAGCATTTTCAGACAGTCATCTCTTTTTTGTCATTAATTATCCTGAATTTTACTGCTTAGAAGATTTACAAGACCTTGTTTATTTCTGGTAAATATATTTTGAACTCATAAATTCCTCATAGTGCTTTACTATGTCTCACCAATGAATATAATATTTTCATTTTCATTCTACTCTAAGGTATTCATAAGTTTTATGATTTTTCCCAAGGCATATTGAGTTGTCTGTTATTTAGGTTCCTATGAGATTTTTTTAACAATACTCTTCAGTGAATAGCTCCTAATTTTATTATACATTGGCCTGGAAGATAATCAGTATGATGTTGATTCTTTGGAATTGGGAGAATACTTCTGTAATTTTGCTCATGGTTAATTTCTGAGCACATGCTGTTCGCAGTATGTTTACACAGAACATGCATTTTCTGACTGTTGGTGTAAGATAATCTATCTTCTACTGTGAGCTCTTTAATTAGGTTATCTAAATTTGCTGATTTTTTCCTACTTGTTCTGTCAATTACTTGTAGCGAAGTGTTAAAATCTTCTGCAGTGTTGCTTGCGTACTCCTACTCTGCAGGTGGCTCGCTGGCTGTTGATGTATTTTGAGGCTGTGTTGTTCTGCTCCTACGTGCTCGTGGTCATTACGTCTCCTCCATCACCTGCTCCCTTGACCAATACATAACTGGCTTCTGTATCCTTCCAGTTTTGCCCTTGAACTCCAGTGTGTCTCACATAATGGTTCATCTTGGCTCTCATATATATATATATATATATATATATATATATATATATATACACACACACACACACACGCATATATACACACACACATACACATACATATACATATATACATACGTATGTGTATATATACATATGTACATATATGTGTATACATACGTACGTATATGTGTATACATACGTACGTATATGTGTGTGTATACATACGTACGTATATGTGTGTATACATACGTACGTATATGTGTGTGTATACATACGTACGTATATATACACATATATACATATATGCACATATATGTGCATATATGTGTGTATATATATGCACATATATATATTTTTGCTGGTGTATCATTTTCATCACTCTATTTGTATTTTTTCACATTGAAAACATTTCAGAAAGTGAGAAGTTACGACAGTGCAATGCATAACCCCATGCCCTGTGCCGGATCCGCCATGGCTGCAATGTCATCCTGCCCGTTTTATCTCTGTTGTAACGGCAGCGGTTGTTGTTGATGCGCCATTGGAAGGTAACTTTCAGAATCGTGACTTCCTGCCTCAAACGCATCATCCGTATCTTCTAAGAGCATTCACATACCTCGAGTCTCTTACTAAAATCTCTCACTGACACAACCCTACAGTGCCGTGTGGAGTCCATACCCACATTTCACTCCCTCTTCAAATAATGTCCTTGTTAGCAACTATGATTGTTATTAGTCAATGGCTCAGGATTCGAGCAGGATCACGCATTGCATCTAGTTGTCACGTGTTCGTCTCCCTTATTCTGGGATAATTTCTCATCCTTCTTTCACAACATTGATATTTTTGAGGATCACAGCCTGACTGTTCTGTAGAATGTGCTTTCACTTGTCTTTCTGGAATGTTTCCTCGTGCTCCTCTTTTTGGCGGGAAAACCAGTGAAGTGAAGCAGAGCCCTCCTGGTGGACGATTTGAGGACTGCCCTGCCGTTGGTGCTGTGGCCACCATGGCGCGGTGAGGTTGCTGACCACGAGGGCTTCTCCACCGTGGATTCTCCACCTTCTCCCTCAGAATCAGTAAATCACCTTTGGGGCCGTCTTTTGGGCTGCATACTCATCTTTTTTTTTGAGACGCGATCTCGGCTCACTGCAAGCTCCACCTCCTGGGTTCACGCCATTCTCCTGCCTCAGCCTCCCGAGTAGCTGGGACTACAGGTGCCCGCCACCACGCCCAGCTAAGTTTTTTTGTATTTTTAGTAGAGACGGGGTTTCACCATGTTAGCCAGGATGGTCTCGATCTCCTGACCTCGTGATCCGCCCACCTCGGCCTCCCAAAGTGCTGGGATTACAGGCTTGAGCCACCGCGCCCGGCCTGCGCCCTCCTTTTTTAGACCAGAGCGCCGGCCAGGGAATTCGTCCTGAATCCGTCATGTCCTGGTGGCTGTGGGTGGTGGTGCTCCTCCGACTCCCGGACCAGCCCCGCCGGGATCTGCTGGGAAACGCCCAGAGCCCCACTCCTGCTCGTCCGCTCATCCTGGGCCTCGCCTCTTTTTAGGGTGAGTGTGGCCTCCTGGGGCCGCCTGTGGCTCCGCGTGCCATTCCGACCAGGCTGCGTGTCTCATGTGCCGCTGCCCGGGCCCAGCTCCTCCTCCTGCCTCACACACCACACAACCCACATGCAGACACACACACCACACAACCCACATGCAGACACACACACCACACAACCTGGGCACGACCCATAGGCACCACACACATGCACACATATCCACATCACACACCACCATATACACAACACACAATCCATGTGCAAGCACAACCACCACACACACCACATATGAAGGACACACACCACACAAGCTACACACCACACACAAATACACGCACCACACACGAGGACACACACCACACACTCTACACACACACACCACACACGAGGACACACACCACACACTCTACACACACACACACCACACACCACACATGCAGGACACACACCGCACACACTACACACCACATACAAATTCACACACCACACACACAGGACACACACCACACACACACACCACACATGCAGGACACACCACACACCCACACACAACCCACATGCACCACACACACAGGACACACACCAAACACATGCACACATACCCAGATCACACACCACCACATACACAACACACAACCAATGTGAAAACGTACACACCACACACACAGGACACACACCACACACACTACACACCACACGGAAACACACACCACACACGCAGGATATGCACCACACAACCCACGTGCAGACACACTCCACCCACCACACACGAAGGACACACACCACACAACCCATGCACAAACACACACCACATGCACACACGGTAAACCACGCAATACACCACACACACACCACACGTGGACACACAACACACACATACACACAACACATACACATGTGCGCATACCCTAAACCACTCTACCACACACACACGACACACACCACACAACCCATGTACAAACACATATACACCACAAACACCACACACACATGCACACACACACCACACACACACAACCTACACATATACACATCACACACAGCAGACACCCCACACATATCACACACGTACACAAACCCCAAACCACACACCACTGCACAGACACCACACATACCCCATACCCACAAACACAGGATACACAGCACACACATCACACACAGGTACACATCACCACATGCAGGACACATGACACACACCACACCCTATACTAACACCATGCACTGCAGACCCAGCCTGGGGGAGGCAGGATGGTGGCCCCGTCATGTCCCAGGGAAGCCGAGCCAGCCATGTCCTCAGCCCCTCCTGGGGCTGACCTGGTAGGCCTCAGCTCTGCCCTGCACCCGGGGTCTCCTCCTTAGAGGGAGGCAGCAGGACTGGAAATACCCCCACTGTTTATCTTCCCTCACACAGCTGGGAGAGCACACAACATCCGTGACTCTGCCCAGCCTGGGCGCCCGGCCCACTCCCAGCCCACCGGGGGCAGCCCTGCCCCTCGTCCATCCCTCCTGAGCAGGCCGGGGTCTGAGGGACATGCCCGAGGAGAAGGGGCCCTGAGCCTGCCATCCCCACTCCCGTCCTGGCCAAGGCTGTCCCTGAGGATAGTCAGGCAGGAGGAGATGCTGCCGTGACCCACTGCCCAGCATCAGACCTGGGACACTTAGAGCTGCCTTCCTTGGTTCAAACGTTTCATTTGGAAAGAACTCGGTCTTTAATTATGTCAGATTAAAGGTGCACGCTTTGGAGATTTATGGAGTCATTAGGGATGCTGTAGAAACCATTCTCGGAGCTAAGCCCACACTGGCGTTTTCCACATGGAGATTTATATACAAATAGCCGAGGGCTTCGTTAAACAGCTCAGCTTGAAATTTTAACGGGTGGTCTTCTGTGCTGCTGGCTCTCAGCTGGCGGTGGGAGACAGGAGCCCAACGCTTGCCCGGCTCCAGGCCTCCCAACTTGGCCAGTGTCCACCATGGAGTCTCTCTCTGCTTGGACCCGTGTTCATCCTTCCATGCCTTCATGGATTCCCAGCATCTTGGAGCCCAGGGATTGGGTGAGACTCACCTGCTTCTTCAAGGATGCTTCAAGAGCAAGTTCCAGGGCCTGGGAAGGAGAGGGAGTAGGGGATCCAGGAAGGACAGGAAGTGGCCATTCTTATCCCATTTCACCCACATCACCGGGCGACATCAGCTCCCAGGAACGTGAGTACACTGAGCTCCTAGCAGGGTATCTGTGCTCACAGCTCAGCCCCTGGGCCAGTGCTGGTCTAAGCCCAGCTCCGTCACTGGGCAGTGGACAAATCATGGACCAGCTTTGCCTCGGTGCCTTGTTTGCACGTGATAACACACTTAGTCAGCTGGCCAGACCGCAATGCAGGTTCAATGAGGCAATGGTTGGCATGGGCTTGGGGAGCCCACTGAGGCGGGAGAATAGGGTCTGGAGGCAGGGAACCGAAGGCCGATTCACGCTGACTTCCTAGAACTGAATCAAAAGAAAACCCCCACCTCTCCATGCCCAAGTAACAAACGGGTCAGAGGCTACCCCTTTACAATGCCCCCCTTTCCACGGCATGGCAGATGAAAAATGGAAAGCACCTCTGATTGGCTGCCTCCCACAACCAATCAGACTAGTTGCAGGCCAAGTTCTCATTTACATAGGGTGTAACCAAGTAACCAATGAGAAACCTCTAGAGGGTATTTAAACCCTAGAACATTCTGTAACCAGAGCTCTAGAGCCGCTTACTCAAGCCTGCTCCCACTCTGTGGAGCGTGCTTTCATTTCAATCAATCTATGCTTTTGTTACTTTGTTCCTTATTGCTTTGCTTGTGCATTTTGTCCAATTCTTTGTTCAAAATGCCAAGAACATGGATGACTCCTGGTTGAAACCCTCCACTGGTAACACGCTGAGTGATGGGTCCATTGTCCCTGGACTGCACGTGTGGCAGGCAGGGCAAAGTGAGGGCTGCACGCAGGCCAGTGTCTGGCCAGGACCCAAGCTGGGCCCCCAGTCTCTGCTTCCGTCACAGGGATGGGAATGCATGTGGGAGGGTGTAGTGGAGGTAGGTGCCCGCGTGGAGGTTAGAGGACGCGTGTGGGCAGCGCCGGGATGGGATTGGGGTGTTCTGAATTCCTGGGGTGGGGGAAGCCAAGGGATAGGAGACCCAGGGCTTTCTGCAAATGGCTTTTAAAAATACACGTTTTTAGGAATGCTAAATTCTGAAGGTGTCTAGCCAAAGTAAACAAGTACATAGGATCATTTTAAAAATACATAAATAAAAACTCACTGTCCTTTAGTGACAATTACTTTACTTCAAGGGCTTTGATATAAAACCAGCACCAGCGAGGGGCCCCGGCGATGGCGCCTGTGGGAAGAATGGGGTTGAGCCGATCCACCCCGGCCTGGCCTGGCCCAGTCTCCCCACAGGCGAAGCAGTGGTGATGACCCAGCTCCTCCTCCCCTGTGAGTCGGGACCTGGAGCCAGGGCCCCGGTCCCCTGCGCCAGTGGGTCTGGGCTTTCCTCTGAGGCATCACAGTTCCCTGGAGCCTTGGCCGACAAAGCCGCTCCCTCCCAAGGTGAGAAACTGCAAGACCTCGAGCCACTGAGAGGGAGACCTAACAGGAGCCCCGAGAAGGGTCTGTCCAGCGCGTGCGGGAAACTCGCCTTTGGATGCAGCTCCCTGCAGACCCGTCCTCACTGGAGTCTGGGGAAACATGAAGAAAATACCCTCAAATCTCTGCAATCACCTGCCTCTTCTCCGCCCCCGACTAGAGCAATCAACACCTCTCCAGGTTTCTGGGGGGAGTGGGCCCTGAGGGGACGGGATTCTCTCCCCAAACGTCTCCCAACAGACAATTCCCGGTGCCTGCCTCCCTCCTCCCCTCGTCCCGCCCTCTCCTTTAGTTGCCCCCAGGAGCACTGACTGAGCACCTAGTGGGTGCCCGACACCACGGCTGGGCCTCACCCTGGGGCAACAGGGAGGTGGCCAGGTCCTGCCCAGGGGGACAAGGCCGGGAGTCCCAGCCCCTGGGTCCCAGCCCCTGGGTCCCAGCCCAGGAGGAAGCTCTGTCCACTATGGCCGCCCTGTGGTGGGGGCCTCTCTCTGCCAGGACAGCAGGTGGGGGTGAGAAGGGAAGGCTGACCTTGTGTCCTGGGCAGGCCGAGTGTCCTGTGAGCATGTCCCTGGTAAAGGGAAGTTCAGGCTGTGGAGCATGGTGCCTACGTCAGATTCTGGGGGTTGGCAGCCCAGGACCTGCTGCTCCCTGGAGCTCCACCCACCTGGGGGGCTCCACCCACCTGACTTGGCGGCACCTTGGAACTGGGCCCTGAGCCCAAGTCAGCCTTGTGTCCACATCTGCCGTGTCACCTCTGTTTCTGCCCCCCCACCCCTCCCTCCTGGTCTTCTGAGCCAGCACCATCTCCAAATAGCCTATTCCTTCCTACAAATCACACACACATGAGGGCCACACATACCTGCTGCCCTGGAGATGGGGAAGTAGGAGAGATGAATAGAGGCCCATCCATTGTACAGAAGGAGGGGCAGGTGCAGATAAAAGCAGCAGACCCAGCGGCAGCTGAGGTGCATGGAGCACGGTCGGGGCCGGCATTGGGCTGAGCACCTGACGGGCCGCATGTCGTGAATCCTCGAGGCAGCTCCACAGCAGAGGAGTTAGAGTCACCTGTGCTGAGCAGAGCAGGAGACTGAGGGTCAGAGTGGAGGCTAAGCTGCCCTGGAACTCCTCAATCTGCCTGCCCCCTAGTATGAAGCCCCCTCCCTACAATTCCTGAACTCCTCTTTTATTGACCAGCATTCCCCAGTGAGCAAAGGGACATGATATTTATTCACACAATAATGTGGTTAACAAGTGTTTATGGAGCATCTATTATGCAGCTGTTCTGGGCACGAAGGAAGTTATGATGCTCAGAAAATCCAGCCCTTGCTCTCCTGGAGCCTGACTTCAAACTGAGGTCAGGGGAAGACAGATGAGAAACAAATATTAAACGTATGAAGCACAAATATGACGCGGCAAGTGAGGAAATGCGGGGCAGGGACATGAAGATTCAGGGGGCAGGGAGGGCAGGGGCGAGGCGAGCTCTACTTACAGGGGGTCGGGAGAAGCCTCGGTCACCAGGGGCTGGTGCAGCAGGAGCCGGAACAAGCGGCTGGAGTCCCGCAGGCGGGCACTGGGGAAGAGCGTCCCGGGCAGGACACCTGTTCATCTAGTGGCCACTTCCCAGGTGCTGGGGACACCGAGGTCCAGAGGCGTGCATCCTGTAGCAGGCTAGGTCCCATTCGGGTGACCTCCTCCACACCAGGCTGTGGTCTTCCAACATCAAGGGATCTGTCTCGATCACCGTGAAGCCCTGGAAGAACAGCTGGTCAAGGGTTGGGGAGCTCAGCCCACCTGCCAACCTGCCCACCTATCTATCTGCCCACCTGTTTGTTTCACAAGCAGGCCCCCTGCGTCGCTGGCACCTGCCTGGCACAGAGCCCTTGCTGTCTGTTGGATGATCACTTGTCCTGCAGCCAGGGACAGTGGGGTTTGGGTCCAGCCCTGCCACCTCCTGGCAACCTCATTTGTGAGAGCTGTTGAGGGGGAGAATGTGGAGATTCCTGCGGGATGCTCCCGGCCACGTCTACAGGAAGTGCTTAGTAAGTGTCAATCACTGTATCTCCTCATCCCTCCGCAATCCAGCTTATGGGGCTGAGTCACACTCTGCCTCCATAAACCATCTTCTTTCTAAGTTCCAACAGGTCAGGGAGGCTGTCTCACAATTCTATGCAGTCTTCAGCACAAAATCTGTCTGTCATGTGTTTTCCATCCCCCATTATTCATCCATCCATCCCCATCTATCCATCCATTCATCCACCATCCATGCCTCCACCCACATATGTACTCATCTATCCATCATCTATCCACCATCTAACCACCCACCTATTCACCAACAAATCCACCCACTCATCCACCATCCATCCATCCACCCACCCATTCATCCATCCACCCACCCATTCATCCATCCATCCCCACCCATCTGTCCATTCAACCACCTTCCAGGCATCCACCCACCTACATACGTACTCATCTATCCATCATCTATCCATAATCTAACCACCCACCTATTCACCAACCAATCCATCCACTCATCCAACATCCACCCACCCATCCACCATCCATCCATTCATCCATCCATCCACACACCATCTATCTATTCACTCATCCATCCATCCACTGATCTACTACCCATCCATCCACCCACCCATTCATCCATTATTAATCCATCCATCCCCACCCATCTATCCATGTATCCACCATCCATTAATCTACTCACATATGTACACATCTATCCATCATCTATCCATAATCTAACCACCCACCTACTCACCAACCAATCCATCCACCCATCCATCCACTCATCCACCATCCATTATCCATCCATCCATCCATCCATCCATCCATCCATCCATCATTCATCCATCCATCCCCATCCATCCATTCATCCACCATCCATTCATCCACCCACATATGTACTCATCTATCCATCATCTATCCACCATCTAACCACCCACCTACTCACCAACCAATCTATCCATCCACCCACTCATCCACCATCCATCCATTATCCATCCATCCATCCCCCATCCATCCATCCACACACCACATATCTATTTACTCATCCATTCATCCACCATCCATCCCTCCATCCATCCACTCACCCACCCATTCCTCCATTCATGATCCATCGATCTACCCATTTCTCCACCCATCTATCCATCCATCCATCTATCCATCCATCCATCCAAACATCTATCTAAAATTTCATTATCCCTTCTGCCAACTCACCACTTACTTTTTAAACACTTCCTGAGCTGAGGAGATGCTTGACTCTCTGGGTATCCTCCGTGTTCAACAGAGAAACGCACTCTGTGTGCAGGGCCTTTGCTTCCATCTTTCAGGCATGAATTCTAATGAAGATGTGAGTCTTCAGTGTCTCTGGTATGACCTTGCCAGACCTCTAGTTAGGATGGTGGTTCTCAGCAGTGGCTGTTCATGAAGCCACTTGGAAGTCATTGGAAGAATGCTGGAACCCAGGCCCCTACGTGACATTTGGATTTCACTGGTTTGGCGTGTGGCCTCGACGTTAGAGTTTCTTGAATCCCTCAGGTGATTATCTTGTGGAGTCAGGGCAGAAGCCCTTACTGGATCAGGGAGGCCGTCCTGATTGCAGCTGTGGAAACAAAGGCAGCAAGGCTTGGTCCCTGCCTCCTGAATCCCAGAGTCTGTGGGGTGACACTTACAGCACTCAAAAGGTTTCACTTCTTATTCCCAGGCTGCTTGGATTTAAGGTCTGTGTTTGTGTTTGAGAGAGGTGGGTCACTATTTGCTGGGTGAATGTGAGATGAGTGTATTTTCTCCCTGCAGGTGCCTGCCTAGCTCCCTGGGGTGTGTTGTCCGTGATACAATTAATGGTGTTGTCAATGCCGTAGAAAAGATCGGCGTCTGCCCCATGGGAGCTGGAAAGCTCATCCTGCCACTGAAGTCAGGAGAACCACAACTCCTGAGCCGGGGCTGCAGCCCGGGAAGGTGACCGGAGTCTGCTGCCAAATTGCCAGCCTGGAGGCCTCATTTCCATGCCATAATCCCATAAGCAAATAGTGTGATTGTATTAGTTGAGGGTAATTTTTCACACTTCACAGTAGCTGCTCAGTTTGCCTCCCGATTCTGCTGACTCTACTAGGAATTTGCACAATAAAATAATGGAAAAACTACAATAACCAGTGAAGCCAAACCAAAAATCTCATTCAATCAAACTCTCAGAGCAGAGAGTGCTCACGGGCCGCGGTCAACCCTCTCCCCTCCAGTGCCCCCGTCTGCAGGTTTCCTCCCTCATCCAGGCCTGGCAGGGCAACAGTTCAGCTTGCTCTGTGGGCATCTAGGGCACCGCGTTGGGTTTACCTTGCCTTCCTCCTATTTTACTTGATTTTGCCGGATTTTCATACCAAACACGTTTCTGAGCCACAAAGCCAGGTCCATGCATGGAGTGGGCTCCTGGCGTAGAACAGAGGTGGAGGCCTGGAAGAGACACCTCCTAGAGGCAGGACAGGGTCCTCAGTCCCAGGGCTGGAAACGCTCCCTGGCAGGCATGGCCAACTGGGGGCTTGGGAGTAGGAGAGAAGGCACCGTGGTCTTTGCAGGCTTCTCTCGGGCAAGGGGCAACTTGAGCTGGCAGGAGAGAGAAAGGGGTGAGTCTACTTCTTGCAAACTGAAGGCTGGGGATAGCTCTGCTTGTCCACGCTGACACCTGTTAACTGCAGTGAGCTGGGGCTGCTGGCCCCAGAAGATCTGTCCACGTCCTAACCCCTGAACCTGTGGGTTTGGATTCATTTGGAAAAAGGGCTTTTGCAGATGTGGTTAAGTTAATGATTTCAAGGTGAGAAGGTCACCCTGATGGGCCCAGGTGGGCCCCCAAGTCCAATGCCAGGTCTCCTCTTCAGGGAATGGAGAGGGAGATTCCGGACTTAGACACATGGAGGGGACGGAGTCTGGGACTGGAGCTGTGAGGCCGCAGGAATGTGGGAGCCACCAGAGGCTGGAAGGAGCCTAGAGCCTCAGGAGGCAGCACAAAGGCTGGAAGGAGCCTAGAGCCTCAGGAGACGGCACAGGCCTGAAGACACCTTGAGTTTGGATTTCTGGCCCCAGACTGTGAGAGGATGAACACAACTTGCTTTATGCCCCCCCAAGCTCCTGGTGGCTCCTTCCAGCAGCCCCTGGGGCCTCGCACACGGGGCTCTGTCTCTAGCAGGCCCCGAGTGCCATCCAAGCTCGTGGTGGCTCCTTCCAGCAGTCCCTGGGGCCTCGCACACGGGGCTCTGTCTCTAGCAGGCCCCGAGTCCCATCCAAGCTCGTGGTGGCTCCTTCCAGCAGCCCCTGGGGACTCGCACACGGGGCTCTTTCTCTAACAGGCCCCGAGTCCCATCCAAGCTCCTGGTGGCTCCTTCCAGCAGCCCCTGGGGCCTTGCACACGGGGCTGTGTCTCTAGCAGGCCCCGAGTCCCATCCAAGCTCCTGGTGGCTCCTTCCAGCAGCCCCTGGGGCCTCGCACACGGGGCTCTGTCTCTAGCAGGCCCTGAGTCCCATCCAAGCTCGTGGTGGCTCCTTCCAGCAGGCCCTGGGGCCTCGCACACGGGGCTCTGTCTCTAGCAGGCCCCGAGTCCCATCCAAGCTCGTGGTGGCTCCTTCCAGCAGTCCCTGGGGCCTCGCACACGGGGCTCTGTCTCTAACAGGCCCCGAGTCCCATCCAAGCTCGTGGTGGCTCCTTCCAGCAGCTCCTGGGGCCTCGCACACGGGGCTCTCTCTCTAGCAGGCCCCGCGTCCCATCTCACCCTTTCACAGGCCCTGTGAGCTCGGCCCCAGGCTGTTCCCATGCCCCAGAGCTAAGCAGTGGAGACTTAGAACTGTCCAAGCCAAGCCACACACTCAGGAAGGGAGTGAGTCGGAGTTGCCTTTCTACAGAATTTTACTCATCAAGCTGGCAGGCCGGGTGGGGGCTGTTTTTGTGGACGGGGGTCTGAGAGATTTGCCCAGTGTCGCAGGGCGTCCCGGGCTCTCTCCTTACCTGCAGTCAGCGGGATGGACAAGCAGGGGCTCCACACGAGGCCAGGGGCTGCGAGGTGGCCATGGCAGGCTGAGCATGAGAAGGAGGCAGAAGAGGAGGAGGAGGAGGCCTTGGGCCTCCAGCCTGGGGCAGCAGCTGTGGAGGAGGCAGGCAGGGGAGGGAAGATGGAGGTGGGGCAGCATTCCCAGCCTCTGTTGTCTCTCACGTGGGGGGTGTCTTGGCCTCCTGATGGGATGGTGGGTCACTGGCAGACAGGAGAGGGGTACAGGCTGTGGGCCAGTCACATTCACATTCAAGTTCTTTACCAGGGCAGAACCAGATGGAGGAACAAGGGGCTGCTGACCGTGTGGGGGTCTCAGTGAGCTTTTTACACATGTGTCCAACATTTACCCACTGGGTCCTAGGAACAACCACTAACCTAATAACAAACGTAGACTTTTTCACTGTTTGTTCAAAGTTGGGGATTTTAAAAAATGTCCACAGCCAAGCGTGCCACCCTGCCCACCGCTCCGCTCCTCTGTGATGCCACCCTATTTCCACGGCCCCCAGCGTGGGTATCATCAGCCCCTCTCTGATGGAGATGTCTATGAGCCTCTGTGGAAACTTGCTTGTATTTAAATGCTGTGTCTTCTTGCCTAGTTTTCCTATCAGCAAATCGTCTCTCACTTTGGTGTAAATTAACTGTCCTCCTTCAGTTTTCTTTTCTGGTTTTCTAGATCAAGCAGCATCTTAGGAGACACATTAATGGTTTTATATTGAAGTAGAGTAGGTCACTTTCTCCCAGTAGAATCATGAGGCCCTGCAAAGCTCCCCAAATATCCATGTTTTCCCCACCGTCCCCAGTTTCCAGGGAGGGGCACATGGCTGATTTTCCTGAGTGAAAGGTGAGCGAAGCGGTGTGGGGCCCAAGATCGCTGTGACCCGGTGCCTCACTCCCTCCTTCTCCCATTCCCGAGCTGGGCTGGAAGTTAAGGGCTGAGATGGGGGAGCTGCAAACCGAAGAGGGTGGGTTCCCCCATCACCGCCCAGAGGAACCTGTGCCAGAGAGGCAGGTGGCTGCCCTTGGGGCTGGAGTGTTTGTGGTGCCAGTCCCATTTCTTGGGATCTCTGAGGAAGAAGAGCAGTGGGACAAGTGGTTTTGCATTTCCACCTCTGGGGGCTGTCCACATCATACTTATTGTAAAAGGTCAGAGTGGAAGCCTGGGGCAGTTCCCAGCTTGTCTCTGATCACTCACTGCTCTTATGATGTAGGGCACCATTTAACACAGGGTAACAAAGCCTCCGTTTATCAGTCCAAAGGCAGGGAGTGCTTGGCTAGCAGGGTGACTCTGCTACCTCATTAAATGGCTTCAAACTCTGAGCCCAGGATAGCTGCTCTCGCTCCTGCCATCACATCTGCATCCCAGCTAGCTGGAAGGAAGAACGGGCCAAAGAGAGTGAGTGCGTGCCCATTACTTTGGAGAACATTTCCCAGAAATGGGGCCCATTCCTTGTGCCTAGGTCCCATGGGACAGACCTAATCACACAGCCACACCACGCTGTAAGAAAGTCCAGAAAAGCTTGCCTCTATCTGGGCAGAGCCATGTGCTCAGTTGCACTCGAGGGTATCTCAGAGTTTAAGAGGAAGTGAGTGACTGGAGGTTGGCAGAGAGCTGGCAGCCAAGCCTGGGCTTCTCCTCCTGGTGGGTCTGAGGCCAGCTGGCATGAGGTCTGGTCGAGCACTGCCATCCTGACCCAGAAGGCAGGAGGTGAGGCTGAAGACTTGGTGGAATTTACTGCAAAGAGGTGTTTCCAGAGTTCACTGGCCTGTGTTTTTCTCAACATGGGCACTGCTTCCTTCAGCACAGCAGGTAACCTGCTGGGAGGAACTGGAGCCTGGCGCAGCTTGGTTACTTTCTGGTCGTCCATGTCACACTTGTCACGGATAAAGTCTGCAGGTTTCAAAGTGTGCGGTTCCCCTCACTGTATCCCAGGAGAGCTCCATGCTGGGGGTGGAGGTCTGCAGTGAACCTCCAACCACACAGACGCTGGTTGCGAGTGTTCTGACCACAGCACGGGCAAGCAGGGCTCACTCGGAACTCATTTTGCTAGATGGTGTTGGATAATTCCTGTTCCCTTTTTTCCCAACTGTTCAGTGGCATGCTTTGTTTTGGATAGAATCGGACTCCCTCCCCAGCAGAGAGCGGGAGGCAGGCATTGTGATCCCTGTGCACTACAGAAGCTGGTGTTCTAAAGATGCCCTGCGTGGCATGGCCTCATATTCTGGAGCCAAACAGACTTCTGGGGGGATGGTGTCTCCGTTTCCCCAACCCCAGGGGCCCAGCTGGGAGGAGACAGCAGGCTGATCTTTCCACAAGACCTGCACTCAGTCCCCACATCAACGGGCACTGCCCACCCAGACAGCACCTACTCCTGTGGGCAGCACCCAGAACCGGTGCTCACGATGGGGAAGTCAGGACTTTGGAGAAGCGGGAAACTGGAGCCCAAGGGCAGGGTGCTCAGGAGAGACCCATCCAGACAGCAATGCTCAAGGCCAAGTGAGACCAACGACCTGAAGTCCAGGGAGAAAGCAGTGCCAGGTACTGACCACACATGGGATGAGGGTGCTGACCAGAGGGATGAGGGCACTGACCACAAACAGGGACGAGGAAACTGACCACACACAGGATGAGGGTGCTGACCACACACAGGACGAGGGCACTGAGCATGTACACAGGATCAGGTATCATAGGAGGGAGTGAAGAACTCCCAGCAAAATCCAGGAAAGAGCACGGCAGAGAGACCTGAGTGTGGACGGAGAGACCCGGGTGTGGACAGAGCACCACAGAGAGACCCAGGTGTGGACAGAGAGACCCGGGTGTGGACAGAGAGAACCGGGTGTGGACAGAGAGAACCGGGTGTGGACAGAGCACCGCAGAGAGACCCGGGTGTGGACAGACACCTGGGTGTGGACATGTTCTGTCATGGGGAGGAAGAGAAGGGAGAGCAAGAAGGCAGAGGAGAGGAAACGGGAGGGAGTGAGGGAGGGCGAGAGGGAGAACACCCCTCTGTAGTAAGAGATGCATCTCGGGCAAGCCGTGTCCTTCCTCTGCTGGAGGCCCCCACTGCTCTACTGTGCTGGGTGGTGTCGGCAGGGTGGCAGATAGAGGGGTCTCCTGGGCTAGCCCATGTGTCCCAGGAGTGAGGTCCACCCCCGCTGCGCCAGCCCATGTGTCCCAGGAGTGAGGTCCACCCCCGCTGGGCCAGCCCATGTGTCCCAGGTGTGAGGTCCACCCCCGCTGCGCCAGCCCACGTGTCCCAGGAGTGAGGTCCACTCCCGCCGGGCCAGCCCATGTGTCCCAGGAGTGAGGTCCACCCCCGCTGGGCCAGCCCACGTGTCCCAGGAGTGAGGTCCACTCCTGCTGCGCCAGCCCATGTGTCCCAGGAGTGAGGTCCACTCCCGCTGGGCCAGCCCATGTGTCCCAGGAGTGAGGTCCATCCCTGCTGGGCCAGCCCATGTGTCCCAGGAGTGAGGTCCACCCCACCCCCGCTGGGCCAGCCCATGTGTCCCAGGAGTGAGGTCCACCCCCGCTGGGCCAGCCCATGTGTCCCAAGAGTGAGGTCCACTCCCGCTGGGCCAGCCCATGTGTCCCAAGAGTGAGGTCTACTCCTGTTGGCGACATGAGCAGTGCTCTCTAGAGGGTGTGGGGAGGCAGAGGAAGCCCCTGCTCTTCCAAGCAGCAAGGAAGGGTGATAGCCTGCACCCTTCAGGCCTTCACCATGGCTGCACTCTCTTTTGAGTGCAAGAAGCTTCTATTGTAACAGACCCTGGCAAGGAGGAGCTGCGATGGGGCAGCCCAGACCCAAGCCACAGGGAGCTGAGCCTGGGGCAGGCCAGGGCTGGGACCCTGCAGGGGCCGATGTAGGGCTGTAGTCATTACAAGTGCTTGGTGGCCTCCCTACAAGGGCAGAGCCCATCCTCAGGAATGGTCACCACCAGCCTGGCCTCCGCTTCTTCCCTGGGCAGTGTCTCCCTCACCCCATCTCTGAGCCTCAGTCCTGTCTGTCCAGTGAGGGGCTGAACCGCTGCTCCCAGAGGCCCCTCTGCCTGGGCAGCATCTGGCCTCAGGCCCTGACTGCAAGACGTTTGCAGGACGATGCCTTCTGCCTCCCTCCTGGGACAATCTCTCACATCCTCCCTGTTCCTTTCCATGTGGCCTCTGGCCGCCTTGCATCTGAACTGCTGAAGTCCTGTTTCTCTGGGCCTCATCCTCTCCTCCATCAAAATGAGGAACCGTGGACTGCAGGAGCATTGAGGAAGGCACGTGGAGTCCCCGCTCTGTGTTGGGCCCGGTAGGGTGCCCTTCCTGTGGGCGGCCATTCTGGGGGTGGCGCCCCCTGTCTGAAATCAGCAGCACACCAGCTCCCTGTGCTCCGTGTGACAAGCTGCCGGGGACAAAGGTAGCACCCAGACAAGAACCCAGGCTTTTCTTCCTCATTCTAAACCCCATTGGAGCCGCAATCTCCAGGTATAATAGCAGCTTGTTAACAAATCCTGTTTGTGTTGCATTTGCTGACAGAGAGACTCCCCTGGGACCACAGCAGTAGGCACGGCATTCCTGTGACAGAAATCAATGCCACAGATCGAGGGATGGAGCCACCGGCTCCCCAGGCTGAGTCCCCGTCCGGTAACGCGGCCACACTCCTTCCTCCCTCCAAGAAGATCCCAGGGAGGGCGATCCCGCCTGGATGCGTTCCTCACTCCCTATCAGGTGACCCCAGCCTCTGGGCATTGGGAGGTGGCCACATGGGGACATGGACATGAAGGCTGGGTGAGTGTGGGGACCAGGCGAGCTGGCTGCTGGACACCCACCCACCGAGCTGCACCAGACCCCACTCTCTGTGCTCTGGACCCCAGGAAGCAGTCAGGATTGGGGGTCCCACTCACAGGCCCCGGTGCCTTCCACCTAGGCAGCTGCCACGTGCACCCTCAGGCTTCAGACTCCTGGCCACGGGGGTGGTGGTGTGGACCCCAGGCCGTGTGTGCAGATGCAGCAAGATGACATCAGCCATTCATTCACTGCGGCACCCCTCGCCCAGCTCCTTCTCAGAGCCTCACTCGGAACAGCACATCTCCCATCTCAGCTGCCCTGGCCACTTCTGTGTAGGAGGCAGGAGGGATACTCCCACCACCCCGACCCTTACAGATAACAGGCTCAGAAAGGCACCTGACCCCACAGCCCTTCAGTTGGGTTTGAACCTGGGTTGCTTGGTTTCAAAGCACAGGGGTTTGTCCTGCCCACTCACACCCCTCAAAGTGTGGATGTGGGAAACACCGCTGAGGAGCCTGGACATCCAGGAGGGCTCAGGAGACCCTTCCTGACTGCACCCCGGACAGGCCCATGACAGGCAGATGGGACACAGGTCAGGATGTGGCAGGCACACGGCCTGGCTTCTAGACACTTCTCAGACCTGGGAGAGGAGAGAGGGACAGGTGGTGTGGGCGTGCTGGAGGCGGGAAGGGGATAAGAGTGTTGGTTATCACGGGCAATGTGAACACACGGCCAGGACAGGGGTCCACAGTATTTCAGGAACCTCCCACAAGATGAAACTTCTAGACAGACTTCCCTCCCTGTGAGATACCTTAGGCTGTAGTGGAGAGGTCGCTGAAAGAATCGATATTTCTAGAAATTAGCTTTGGGATCAGTTTGCGAAGCTGCGTCTATGCTGACAAGTGAATGAAGCCCGTGGGCAGGGAATACACTGAGGCCTTAGGCCTGCAGAAGAGCACAGGTGCACCTGTGCCACACGGGCCGGAATCAACCCAGGTGAATTCCAGCCCATGCCGCTGATGCCAAGCATGGACGAGGAATCCAGCTGGGGCTGAAGTTCCGCTACGCTGTCAGTTCCACTGGGGATGTGTGTTGCTCCTTCAGCCTCTGCCAGACACACAGGCCCGGTTCCAGCACCCGGGTGTTTGAGGGTGAGTGTGTGGGAGTGAGGCTCAGGAGGAACTGTGGGATCCAAAGTCAGTGAAAAAGGTGAGGGTGAGGGAGGAGGGAGGATGGTGGAGGGCAGGGGTGAGTGAAGGGCAGAGAGGGGCGATGGGGTGAAGGGCAGTGGGCAATGGGGTGGAGGGCAGAGTGGGGATGGGGTGGAGGGCAGGGGGTGATGGGGTCAAGGACAGAGGAGGGATGGGGTCGAGGGCAGGGGGATGGGGTGGACAGCAGAGGGCATGAGGCAGTGGGCAGGGGGTGGAGGGCATGCGGGGACAGGGCAGGGGTGGGAGGTGATGGGGTGGAGGGCAAGGGGGGACATGGCAGGAGCAGAGGGGGTTGGGGCAGGGCGAGGGGGAATGGGACACCGTTATTGGAGACAGTGGCAGATATAAGCACTGGAGAAGAGCAGGTAAAGGATGTGCGGGGCAGGGGATTGGAGGGGACGCCTGAGCAGACACTGAAATAATCCGTTATGGGAAGCGTTACGGGAGAATGGGAGCCAGGAACTGAAATTGCAGGGGGTGAGCGTGGTGGGAACTCTGAGGGGCGAAGGGTGAGGCCAGCATCCTGGTGTTCTCACACAGGGCAACCTCTCATTTCATTTCCGGTGTAGCCAGTGTGTGAGTCAGCCAGGGAGCCTCAGCCTTTCCCACTGGCTTCAAAAAGACGTGGAGGCTGATGGGGAGGAGGGAGGTTCCCCAGAGCAGGAGGCCATCTGATGTAATGAACATGCCTTCCTAAGACGCTGCCTGGGCCACAGCCAAGTGTGGTCGCTCTCTGAGCAGTCGATGCCGCCACAAAAGGTCCTGGCAGCAGCGGCACGACCCCTGCACCCCGCCTGCTGCATCCAGGACAGCGCCGGCCTCCCACAGCGGCTCCCGGGAGAAGAGGAGACGCCACTTTGGCTGCTGTCCCGGGGAGAGGGGGGACAGTCCTTCGACTTCATGCAGGGGCTTGTCAACCCCAAAGCTTCCTCCGCCGCCATCTGGGTCTGACGCTCTCCGCTGGAAGGTGTTCAGGAGGTGGCACCCCACGTCCACCAGTGCTGGCTTCAAATCAAACAATAAACGGCGTTTAAAAAAATTAGTCCCACAGGTCAAGCCAGAGTCCCCTGCAGATGCCTGTTCCTTCACACTCCGCGCCTTCCGCTCCCTTCGAGTGGTTGCACTCCCAGGCCTGTGGACGCACCTCGGCCAGAGCAAACCTGTAGCCTCTTCCCCAGCACGAAAGGCAGGAGGTGAAAATCACCAGGTCCCTGTACCATCAGGAAGGACCTGAACAGCCTCTGTCACCGTGTATAACAAGTCTCACTGACTCCTTCTCCGGAGCAGGACTCCCGGGTCTGAGGCAAGGCTTCAGGATGCTTTCCCGGCTCAGCCCTGGCCCTCCATTACCTGCCCTGCCCGGCTTCTGCCCCACAGGGCTGCCTGGGGTCCTGGCCGCTTTGCGCGAGGAGAGGATGGCTCCAGCCTCCTGACCTTGGAGGCTCCACAGACAGAAGACGCCGCCCCGGGACATGAGGGCCCTGCCTGGCTTTGACCCTCCTCTGATAACAGGGGACAGCCAATGCCCTGCTGGGCCCACGGGGAACAGAAGCCAGTCTGGGCTGGGCCATCCCCTGCAAGTGGTCCACTCCCCCGGCCGGCTGATGGTGGAGTCCAGGCTGGCCTGGTGACATGTGCACCTCCAGAGGTGACAGAAGGGATATTCAAACTTCCAAGGCCCCAGAGGCCTCCATCCCTGCCCAAGCACAGTTCAAACCTTCAAGCTCTTGGGGGTACTTTTGTGACGGCTGGGGTGGAGCTGGTGCTTCATCTTCTCTTCCAGTCAGTGGAGTGAAACAGCAGGTCCATCTTGCATGTCTGTGTCTGCAGACGGATGGTCCAGGGCCATCCCTACACCCTCCTGTGCTGGGCCCGCAGGGAAGCCAGTTCCACCAGCAGTCTGCAGGTAACGGGGTCCCAGGCCAGGCACTCCCCTTGACCCCCTGTGGGTTTGTTCCTGCCACCCGCTCTGCCCCTCCCTGGGTGCCTCCCACCACCAGATCTCCTGCAAGATGGACGTCAGGGTCCTGGGAGAAAACAGTTCTGTGCTGGGGCCGCTTTGACCCCCAAGGACCCCGTGTCCAGAAGAACGGCAGCTTGTAACCCCATCCCTGTAATGAGAATGAAAATGAATTCAATTTGTATCATTTCCTACAATGCACCGTCCTCGGCCTGAGATGGAAATTGCGAGATGTTATTTTCTACTGGCGGCGCGTGGTTTTTTCCAGGCAGTGTTAGAATTTTAATCCTTCATGTTCTGAAAAGCATTAGAATCAGTTAGCCTTCCACAGCGCACCGTCTCCCCTCGCGATGAAGCCTGTTCCTTCTGAGGGGCTCCCGTTGGAGGACAGCAAAGGGCCCCACAGTGGAAGGGGTCTTGGCTCTCAGAGCAGCACCAGGTGGCCCAGACAGGACCCAGACATGGTCAACGCCTGCACCTCCAGGGGCCAGGCACCATCTGTGAATGGCCAAGCTCTCAGAAACAGGGATCATCGGATGAGAGGCCCCCCGGGTGCCTAGGGAGCTTCCGGGGTCTCTCCTACTCTGGTAGGCTCTGGGTACAGGGTCCACGATGGCACACAGCTCCAGAGGCTGCACAGCCCTGTGCTGCCCCGAAGCTGGGCTCCTCTGGTTGGGGCTCCCCTGGTTGGGGCTCCCCTGATCTGGGACATGAATTTCTCTCCCAAGTCCTTGCCACTGCCTGGGGACATCCACCCTCCACCTGTGCGGAATCATCAACACACCCATGCACAGACTGGCCGCCTTCTCGTCCTGTGGCCCCGCCTACAGCCACCTTGTGAAAGGGCCCCTCAGTGTTGAGCGTGCCCAGAGTGGCTTTCCGGGGGTGGACCTCACCTCATTGCCTCCCGAAGGAACCCTGTAGCAGCAGCTGGACCACCCTCCGTGCTTGACAAACAAGGAGCCTGGGGCTTAGAGAAGCTGGATGACCTGCCCAGGGCCACTGACATCCTGGGTGGGCACCTGCTCCCGGCCACTGTCTGTGGGCTCCCGGGTTATGGGGGGGCACCAGTGCTGGAGTTTTACTTTCTGGGAAACGTTCCCATCTTGATACATGGAGATGGTGCAGTGTGGCACTGGGGGACATAGACAGTGACTCTGCACTGGGAGCTTGAATCTTGTCCCCTGTTCCATGCTTGTGTCTCTGTGGGTGAGTGGCTTTATCTTCCTGTGCCTCTGTTTCCCTAACTGTAAAAGAAAAATAATTTCCTCCCTACCCTACAGGGTCATCAGGGTGTCCAGCGTTAAATCACCCAGTGATAGCTCCCGGCATGAGTGAGTGGTGTGTGAGGAGGCTGTGGCTGCAGCCTTGAACCTCAGGATAACCCTGTACTCCTCGTACGCTACGGGGAAACTGAGGTACATGCCCACTTGCTCACGGTCACGGGGCAGAGGCCGACGAACCCATGGCACCTCTCAGGCCCCGGATCTGCGCTGGCTCCCGTCCACTGCCTTGCTGTGGGCATGAGGAATGGAAACGCTTCCAGAGCAGGGTCTGCCTCTAGGGGTCTCCTCCCGGCCAGGTGCCCTGCCCAGGAGGGGCGGCTCCATCCGTCCAGCATCTTCCACCCGGACACGCACCCCGTCCTGGCCACCTGAGCGATTGTTATTCTGCACACGGAACACCCAGAGGCCTTCTCGAGTGGAGCCGTATTAATAACTGTGCACAAGGGCCTACCGGGTATGGAAATTCACAGTGAAGTTAATGATGTCAATATTGTGCCCGGCTCCGCAGCGGCCTAAGTGGGTGGACCACCCGTTCCTTGGTGGCCATTTTTCAAGCTGCAATCTCGTGCTGTTCCTGGAAGAGCCGAGTGCCCGGCCACTAACTAGTCCTCCACAGATGACCTTTACGCCGATAATGCTCTCCTTTCCCGATGAACTCACCTCTGCTTCCCCGAAAAGTGCTCCTCCAGGCTGGCATGAAGCAAGCGTCCAGTTAACAAAGTGCGTCGTAGGGAGACGCGTTCCTCTGCGAGTTCTCTCTGCTGGCCCCGCTGAGCCCTGTCTGTGCTATCGAGAGAAACACCCGGCTGCTGCCCACACCGGGGAGGGCACTGGCCCCAGACCAGAGGGGCGTCGCCTGCCCTGGAGGACAGCACACTTGCCACCTGTTTTCCTAATTCAGTGGCATAAGTCAAATACTTGCTACCATACAAGCTGAAGGTGTCTGCTGTGGCGAACCCACATCACACAAGGTGTGACCTGAGGCAAACCAGTGGGGATGTTTACTCTTCTGGGTTGAACTGGGCCTGTATTCGAGGCCGCCTTCCACTAAGTAGCAGCTGTGGGACCTTGGAGGAGGCACTGCTTTCCCTGATGCAGTTTCTGTAAATGTCTGTGGGGATATTGATACCCACGCCACAGGCCACACAGACCCCATGGGCACCCATGCTACACACCAGGTAGAAACAGTGGGGTGGTTGTCTCTACTCATGGGCTCCATTTTAAAAACCAGAAGCAGAACTAACAACCAAAAAAACCCACACAGCCTCCATGAATTATTTAGTAATGATTAACTTCAATTTTTGTCTACTGAGGAGATGTACCTAGCTCTGAGCCGCACCCTCTGTAGAGTCTGACGAACCTGGTGCAGCAGGGCTGAGCTGATAGAATTCCCCCAAAACACCCAGCCCTGAGCCGATAGAATCCCCCCAAAACACCCAGCTCTGAGCCAACAGAATCCCCCCAAAACACCCAGCCCTGAGCTGACGGAATTCCACGCAAACCGCCCAGCGCTGGAGCTGATAGAATTCCACATAAAACACCCAGCCCTGAGCTGATAGAATTCCCCCCAAAACACCTAGCCCTGAGCTGATAGAATCCCCCCAAAACACCCAGCCCTGAGCCAATAGAATCCCATGCAAACCACCCAGCGCTGGTGCCCGTGCCCTCTGCTCGTGGCCAAAGCTTCGGTTTCCAGGTGCTCTTGTAGGTTGTGGGAGAAGACTGTGGAGACCCACGGCCTACTTTCCTGGGCTCCCCAGGATCCCCAATCTCCAGATAAAAAACCACTGATCCAGGTCTCCTCTCCCTCAGGAAGAAGGAGGACCCAGAGGACATTCCTCACCCATTATCCCAGGTGGGGATTCCGTCTGGTAGCCTTGGTGGGCACTGTCCCGGTGCCTTGGGTTGGGGGTGACACGGCTCAGGGCTGCAGGCCAGGCCCTGGAAGCAGGGAGGAGGCTTGGTGGGAGCGTTTAGGAGCGCTGCTATCTCACGCGCTCGGCAGACTTTTGGAGGATGAGAGGCTGTCCCACCGTGGGGGGGAAGGCACTTCGTGGGTGATCCTTTTCAGTGCGTGGCTCTCTGTGTGGCGCCACTCTGCAGACCCTCCAGAAAGCACCTGCCCAGCGGGAGGCTCCGCAGAAGGTGCCTCTGCTGTGAGGAGGCCAGAAACTCCCAGCACCGCGGTAGGGACGTCGTTGAATTGAACCTTTCTAGATGAGGCTGGTCCCTCAGCAAAAAGGTCCCATTTCAGCACAATAGGTTTCCTTTTCCCATTTGGAAGCCTGAGATCAGAGGACTTGTGACAGAATAATTCCTGTGATGGAAAGCAGCATCTTCCTGTCTGACAGTGGGTCTGCCGGCACGGACGGGGCCCCCAGGACCGGGACTTCTGAAAAGTGAAGGCGGCCGGACAATACGGGCAGTGGCCACAGTGCACGGACACTGTGCTGCGTGCTTTCAAGACGCTGTGAAGTGCAGTGCGAGAGAGGCCCTGAGCCACGGTGCCGGCGATGGGCGTGGACCCAGGGTGCACCCAGGCAGCAGGCCTGACCCGCAGCTCCGTGTCGCACCTGGAAATGCCGTGAAGGGGCCAGAGGAGCCTGCCCGTGGCCCAAGACCTTGTGGATGGAGTGCAGAATACACGGGAGGAAGAGGCCCAGCTCCTGTTTGGGCTTGGTGGGCGGAGGTGCCCTGGGACTGCCAGGAGGAGGTCTCAGGGCTGGTTGGGGAACGTTGCTGGGGAGTGGCAGGCTGTGTGGACAGGAACACTGCTGGGGAGTGGCAGGGGAGCCTTTTGACTGATCCCACTGATGGGCCATGTGGAGCAGGACCTGTGTCACTTTCTGGCTGGAGTATACAAGGCAAGAGTGGATTTTGTGTGTCCTGCTGTGGAGAGCTGGGGTGAATGCCAGGGTCTCAGGAGGGGAGGCGGTGGAAATGGAGGGAAACTGAGAGCCCACAAGGGCTTGGGCCACGGGCAGGCTCCTCTGGCCCCTTCACGGCGTTTCCAGGTGCGACACGGAGCTGCGGGTCAGGCCTGCTGCCTGGGTGCACCCTGGGTCCACGCCCATCGCCGGCACCGTGGCTCAGGGCCTCTCTCGCACTGGCCTTCACAGCGTCTTGAAAGCATGCAGCACAGTGTCCGTGCACTGTGGCCACTGCCCGTATTGTCCGGCCGCCTTCACTTTTCAGAAGTCCCGGTCCTGGGGGCCCCGTCCGTGCCGGCAGACCCACTGTCAGACAGGAAGATGCTGCTTTCCATCACAGGAATTATTCTGTCACAAGTCCTCTGATCTCAGGCTTCCAAATGGGAAAAGGAAACCTATTGTGCTGAAATGGGACCTTTTTGCTGAGGGACCAGCCTCATCTAGAAAGGTTCAATTCAACGACGTCCCTACCGCGGTGCTGGGAGTTTCTGGCCTCCTCACAGCAGAGGCACCTTCTGCGGAGCCTCCCGCTGGGCAGGTGCTTTCTGGGGGGTCTGCAGAGTGGCGCCACACGGAGAGCCACGCACTGAAAAGGATCACCCACGAAGTGCCATCCCCCCCACGGTGGGACAGCCTCTCATCCTCCAAAAGTCTGCCGAGCGCGTGAGATAACAGCGCTCCTAAACGCTCCCACCAAGCCTCCTCCCTGCTTCCAGGGCCTGGCCTGCAGCCCTGAGCCGTGTCACCCCCAAATTTCTGTGGTGCTGAAATCCTAACCTCCAGTGTAAACGGGATTAGCGCCCTCAGCAAAGGGACTCTAGAAAGAACTCTTGCTCATTTTCACAATGCAACAACCAAAGGTGAAATCAGCTGTGTGCAACCAAAAGAGGACTTTCACCTGAACCCACGAGCTGGCTTTGATGGCTGAAAATCAGCTGCATGCAACCAAAAGAGGACTTTCACCTGAACCCACGTGCTGGTTGTGATGATCACTTTTGTGTATCAACCTGGCTTAGCCACGGGGTGCCCGGACAGCTGGTAAGACATTATTTCTGGGTGTATCTGTGAGGCTGTTTCTGGAAACGATTAGCAGTTGAATCCATAGACTGGGTGAAGACCCACCTTCCCCAGTGTGGGCAGGTACCCTCCAAGGCTCTGAGGGCCCCAGTAGAACACAAAGGTAGAGGCGGGGAGAATCCTCCTCTCTGTCTTCTGCTCAGCATTGGCGCTCCTGGCCCACAGCTTTCCTGATTCTCCAACTTGCAGAGGTCAGACCGTGCATAATTGTGTGAGCCAATTCCTTATGATAAATCTCCTTCTATACATCTTTATACACGCCCCACTGGCCCTGGTTCTCTGAAGAACTGTGATATGCTGGCACCCTGATCTTGGACTTCTGAGGCTCCAGAACGGTAAGAAATAAATGTTTATCACTTAAGTTCCCCAGCCCGGGATATGTTGTTATAATCGCCTGAACCGACTGAGACAGGCATGAATCCCACGCGTGGGGGGCCCACCCTCACGACCTGTCACCTCCCAACGGCCCAGCTCCCTATACCATGTCCTCGGTGGGTAGGGTTTCAACATTTAAATGTGGGGGACACTCAGTCCATAACAGACCCAGCTCCCTATTCCATGCCTTGGCGGATAGGGTTTCAACATGTGAATTTGGGGGACACACTCAGTCCATAATAGAAGCAGAGAGGTAGCCTCCTCAGGCTTCGACACCCATCCCCTGGGTACAACCGAGGGACCCTGGGGGAAGACGTTACCTTGTGTTTGCTGTTTTAAATACATTTTGCTTTTGTAATATAAAGTGAGTATAGAAAATACTATATATATTTAAGTCTATGGAACAGTTTATGAATACATTGTACTGCTAGAAATGCAGGTCACATTCCGTTACTAATAAACAAGATGATTCTGCTGACCTCCTGCCGTTAGTCATGGGAGGCCAAGGCTGCATCCATCCCTGCAGGTCATGAAGCCTTCCACTGCATTTTCGCTGTTCTCTGATCTGGGGTTTTTCAGCCTATAGAACTGCCTCTCCCAGACAAGAGTGAAGATGGCGAAGGGGTGTTTTAGTTTGTTTTTCTCTCTCTGCTCTCTGTTGCCTCACTCCCATCATGATGGAAAACTCGTAAGTGAATCATAAGTGAATACCACCCACCCTGTGAGACAAAGCCCCTCCCGTGGCCCCGCACACCCACTTTAGCTCCAGGTTCTCTGTCCCCACTCACAGCG
This sequence comes from Pan paniscus, assembly GCF_029289425.2. Classification (NCBI taxonomy): domain Eukaryota; kingdom Metazoa; phylum Chordata; class Mammalia; order Primates; family Hominidae; genus Pan; species Pan paniscus. The sequence continues at coordinate 58,780,264 of NC_085927.1, forward strand.
GCGCTCCAAGCCCCACTGTCTTCACTGTCTTTGCTTTCTTTCCTTACATTCCGTGTTTTAAATAAACTTTTGATTTGGGACAATTTAGTGGGAAAAGCTGCACACAGAGTCCCCGCATCCTCCTCACCCTCTCAGTTCCTCTGATGTGGCACCTCCCATGGCGTGGCACGTGAGACCTGCACCCCTCTCACCCTCTCGGTTCCCCTGATGTGGGCACCTCCCATGGCGTGGCACATGAGACCCGCATCCCTCTCACCCTCTCCGTTCCTCTGATGTGGGCACCTCCCATGGCGTGGCACGTGAGACCTGCACCCCTCTCACCCTCTCCGTTCCCCTGATGTGGGCACCTCCCATGGCGTGGCACGTGAGACCCGCATCCCTCTCACCCTCTCCGTTCCCCTGATGTGGGCACCTCCCATGGCGTGGCACGTGAGACCTGCACCCCTCTCACCCTCTCGGTTCCCCTGATGTGGGCATCTCCCATGGCGTGGCACGTGAGACCCGCACCCCTCTCACCCTCTCGGTTCCCCTGATGTGGGCACCTCCCATGGCGTGGCACATGAGACCCGCATCCCTCTCACCCTCTCCGTTCCTCTGATGTGGGCACCTCCCATGGCGTGGCACGTGAGACCTGCACCCCTCTCACCCTCTCGGTTCCCCTGATGTGGGCACCTCCCATGGTGTGGCACGTGAGACCGGCACCCCTCTCACCCTCTCCGTTCCCCTGATGTGGGCACCTCCCATGGCATGGCACGTGAGACCCGCATCCCTCTCGCCCTCTCCGTTCCCCTGATGTGGGCACCTCCCATGGCGTGGCACGTGAGACCTGCACCCCTCTCACCCTCTTGGTTCCCCTGATGTGGGCATCTCCCATGGCGTGGCACATGAGACCCGCATCCCTCTCACCCTCTCCGTTCCCCTGATGTGGGCACCTCCCATGGCGTGGCACGTGAGACCCGCACCCCTCTCACCCTCTCGGTTCCCCTGATGTGGGCACCTCCCATGGCGTGGCACGTGAGACCTGCATCCCTCTCACCCTCTCGGTTCCCCTGATGTGCACACCTCACATGGCGTGGCACCTGGTGGGGCACAGGAGAAGCCCACACTGGTGCATGCCCGCCGTGCACTCACTCCAGTTGGGTCTGGCCAGGGTATCTGGCCGGTAGCCAAGAGAGGTGGGTGATGAGGGTGAATCCAGGCAGTGCCAGGCCCTGTCTAAGCAGCCCTACTCTGCCCCTTGAGTAGGTGGTCCTGGCCAGGAGACACTGCAGGGTGGACACTGTCCCCACCCCGTTCAGGTGTCCCTCCCACTCCTGGTCCCAGTCATCCACACAAACCTGATGCTGACTTGTGTCCCCTCCCTCGGGGGCCCCCAAGGATGAGTGTCCCATGGTGTCCACGCCTGTGAGGACCACAGCCAGGCATCCTGACGTGAGCCTGGGAGAAGCATCACTCTTATTTCTTTTGGACGACAAAAGGCGTTGCTTGCACCTTTTCCCCCCGCAGTGGTCTTTCCTCAAACAGTGGTCTCCTGGCCAGCCTGCTCCTGGCCTCCTGGGTGGGTCTGCAACAGGCAAGACCACACGCTGGTGGGCTTCTGTGGCTGGAACCAGCCTCCTCTCTCCGAGGCAGCCACTGGTGGATGCACAGGGTCCTGGGCCCAGTATCTCTTTCCCATCACCCCATTAAGGTGTTCTAAAGACAGTCACGCCTCCTCTGCTGACCCTGAGGCCCTGCAGAATAAGCAAAGAGCTGCCCCCAGAGCCGCTGCCCATCCCTGAGACTGGCAGTTTCCATGGGTGAGGGGGAAGCTGATGGAGACAATGATGTCAAAGAAAATAGAAAATAGCATTTCTGGGGAGTCATCCACCTGCAGGGGAAGGGCCCATGCTTCTCCCATCCCTTGTCACTTGCCTGACGTGCCCTCCCAACTCCAGTTGACTTCTGGCTGATGGGAATATATCGCCATTAAAAGTAACGGCACAACCCAGCAAAGCTAGGGTGGTCCTGCCGGCTCCTCCGATTAGCAGGAAATAAGGTTGGGAGAAGGACACAAGTTCATATGGAAATGAAATCAAACCCAGCACCACGTGGCGGCAGAGGGATCTCTTTCTTAACCCCGTCCCCGGCGCTGTTTCAATATTACATTTTTTCCTTGGGTTCTGGAAAATGAAACACCTTCTGCCCATTATGCTCTGAAATCGAGCACATTTGGGGACAGCAGGCTGCGGGGATGAGAGCAGGCATGGCAGCTGTGCGGTGTTGCTTCCCCCAGCCTTCCCCGCAAGGCCAGTGCCCCTAATTTTCAGTGCAGGAGGAAGCAGAGCCTATCTTCACATTTACCTTCCCTCTGAAAGTGCGTTTGTGTCAGTGCCCTGATTACAGGGCCTCTGATGTGTGAGGACACTGGGTTCGGAGGTGTCCCTGGGCCTGGGGGGACATGAGCGCATAAAGCCGTCGGTGGGATGCTGACTGTGTGGGAGGCGCTCGCATGAACATAGATTATCTGTAAACCTCACAGGAGGCTTAGACATCATCTATGCTTCCAGAAGCTCCAGTTGACAGAGGCCGGAGTGTGGGAGTTCGCAACATGCATAATCACATCAGCCAGTTCTCAGGATAAATCCTCTGTTTTCTCTGTGTCTATTTATCTCTTTATCTACCTCCCCATACCTCTATCTCTATGTCGCTGTCTCTCTCTATCCTTATTCCTGTCCTTTTCTCTAGCTCCATCATTGTCTCCCTCCCATTCCTATCCCTACCTCCATCTCTACCCCTAACCCTATTCCTAGTGCTATCCCTGTCTGTCTAATGCCCACTGCCCTGGCCTGGGTGATGGCGCAGGTGGTATCCACCGTGGTGACAGCAGCTACACCTAAGCCAAGAGGTGTAGGCAGAGTCACTGCCCTGTTCTTAAGGGTTGGTAGGAATCGAGTTTTAGCATTAACGCATAATTTTTCAGTTAGTTGTATTAGTTACGTAACTGAGGGCTCGTTTCTCATAGTGACGAGCACAGTTCTTAAAAGTCCAATCCAATGAGTTTTGACACAACTGAACCTCAGTAGCACACGTCACAACCAAGATCAGGAAGATGTCACCTCCCTGAAAGCTTCCTTGTGCCACCTCCTGCGGTACCCATTGCCCTGCTGCCCATCTCCGTTGACTGGCCTCGCCTGTCCCGAAACTTTATAGTAATGGAACAGGGTTAGGGTGTGTGCTTGACTTCAGGAGCTTCTTTTACTCGGTGTAATGCTTCTGAGATGCCTCTGTGTGATCAGGTCTAAGTGGCTGGTTTTTTATTGCTGAGTGATACTCCAGTGGATGAAGAGTCCGCAGTTTGTTTATAAAACAAAGTCACCTGTTGAGTACTTAAATTGTTTCCAGTCTGAGACTCTTATGAAAAAGCTGCTATGAATATTTTTATGCCGATGTTTCTGTGAACCTGCTTTCATTTTATCCAAATACATACCTAGGTGTAGGGTCCAGCCCTACGGGGCTTAGCGGGTGTTCTCCCCGTGTGCGGAGATGAGAGATTGTAATAAATAAAGACACAAGACAAGAGATAAAGAGAAAACAGCTGGGCCCGGGGGACCACTACCATCAAGACGCGGAGACTGGTAGTGGCCCCAAACAGCTGGGCGCGTTGATATTTATTGCATACAAGACAAGGGGGCAGGGTAAGAAGGGTGAATCTTCTGAGTGATTGACAAGGTGAAGCAAGTCACGTGATTACAGGATAGGGGGCCCTTCCTTTTTAGGTAGCCGAAGCAGAGAGAGAAGGCAGCATACGTCAGCGTTTTCTTCTATGCACTTATAAGAAAGATCAAAGACTTTAAGACTTTCACTATTTCTTCTACTGCTATCTACTACGAACTTCAAAGAGGAACCAGGAGTATGGGAGGAGCATGAAAGTGGACCAGGAGCGTGACCATTGAAGCACCACGGGGAGGGGGTTAGGCCTCCGGATGACTGCGGGCAGGCCTGGATAATATCCAGCCTTCCACAAGAAGCTGGTGGAGCAGAGTGTTCCCTGACTCCTCCAAGGAAAGGAGACTCCCTTTCGCAGTCTGCTAAGTAAAGGGTGGCTTCCCAGGCACTGAGTTACTGCTTGACCAAGGAGCCCTCAAGCGGCCCTTATGTTGGCGTGACAGAGGGCTCACCTCTTGCCTTCTAGGTCACTTCTCACAATGTCCCTTCAGCACCTGACCCTATACCCGCCGGTTATTCCTAGGTTATATTAGTGATGCAATAAAGAGTAATATTAAAAGCTAATGATTAATAATGTTTATAATGATTGATAATTCTTCATGGTCATCTCTATATCTAATTTGTATTATGACTATTCTTATTCTAATTATTTTCTTTATTATACTGAAACAGTTTGTGCCTCAGTCTCTTGCCTTGGCACCTAGGTAATCCTCCGCCCACACCTAGGAGTAGAATTTGAGAATCATGAAGTAGAGACATGTGTTACATTGTGAGAAACAACAAAACATCTTCCAAAGTGATTGCGCCAGGAACCACGCAAGGGTGCCTGTTCCAGCTCCTCGGTAATTTTGCCCATGCTGCACGCTGCCAGTCTTTTCAATTTCAACCATCCTAGTGGGAAACGCCTGGCATGTGTGTGTCCCCCCGTGATTAATGACGCCAGCAACTTGACATGTGCCTTTTGACTATTTGTGTATTTTCTTTTGTGAAGTGTTTCTATACATTTTTGTCAATTTGGACTGTTTTCTTCTTCTTCTGGAATTGTAGGAGCTATTTTTTCTATCTATTTTGGATCTGTGTCCTTTGTCAGATATGTGCACTGTGAATATTTTCTTCCCATGTCTTGCTTTTTCATTTTCTTAGAGGTGTCTTTTGTCGAGCAGATGCTTTAATTATGATAAAGACCAATTTTATCAGTTTTCTGTGGTTAGGCTTTCTGCGTCTCATCTAAGAAACATATGCCTATCTCAAGATGATGAATTATTCTTCTATGTTCTCTTCTAGAAGTTTAATGGTTTTGCTGCTTATGCATAAGTCTGTGATGAATCTTGAATTACTTTTTGTGTATAGTGTGAGGCAGGCATAAGATATTTCTAATGATAACTCACCTGCTCCAGCACCATCTCCCTTCCCCACTGAATTTCACCAAGATCTTTGTTTCACATCTATTGACCAAGAAGTTCTGTATCCATTTCTGGACATCTTATTCTGCCCGTTGGCTTTTCTTTCTGCACACTGACACTGCGCTGTCTCGATTCCTGGTGATTTATAGTAAGCCTGGACTAAGGTACTGAAGTCCTGCAACTTCTGTCTTTCTTTGAAAGTTTGCTTTGGCTGTTCTAAGTCATTTCCATTTTTTCATGAATCTGCTTCTAAATTCCTCCAAAGATATTCTGCTTGGATTTCTGTTGAGATTGATTTTAAGCTATAAATCTATTTTGGGGGAACTAACATCTTATAAACATCGAGTCTTCCAATATGAACATGATGTATTTTCCTTTTATTTGTGTCTTCTTTCACTGTTAATAATGTTGTCATTTTGATTGTAGAGGTCTTGCATATATCTCTTTAAATGTATTCTGAAGCGTGTTACGTTTTCAAATGTAAATAATATTTTTAAATTTTCATTTATTAATTTTTTTTCCTAATGTATAGAAGTACGATTGAATGTGTTTATAAATGTAACTCGTAAAGCTGCTAAATTTGCTTACAGTTGTGATTGTGTTGATTGATTTTTAAGTTCTTAGTTATGACGTATTATTCTTATAAATATTGGAATATCTAATTTGCTAGAATTTTTGTTAAGCATTTTCTAATCTATGTTCATTAGGGATACTGCTCCAACTTCATTTCCTTATAATATCTTCACCAGGTTTAGGTACCAGGATTGTGCTGGCCTTATAGATTAAGTGTGTAATCTTAATCTATGAGGAAGTGTGTAATTGTTGATTCTTTGAAAAGGTTTCTTTTTTCTTTTTTCTTTCTTTTTTTTTTTTTTTTAGAGGAAGTCTCACTCTGTCGCCCAGGCCGGAGTCCAGTGGCACGATCTTGGCTCGCTCCAGCCTCCGCCTCCCGGGTTCAAGCGATTCTGCTGCCTCGGCCTCCTGAGTAGCTGGGATTACAGGGATGTGCCACCACTCCTGGCTAATTTTTGTATTTTTTTTTAGTAGAGATGGGGTTTCACCATGTTGGTCAGGCCGGTCTTCAACTCCTGACCTCGTGATCTGCCCGTCTCAGCCTCCCAAATTGCTGGGATTCTGATTGGTATCTTTTTCCTTAAATCTGTGACCAAATTCCCAAAAAAGTATAACTTTCTGAAATCTTTCATTGTGGTTGAAGTCTCCCCCCGCTACCCAGGTTCTGAAATCTTTCATTGTGGCTGAAGTCTCCCCCCAGATTCTGAAATCTTTCATTGTGGTTGAAGTCTCCCCCCAGATTCTGAAATCTTTCATTGTGGTTGAAGTCTCCCCGCTCCTCCGCCCCATATTCTGAAATCTTTCATTGTGGTTGAAGTCTCCCCTCGCCCCAGATTCTGAAATCTTTCATTGTGGTTGCAGTCTCCCCTCCCCACCCAGATTCTGAAATCTTTCATTGTGGTTGAAGTCTCCCCCCTCCACCCAGGTTGTGAAATCTTTCATTGTGGTTGAAGTCTCCCCCCAGATTCTGAAATCTTTCATTGTGGTTGAAGTCTCCCCCTTAGATTCTGAAATCTTTCATTGTGGTTGAAATCTCCACCCCCGCACACCCAGGTTCTGAAATCTTTCATTGTGGTTGAAGTCTCCCCCCGCTACCCAGGTTCTGAAATCTCTCATTGTGGTTGAAGTCTCCCCCCAGATTCTGAAATCTTTCATTGTGTTTGAAGTCTCCCCCCAAAGATTCTGAAATCTTTCATTGGGGTTGAAGTCCCCCCCAGATTCTGAAATCTTTCATTGTGTTTGAAGTCTCCCCCCAAAGATTCTGAAATCTTTCATTGTGGTTGAAGTCTCCCCCATCCCCTGCCCCAGATTCTGAAATCTTTCATTGTGGTTGAAGTCTCCCCGCTCCTCCGCCCCAGATTCTGAAATCTTTCATTGTGGTTGAAGTCTCCCCTTGCCCCAGATTCTGAAATCTTTCATTGTGGTTGCAGTCTCCCCTCCCCACCCAGATTCTGAAATCTTTCATTGTGGTTGAAGTCTCCCCCCAAAGATTCTGAAATCTTTCATTGTGGTTGAAGTCTCCCCCATCCCCTGCCCCAGATTCTGAAATCTTTCATTGTGGTTGAAGTCTCCCCGCTCCTCCGCCCCAGATTCTGAAATCTTTCATTGTGGTTGAAGTCTCCCCTTGCCCCAGATTCTGAAATCTTTCATTGGGGTTGCAGTCTCCCCCCAAAGATTCTGAAATCTTTCATTGTGGTTGAAGTCTCCCCCATCCCCTGCCCCAGATTCTGAAATCTTTCATTGTGGTTGAAGTCTCCCCGCTCCTCCGCCCCATATTCTGAAATCTTTCATTGTGGTTGAAGTCTCCCCTCGCCCCAGATTCTGAAATCTTTCATTGTGGTTGCAGTCTCCCCTCCCCACCCAGATTCTGAAATCTTTCATTGTGGTTGAAGTCTCCCCCCTCCACCCAGGTTGTGAAATCTTTCATTGTGGCTGAAGTCTCCCCCCAGATTCTGAAATCTTTCATTGTGGTTGAAGTCTCCCCGCTCCTCCGCCCCATATTCTGAAATCTTTCATTGTGGTTGAAGTCTCCCCTCGCCCCAGATTCTGAAATATTTCATTGTGGTTGCAGTCTCCCCTCCCCACCCAGATTCTGAAATCTTTCATTGTGGTTGAAGTCTCCCCCCTCCACCCAGGTTGTGAAATCTTTCATTGTGGTTGAAGTCTCCCCCCAGATTCTGAAATCTTTCATTGTGGTTGAAGTCTCCCCCTTAGATTCTGAAATCTTTCATTGTGGTTGAAATCTCCACCCCCGCACACCCAGGTTCTGAAATCTTTCATTGTGGTTGAAGTCTCCCCCCGCTACCCAGGTTCTGAAATCTCTCATTGTGGTTGAAGTCTCCCCCCAGATTCTGAAATCTTTCATTGTGTTTGAAGTCTCCCCCCAAAGATTCTGAAATCTTTCATTGGGGTTGAAGTCCCCCCCAGATTCTGAAATCTTTCATTGTGTTTGAAGTCTCCCCCCAAAGATTCTGAAATCTTTCATTGTGGTTGAAGTCTCCCCCATCCCCTGCCCCAGATTCTGAAATCTTTCATTGTGGTTGAAGTCTCCCCGCTCCTCCGCCCCAGATTCTGAAATCTTTCATTGTGGTTGAAGTCTCCCCTTGCCCCAGATTCTGAAATCTTTCATTGTGGTTGCAGTCTCCCCTCCCCACCCAGATTCTGAAATCTTTCATTGTGGTTGAAGTCTCCCCCCAAAGATTCTGAAATCTTTCATTGTGGTTGAAGTCTCCCCCATCCCCTGCCCCAGATTCTGAAATCTTTCATTGTGGTTGAAGTCTCCCCGCTCCTCCGCCCCAGATTCTGAAATCTTTCATTGTGGTTGAAGTCTCCCCTTGCCCCAGATTCTGAAATCTTTCATTGGGGTTGCAGTCTCCCCCCAAAGATTCTGAAATCTTTCATTGTGGTTGAAGTATCCCCGCTCCTCCGCCCCAGATTCTGAAATCTTTCATTGTGGTTGAAGTCTCCCCGCTCCTCCACCCCAGATTCTGAAATCTTTCATTGTGGTTGAAGTCTCCCCTCGCCCCAGATTCTGAAATCTTTCATTGTGGTTGCAGTCTCCCCTCCCCACCCAGATTCTGAAATCTTTCATTGTGGTTGAAGTCTCCCCTCTCCACCCAGGTTGTGAAATCTTTCATTGTGGTTGAAGTCTCCCCCTGAGATTCTGAAATCTTTCATTGTGGTTGAAGTCTCCCCCTTAGATTCTGAAATCTTTCATTGTGGTTGAAATCTCCACCCCCGCACACCCAGGTTCTGAAATCTTTCATTGTATTCGAAGTCTCCCCCCGCTACCCAGATTCTGAAATCTTTCATTGTGGTTGAAGTCTCCCCGCAGATTCTGAAATCTTTCATTGTGGTTGAACTCTCCCCCACAAGTTTCGGAAATCTTTCATTGTGTTTGAAGTCTCCCCCCGCCACCCAGGTTCTGAAATGTTTCATTGTGGTTGAAGTCTGCCCCCAGATTCTGAAATCTTTCACTGTGATTGAAGTCTCCCCCTGAGATTCTGAAATCTTTCATTGTGGTTGAAGTCTCCCCCTGAGATTCTGAAATATTTCATTGTGGTTGAAGTCTCCCCCCTGACACCCAGGTTCTGAAATCTTTCATCATGGTTGAAGTCTTCCCCCAGATTCTGAAATCTTTCACTGTGATTGAAGTCTCCCCCTGAGATTCTGAGATCTTTCATTGTGGTTGAAGTCTCCCCCGGAGATTCTGAAATCTTTCATTGTGGTTGAAGTCTCCACCCCCACACCCAGGTTCTGAAATCTTTCATTGTGGTTGAAGTCTCCCCCCGCTACCCAGGTTCTGAAATCTTTCATTGTGGTTGAAGACGCCCGGCAGATTCTGAAATCTTTCATTGTGGTTGAAGTCTCCCACCCAAGATTCTGAAATCTTTCATTGTGGTTGAAGTCTCCCCCGCTACCCAGGTTCTGAAATCTTTCATTGTGGTTGAAGTCTCCCCCTGAGATTCTGAAATCTTTCATTTTGGTTGAAGTCTCCCCCTGAGATTCTGAAAACTTTCATTGTGGTTGAAGTCTCCCCCTGAGATTCTGAAATCTTTCATTGTGGTTGAAGTCTCCCCCTGAGATTCTGAAATATTTCATTGTGGTTGAAGTCTCCCCCTGAGATTCTGAAATCTTTCATTGTGGTTGAAGTCTCCCCCCACTAACCAGGTTCTGAAATCTTTCATTGTGGTTGAAGTCTCCCCCCAGATTCTGAAATCTTTCATTGTGGTTGAAATCTCCCCCTGCTACCCAAGTTCTGAAATCTTTCATTGTGGTTGAAGTCTCCCTCCTCCTCCGCCCCAGATTCTGAAATCTTTCATTGTGGTTGAAGTCTCCCCTCCCCACCTAGATTCTGAAATCTTTCATTGTGGTTGAAGTCTCCCCCACCACACCGAGGTTCTGAAATCTTTCATTGTGGTTGAAGTCTCCCCCCAGATTCTGAAATCTTTCATTGTGGTTGAAGTCTCCCCCTCAAGATTCTGAAGTCTTTCTTTGTGATTGAAGTCTCCCCTCAGATTCTGAAATCTTTCATTGTGGTTGAAGTCTCCCCCTGAGATTCTGAAATCTTTCATTGTGGTTGAAGTCTCCCCACGCCACCAAGGTTCTGAAATCTTTCATTGTGGTTGAAGTCTCCCCCCAGATTCTGAAATCTTTCATTGTGGTTGAAGTCTCCCCCTGAGATTCTGAAATCTTTCATTTTGGTTGAAGTCTTCCCCTGAGATTCTAAAAACTTTCATTGTGGTTGAAGTCTCCCCCACCACACCCAGGTTCTGAAATCTTTCATTATGATTGAAGTCTCCCTCCAGATTCTGAAATCTTTCATTGTGGTTGAAGTCTCCCCCTGAGATTCTGAAATATTTCATTGTGGTTGAAGTCTCCCCCTGAGATTCTGAAATCTTTCATTGTGGTTGAAGTCTCCCCCCACTACCCAGGTTCTGAAATCTTTCATTGTGATTGAAGTCTCCCCCCGCTACCCGGATTTTGAAATCTTTCATTGTGGTGGAAGTCTCCCCTCCCCCGAGATTCTGAAATCTTTCATTGTGGGTGAAGTCTCCACTCCCCACCTAGATTCTGAAATCTTTCATTGTGGTTGAAGTCTCCCCCCTTCACCCAGGTTCTGAAATCTTTCATTGTGGTTGAAGTCTCCCCCACCACACCGAGGTTCTGAAATCTTTCATTGTGGTTGAAGTCTCCCCCCAGATTCTGAAATCTTTCATTGTGGTTGAAGTCTCCCCCCAAAGATTCTGAAATCTTTCATTGTGGTTGAAGTCTCCCCCCAGATTCTGAAATCTTTCATTGTGTTTGAAGTCTCCCCCCAAAGATTCTGAAATCTTTCATTGTGGTTGAAGTCTTCCCGATCCCCTGCCCCAGATTCTGAAATCTTTCATTGTGGTTGAAGTCTCCCCGCTCCTCCGCCCCAGATTCTGAAATCTTTCATTGTGGTCGAAGTCTTCCCTCGCCCCAGATTCTGAAATCTTTCATTGTGGTTGCAGTCTCCCCTCCCCACCCAGATTCTGAAATCTTTCATTGTGGTTGAAGTGTCCCCCCTCCACCCAGGTTGTGAAATCTTTCATTGTGGTTGAAGTCTCCCCCCAGATTCTGAAATCTTTCATTGTGGTTGAAGTCTCCCCCTTAGATTCTGAAATCTTTCATTGTGGTTGAAATCTCCACCCCCGCACACCCAGGTTCTGAAATCTTTCATTGTGGTTGAAGTCTCCCCCCGCTACCCAGGTTCTGAAATCTCTCATTGTGGTTGAAGTCTCCCCCCAAAGATTCTGAAATCTTTCATTGTGGTTGAAGTCTCCCCCCAGATTCTGAAATCTTTCATTGGGGTTGAAGTCTCCCCCCAGATTCTGAAATGTTTCATTGTGGTTGAACTCTCCACCACAAGTTTCGGAAATCTTTCATTGTGGTTGAAATCTCCCCCCGCCACCCAGGTTCTGAAATGTTTCATTGTGGTTGAAGTCTCCCTCCTCCCCCGCCCCAGATTCTGAAATCTTTCATTGTGGTTGAAGTCTCCCCTCCCCACAGATTCTGAAATCTTTCATTGTGGGTGAAGTCTCCACTCCCCACCTAGATTCTGAAATCTTTCATTGTGGTTGAAGTCTCCCCCCTTCACCAAGGTTCTGAAATCTTTCATTGTGGTTGAAGTCTCCCCCACCACACCGAGGTTCTGAAATCTTTCATTGTGGTTGAAGTCTCCCCCCAGATTCTGAAATCTTTCATTGTGGTTGAAGTCTCCCCCTCAAGATTCTGAAGTCTTTCTTTGTGATTGAAGTCTCCCCTCAGGTTCTGAAATCTTTCATTGTGGTTGAAGTCTCTTCCTGAGATTCTGAAATCTTTCATTGTGGTTGAAGTCTCCCCCCGCCACCAAGGTTCTGAAATCTTTCACTGTGATTGAAGTCTCCCCCAAGATTCTGAAATCTTTCATTGTGGTTGAAGTCTCCCCCTGAGATTCTGAAATCTTTCATTTTGGTTGAAGTCTCCCCCTGAGATTCTGAAATCTTTCATTGTGGTTGAAGTCTCCACCCCCACACCCAGGTTCTGAAATCTTTCATTGTGGTTAAAGTCTCCCCCCGCTACCCAGGTTCTGAAATCTTTCATTGTGGTTGAAGACTCCCCGCAGATTCTGAAATCTTTCATTGTGGTTGAAGTCTCCCACCAAGATTCTGAAATCTTTCATTGTGGTTGAAGTCTCCCCCGCTACCCAGGTTCTGAAATCTTTCATTGTGGTTGAAGTCTCCCCCTGAGATTCTGAAATCTTTCATTTTGGTTGAAGTCTCCCCCTGAGATTCTGAAATCTTTCATTGTGGTTGAAGTCTCCCCGCCAACACCCAGGTTCTGAAATCTTTCATTGTGGTTGAAATCGCCCCCCGCTACCCAAGTTCTGAAATCTTTCATTGTGGTTGAAGTCTCCCCCCAGATTCTGAAATCTTTCGTTGTGGTTGAAGTCTCCCTCCTCCCCCGCCCCAGATTCTGAAATCTTTCATTGTGGTTGAAGTCTCCCCTCCCCCCAGATTCTGAAATCTTTCATTGTGGGTGAAGTCTCCACTCCCCACCTAGATTCTGAAATCTTTCATTGTGGTTGAAGTCCCCCCCTTCACCCAGGTTCTCAAATCTTTCATTGTGGTTGAAGTCTCCCCCACCACACCGAGGTTCTGAAATCTTTCATTGTGGTTGAAATCTCCCCCCAGATTCTGAAATCTTTCATTGTGGTTGAAGTCTCCCCCTCAAGATTCTGAAGTCTTTCTTTGTGATTGAAGTCTCCCCTCAGATTCTGAAATATTTCACTGTGGTTGAAGTCTCTTCCTGAGATTCTGAAATCTTTCATTGTGGTTGAAGTTTCCCCCTGCCACCAAGGTTCTGAAATCTTTCATTGTGGTTGAAGTCTCCCCCCAGATTCTGAAATCTTTCATTGTGGTTGAAGTCTCCCCCTGAGATTCTGAAATCTTTCATTTTGGTTGAAGTCTTCCCCTGAGATTCTGAAAACTTTCATTGTGGTTGAAGTCTCCCCCACCACACCCAGGTTCTGAAATCTTTCATTATGGTTGAAGTCTCCCTCCAGATTCTGAAATCTTTCATTGTGGTTGAAGTCTCCGCCTGAGATTCTGAAATCTTTCATTGTGGTTGAAGTCTCCCCTCCCCACCCAGATTCTGAAATCTTTCATTGTGGTTGAATTCTCCCCCCTCCACCCAGGTTCTCAAATCTTTCACTGTGGTTGAAGTCTCCCCCCAGATTCTAAAATCTTTCATTGTGGTTGAAATCTCCCTCTGAGATTCTGAAATCTTTCATTGTGGTTGAAATCTCCCCCCGCCCACACCCAGGTTCTGAAATCTTTCATTGTGGTTGAAGTCTCCCACTTCACCACCCAGGTTCTGAAATCTTTCATTGTGGTTGAAGTCTCCCCCCAGATTCTGAAATCTTTCATTGTGGTTGAAGTCTCCCCACAAAGATTCTGAAATCTTTCTTTGTGATTGAAGTCTCCCCCCGCCACCCAGGTTCTGAAATCTTTCATTGTGGTTGAAGTCTCCCGCCCCACCACACAGGTTCTGAATCTTTCATTGTGGTTGAAGTCTCCCCACAAGATGCTTAAATCTTTCACTGTGGTCGAAGTCTCTCCCTGAGATTCTGAAATCTTTCATTGTGATTGAAGTCTCCCCCTGAGATTCTGAAATCTTTCATTGTGGTTGAAGTCTCCCACGCAAGATTCTGAAATCTTTCATTGTGATTGAAGCCTCCCCCCGCTACCCTGGTTCTGAAATCTTTCATTGTGGTTGAAGTCTCCCCCAAGATTCTGCAGTCTTTCATTGTGGTTGAAGTCTCACCCTGAGAATTCTGAAATCTTTCTTTGTGATTGAAGTCTCCCCCCAGATTCGGAAATCTTTCGTTGTGGTTGAAGTCTCCCCCTGAGATTCTGAAATCTTTCCTTGTGGTTGAAGTCTCCCCCACGACACCCAGATTCTGAAATCTTTCATTGTGTTTGAAGTCTCCCCCCAGATTCTGAAATCTTTTATGGTGGTTGAAGTCTCCCCCTGAGATTCTGAAATCTTTGATTGTGGTTGAAGTCTCCCCCTGAGATTCTGAAATCTTTCATTGTGGTTGAAGTCTCCCCCTGAGATTCTGAAATCTGTCATTGTGGTTGAAGTCTTTCCCCCCACACACAGGTTCTGATATCTTTCATTGTGGTTGAAGTCTCCCCCCAGATTCTGAAATCTTTCATTGTGGTTGAAGTCTGCCCCCAAGATTCTGAAATCTTTCATTGTGGTTAACATCTCCCCTGCCACCCAGGTTCTGAAATCTTTCATTGTGATTGAAGTCTTCCCACCCACACCCAGGTTCTGAAATCTTTCCTTGTGGTTGAAGTCTCCCCCACCACACCCAGATTCTGAAATCTTTCATTGTGGTTGAAGTCTCCCCCTGAGATTCTGAAATCTTTCATTGTGGTTGATGTCTCCCCCTGAGATTCTGAAATCTTTCACTGTGGTTGAAGTCTCCCCCCCACACCCAGGTTCTGAAATCTTTCATTGTGGTTGAAGTCTCCCCCTGCTACCCAGGTTCTGAAATCATTCATTGTGTTTGAAGTCTCCCCCCCCCCGCCACCCAGGTTCTGAAATCTTTCATTGTGGTTGAAGTCTCCCCCCTCCCACACCGAGGTTCTGAAATCTTTCTTTGTGTTTGAAGTCTCCCCCCGCTACCCACGTTCTCAAATCTTTCATTGTGGTTGAAGTCTCCCCCCAGATTTTGAAATGTTTCATTGTGGTTGAAGTCTCCCCACCCAGATTCTGAAATCTTTCATTGTGGTTGAAGTCCCCCCCTTCCTCCGCCCCAGATTCTGAAATCTTTCATTGTGGTTGAAGTCTCCCCCCGCCACCCAGGTTCTGAAATCTTTCATTGTGGTTGAAGTCTCCCCCCAGATTCTGAAATCTTTCATTGTGGTTGAAGTCTTCCCCCCAGATTTTTCATTTCTTTTTTTGTGAATTTTACTATGTTAGGCTTTTTATGTATTTTTCCACTTTAGCTAAGTTGTGAGATTATTGATATGAAGTTGTTTCTATTATTTGTTATCCTTTTAATGTATGGCTGAGTCCCTTTGTTCCTGATAATTTGTTTTTTCCTAGTTTGTTATTCATTGATCTAGTTAGAAGTTTATCAGATGTAATAATCTTCTCAAATAATCACCTTCTGACTATTTATTTTCTTATCTTCTATTTTCTCTTTTATCTATTTCTCCTGAAATCTTTGTTCTTTTCTTTTTAATTCAGTAATTCATTTGTTTATTAGTAAACAATGCTTTTGCACATCTAGGTCCACGTTGACAGTAGTAAAATGTGGGGATATTTTACAGAACATATAATCGCAGCCTTTACATTCTGCTATTGCAAAGATTGACCTTATTGGGTCCAGCAATATTCCCCAACCATTGGGCTAAAAACTGATTAGCTTACCTACTAGTTACCTACCAGATTATTTTTAATGCCTTTGATAGGAGTTCTGTATGCAGTTTTAATACATTTTGCTTTATTTTTATTTTCATTTTTATTTTCATTTTTTCTACTTCCCCTGGTTTAATTTGCTTTACCACATAACTCCTTAAGGCAGAATTATATATGACTGAAGTCATGAATCTCTTATTTTTAAACTTAAAATATAAATCTATAAATTTCCTTCTAAGCTACTGTTATCTGTATCTTCTACAATTTTATATGTCTGGTATTCATTATCATTTTTTTTTCCTAATAATCCTTGTGGTTCCCCTCTCTAACCCATGAATTACATAGAAGTGAGTTATTTAATTTTCAAATATATGAGTGTTTTATGTAACAATTTTTTTATTGATTTCTATTTCAATTCCCTTGTGATTAGAAAATATAATTTGTACAATTTCAGTCTTTTGAACTTCACTGAGACATGTTTCAAGGCTCAGCTTATGGTGAATTTGGAAGTTTATCCTGTGAGCACTTAAAAATCGTGCGTATCCCACAGTTTGTGTTTGCAGTGTTCCACAAGTGCCAATTAGTCGAAGTGGGTTGACAGAGCTAGTCACATCTTCTTTACCTCACTCATTTTTCTACTATTATTTTCATATTTTTGATCTATTAATTTCCAAGAGAGGACTATTAAAACCTCCCTCTGTAATTGTGGATCTATTTTCTTTCTTAATTCTGTTGATTTTTTGCTTCGGGTATTTAAAGCACTTTTTCTCTCTCTCTGCGTGCACTTTAAAAACTACTGTTTTTGAATGAATTTGTGTATTTTTCATTTTAAAATGTTCCTCCTTTTATCTGATACTACTTCTTGTCTTAAAGTCCGCTTTGAATGCAGCCACTCGTGTTTTCATTGTGCATCTTCGACTTGTTTTTACTTTTTATTAATTTATCTGGCTCTTTGTATTTAAATTGTATGTCTTATAAACAGAATACAATTACGTCTTTCTTTTCATCCATCCTGTCGCTGACTTAATTAGAGCACTTAGACCATTTATACGTAAAGTTATACTTGATTTGATTTGCCTACTATCTTTTTGTTTTCAATGTATCCCATATGTTCTTGGTTCTATCTTTGTCGCTTTATTCCTGATTGAGTATATTTTACTGCTCTTTTCCTTCTTCCACTGACTTATTTTTGTTGTTTGATTCCATTGGTTGCCCAATTTCACTGGCAAACCAAAAATAACCATTTATTTTAGTTTCATTACATTACAATATGTTTAATATGCAATAAATGCATCATTTCAAGGTATATAAATCTATAAATTTTGTTACCATCACAATCAGGACATGTGACATTTGTAACAGCTCCAAAAGTTACTCTTGCCTTCCAGTGACTTCACACCCCTCCACAGCACCCATCACGCAGTTCTCCTTTTGCTCTCTAGCTTTGACCCTTCTAGAATTCTTTCATTTGGTATTGGTTTTGTGTCTGACTTCCTTCACTTAACATAATGATACAGAGATTTATCCATGCTGTAGTGTGGCATTGGTAAATATTGTTACTTTGTTTTATTGCAGACTAGTATTCCTTAGTACGGATATACCACAACGTGTGTATGTATGCATCAGTTGAAGAGCATTTTTTACAGCTATTTTGAATAAAGCTGCGTGAATATTCATGTGCAAGCCTTTATGTGGGTGTACGTTTTCACTTTTCTTAGATAAATACCTAAGATGGAAATTATTAAGTCATGTGACAACATGTCCTGAGCATTACAAAAAACTGCTGAACCCTTTTCCAAGTTGCCTGTCTCACTTTGCATTTCTGCTAGCAACGTATGAAAATTCTAATTTCTTCACATCCTTAGTAATACTTGGTATCTTCAGTCTTTTAAATTTCAACCATTCTAATGGGCATGAAGCGGTATCTCATTGTAGTTTTAATTTGCATTCTTCTAAAGTTGAATGAAGTTGAGCATCTTTTCATATGCTTATTAACCCCATGTTTACCTTCTTCAGTATAGCATCTGTTTACATGTTTTGCCCATTTCTTAAATGTTTTGTTTGACATCTTATTATTGAGTGTCAGAGTTCCTCAAATATTCCGGATACAAGGCTTTTATATTTGCTTTTTCAACTATTTTGTGAAAAACCAGTCTGTGGTTTGCCTTTTCAGTTTCTTGGGTGGTTTGAAGAGCAAACATTTTAATTTTGTTGAAATCTCACTTACTGTTTTTTAAAAATTCTGTAGTTCAAGTTTCTAATAGCTTATTAATAAATACTTGCTTAAAATGCTTCTATATTCAAAATATTGGTGGTTTTAACATTTGGTTCTATTATCTATTTCAAGTTAATTTGTGCATATTGTGTGAAGTCAGGGTTGTAGTTCACCATGTTGCATACGAATATACATTATTTGCAGCACTATGTGTTCAAAATATTGTGTTTTCCTATTAAGTTATCTTGACACCTTTGTCAAAAATCAATTGACCATATTACTTAGGGTCAGTTTCTGGACTTCTGTTGGAAGTCCTTTAGCCTTATCTCAACTGGCTGGAACAAGTTGGAGCCATCTTGGAATATGCACATTCAAACCTTTGACCAGGGGATGATATGCTTTTTATGGATTTAGGAAATTTGGAAGAACTTCTCTATTCCCCACACCCTGCGTACCTAGATCCACTGCGTACCTAGATCCCTGCGTACCTAGATCCCTGCGTACTTAGAGCCCTGCGTACCTAGATCCCTGTGAACCTAGATCCCTGTGAACCTAGATCCACTGTGTATCTAGATCCCTGCGTACCTAGATCCCTGTGTACCTAGATCCCTGCATACCTAGATCCCTGCATACTTAGAGCCCTGCGTACCTAGATCCCTGTGAACCTAGACCCACTGTGTATCTAGATCCCTGCGTACCTAGATCCCTACATACCTAGGTTCACTGTGTACCTAGATCCCTGTGTGCCTAGATCCCTGCGTGCCTAGATCCCTGCGTGCCTAGATCCCTGCGTGCCTAGATCCCTGCGTACCTAGATCCCTGCGTACCTAGATCCCTGCATACTTAGAGCCCTGCGTACCTAGATCCCTGTGAAACTAGATCCACTGTGTATCTAGATCCCTGTGTACCTAGATCCCTGCATACCTAGATCCCTACATACCTAGATCCACTGCATTGGAATGATGCCCTGTCTGCAGACAAACGTCCTGTCTTCCCCCTTGGTGTTGAATTGCGTGTTGATCTGCTTGTGTTTGAAGAGCATTTCTGGAGCCAGTGCCCCGGCCTCACCACTGGATATTCTATCTTGGGCAGCTGTTGCCTCTTTAAACACCAGTTTCCTCGCTTCTAAAATGGGGTAAAATGATAATACCTACTTTGTTATGCCACTGGAAAGATGAAAGGAGAGAATGTATGTGTCATTTACATAAGATAAATACTCAGTAGACACCCACTCATTCACTTAGTAAATGTTTATTGCAGGTCATCATGTGCCGAGCGCTGGAAGTACTCTGAAAAATGTGTCCTTACTCATGTGACACTTTCCTTTTAATTGGGACAAAAGCCAGGAAACATGTAAGTCTTTTAATGATGAGATGTGAAAAAAAAATAAAGCCTCATATCTGGAAAGGTGGCACTGGCAATAGCAGCATAGTTTCAGCACTTTCCCCACATCCTACACAAAATTAGAGTAATTAGATTTTTTTTTTTTTAATGGAAGGAGGCTTGGAATATTGAAGAAGGTACATCTGGGAGCAGAGACCCAGGGACAGCCTGGCCCGGGCCTGGGCACCCCACCAGCACAGAATTCTTAAAGAGAACTTGGAAAACTCTAAGGTAGGCACACCCCAAAGCCAGCCTTGCCTGCCGAGATCTGAGGGTTGAACAGGCCTAGAACTTCCTGACAGCCCAGAGAGTGAGGAAGCCATCAAAGACTCAGGAGCCAACTCGAAGGGACCCCACTGGCCGATGATGATGTGATTTATGCCCCAACCAGGATGAGGACTGCAGTTGATTGAAACCCATCATGTCTGCTTGAATCAATCAAATCATGGCATTAGAACAAAATGCACAGAGCGCCTGGTGGATACAGAGAAAGATTCATTATCTTAAAAATTAGATACATCAAGTGACTCATCCAGCATTGATCTGCAGAGAACCAACTCTGTGGCCTGTATCACAGAATAACTGCATGTGGCTGCAAGGAAGAGTCTCCTTATAAAACTTTTTCGGGCCGGGCATGGTGGCTTATGCCTGTAATGCTAGCACTTTGGGAGGCCAAGGTAGGTGAGTTGCTTGAGCCCATGAGGTTGAGACCAGCGTGGGCAACATGGCAAAACCCTGTCTCTATCAAAAATAAAAAAAATTAGGGCCGGGCATGGTGGCTCACGCCTGTAATCCCAGCACTCTGAGGCTGAGGCGGGCAGATCACGAGATCAGGAGATCGAGACCATCCTGGCTAACTCGGTGAAATCCCGTCTCTACTGGAAAAAAAAAAAAAAAATTGGGCGTGTTGGCGGGCACCTGTAATCCAGCCTGGGCAACAACGTGAGACTCTGTCTCAAAAACAAAAATGTATTGAGCTGTTAAAGGAAAACAAAAGAGTAGTATTAGGATACTTTCTAGTGAATTGTCACATCTCGGTGTGGAACGTCCATAACTGCTAGAATGAAAACAGTACCTCTTCGTGGGAGAGACTCCCAGGGTTGTGCCCAAGAGGTGGACCCTGAGCCAGGGGAAGCCTCCAGGTCTGGCTGCTGATGGCCCATCCTCCACCATGAGCAACATCCAGGCGGTGGCAAACCCTCCAGCTCAAACAACCTGGTGTTTACAAAAGATAAACCTGGTGTTTACAAAAGGAAAAGAAGAGGCTCTGAGGGGAAGCTGCTGATTGAAAGAGGCTTAAGGGGTCTATCAAGCAAAACACAAAACTGGTTAAGACTAAGCTATTGTGTCTTGGAATAAGCACTTGGCTAATAAATCCATAAAGAAATTTGAGGCAGTGGTGGCTCTACAAGTCAGGACAGCTCGGGGAGCTGTGCCGGTGCCCAGATGGGAAATGCTGGGAAGGACATTTAGGGGTAAAATGAGCCTGTGGCTTTGAGTATGACATTGAGGGGTCTGGATACTGACATGAGGATGCTGGGCTCAGCCTGATTCTGAGGAAACTGTGAGGCAGAAACTTCCTGGGGGCCGCGGCCAGGCTTTTGAGGACTTGCATCCCTCAGAGGTGCGTGTGTGTGTGTGTGTGTGTGTGTGTGTGTGTGTGTGTGTGACTCCCAGGCATCTCCCGGCTGCCAGCTCCCACTGCGGAAGAGTGATCCTCCTGACGAGGGTGCAGCGGGGAGCCCCTCGCAGCTGGGGGTAAGAAGCCAGCCTCGGGCAGGCTGCCGTTCAGAGCACGGTGGGGCCCGCGACAGGAGCCTCCACCACAGATGCAAGGACAATGGCCTGGATTTCCATGGCTTCAGGACCAGCTGCCCTCATCCGACCAAGGCGGCAGGAATCTCCCAGCTGGAGGTCAGCGGCTTCCCTGGTCCAAAGACTCATCTCTAAAGCGGCGGTTCACGAAAGCTGCAGAGTGGCTGGGGCATGTAGGGGCCTATTCATTCCTTCATAAGCCTGGCAGCTGCTTTTTTTTTTTTTTTTTTTTTTTTTTTTTTTTTTTTTTGAGATGGAGTCTCACTCTGTTGCCAGGCTGGAGTGCAGTGGCATGATCTCGGCTCACTACAACCTCCGACTCCCTGGTTCAAGTGATTCTCCTGCCTCAGCCTCCCAGGTAGCTGCGATTATAGGCACGCACCACCACGGCCAGCTAATTTTTGAGAAATATGTTATCTTAACACAGTGGAATTGAAGTCACCATAAACCTCCTTTTCAAGATGGATCAGGTTTCAGAAGAGTCCTGCGTCCTGGAGCCAGGTCCTGCCCCCTGACCCTGCTCATGCAAGGTCCTGACAGACCCTGGACATCGAGTGCCCCTGGCTCACAGATTCGGGGGACACACAAGTGGTTTCACTCCAGACAGGGACATGGGTCCTCACACTTGAGGCTGAGTCCTCCGTGAGCCGTCGGTGAGTTTCTGTAATGAAGCCCCTTTGGATGCAGGGCAGGCTGGACATCGAGGCCCTCCAGGCTCGGGCACCTTCCCACAGAGGAAGCACCTCTCTGGCCACGGGGCACTGGGGACACACGATTGCCCTCTATTGCCTTTCATAGGGCCTGCCCTCTCTCACCCCTAGGAAATGTGCTCCTCCTGGTTAGGAACGGCTCTGGTAGCTCTCCACCCCCTGGGGCCAGCCACCTCCTGGCTTGGTTACACTCCTGCTTGCTTGTGGGCCCCTTGGAGGGGCAGGGACCCAGGGTCTCTGGTGCTGTGCTGGCACAGTGACAGCCAGGCACACAGCAGGCACTCACTCTGTGAACAGGTGGTCAGGGGGTCACGGGGACACACACAGCCTGAGGTGCCAGGGCAGGGTCTGCACTCAGCTCCGGAGCTCCTCATCCAAGTGGGGGCAAGGGCAGGCTGGGTGCCTGGGCCCAGGGGCACTGGGGACCCATTGCAGTGGAGAGGCACTGAGGTTGAGGAGTTTCCTAAGAGAGAACTGGGTTGTGTATTTGTGTGTGTATCCAGGAGAAAGAGAGACAGACAGAGACAGAGAGGGTTCCACTAAAACTCTCTGCTCTGAAGGGCTGCCCTGTGGAAGGAAGAGTGCAGGGGAAGGGGGAGTCCAGAGGAAAACTTCAGAGTGGACTTTTCAAGGAAAAAGATGTCCCGGAAAGAAAGGCTTTGCTCTCAGCTCTGCCTGCACATACAACAGTTCTCCGGGGGTGGGAAGTGGGGAGGGTCCCTTCACTGTGGGTAGAAGAGGCAGCGAATCTGAAGCCAGTGCCAGGAGGGGGCATGGGCTGGGGGCCTTCTGAGTACTCCTGGTGGCTGCAGTCATGGCGCTGCAGCTGGCCCAGAGCCCTGGGGTGCACGTGGGTGATGACATGGGGCCGGCAGGAAGGAGACATTTATTGACCCACCTGCTGCTTACTGGACATCAAACAAGCGGCTGAAATGTGTCTCATCCCAGATTGGCTGGCTTTATGGCCATTCTGACACAGAGCAGATGGGGGCGTAGACGAGGCCTGCCAGATCCTGAAGGGCTCTGCACTCAGTTTCTTCTCCAAGCCACGCTGCTGGCCGGGGCCTGCTGGTCACCCACCCGTGGGAATGAAGGGGGACCACGGAGCCCCAGCTCGGGACAGGTGGGCTCTTCCAGTGGGCCTGCGAGCCCTCCTACAATCAGTGCCAGAACAAATTCAGGATGAGTACCAGTCTCCTGAATGCAGTGTGGAAGCCACCTCCTATGACTCTCTTTGTGGATTGGCTCGCATTTTATTTTGCAACAAATTCACCATCACTTTGCTCTCCCAAGGTTCTGGGTCACACAGAAATGAAAGAATAAAAGCCCATTTAACATTGTTCATAACAGCCTTTGTGATTAGGAAAATGACAGGCATTCATTCCTGCTCAATCCGCAGCTCCTAGGTCAAATTTCACAAAGGCGTTGTTGATGAATTCTGTGAATGGGGGGCTGGTGTGCCGGCTTTGCTTTCCCCATGATAAATATTCATGTGGAGACCAGAGACAAAGACATTGAGGTTCAAATCCAGGACACGCTTGTATGCAGCCCTGAACACCCTGGATTCTGCAGAAATGCCCCGTGTGTCATAAGCCATGTGAGAGCCACCGCCTCCCCTGGACTCACTGATGAGGGCTGTGCATCAGGCACCTTGCAGGCAATACTCAGACCTGACTGCCCGCAGCCGTGGGCCTTATTGGAGGCTACAGGTGAGCTTTGAGAAGCTGGGAGAAGAGAACACCTCTCGGTCGCTATGTGGCAGTCACTGGGTTGTGGAGAAGGGACGCTGGTCTACAGGATGCTGGGCTCATTACAGAAGCCCCAAACTTGAAGAATGTCAGATGCACCAGAGTCGACTACAGTCCCCTCCTCACGGGAGCCCCGAAGGAGGAGTTCCAGGTTTAGCTTTGCCATGTAAATAGTTCAGAAGTCATCACTTCCATCCTGCCAACACGAAAAAGGCTGAACAAATAAAATCAATGACTTTCCTTGCACCGTCTGAGAATTAAGGAGCCAGGACAAACTGCCTCTCTGCAATCTGGAAAGACAGATGGATGTGCAGAATCACAGCTGAGGCCCGATCACCTGGGCGGAAGCCACTGCAGCCTCACACGGGCGGGAATGCACGCACGCTCGTTTTGATGACTTGTGAAGGCCAAGCGTGGATTGGCTGGAGAGAGAGAAACTCCTGGGGACTACAGGTTAAGGGGTACTCAACACTTGTGTGGGATCTACCTCTAGAAACCCCACCAGGTTCCTGTAGTGAAGAGCACAGGAAGCCTTTGTAATGTTTGGGTAGGAGGAGGGCCACAGAGCCTTTCTGAAACCTGCCCAGTGTTCTCCATAGCAGATACCTACTCAGCAGTCAGGAAGGAAAGCACCGAAGCCTGTGCACTTGGGGGCAGGGTGTGGGCTCACTCCAGCTCCCCCTGGGTTCTTGTCTCACTGAAGAGGGGAAGAAAGGTAGGAAACTCTTGTAGAGGACAAGCCAAAGACACAGACCCACTAAGGAAGTGAAACTTAATCATAGGATTATCAAAAGCTTCACTTCCCTGCAATTCACTGCTCCGCTAATGGGGCTTCCAGACATTGGTAGAGGATTACAGCAGAAAAGATGCAAGCTACACCCTCTCACTCTGGAGGTGTAGCCCAGGCAACTGGTAGTGAGAGGACAGACCAAAGCAAAGAATGTTCCTGGAGCCTGCAGCCCCAGCACTCACTGAACATGTCTCCTAGCCAGATTAGCACAAAACCTCATGCTAAAGACCTACTTACTCCAGTCCCTATTAACAGGTACATCACATATGGCTTTTTTGTTGTTGTTGCTTGTTTTTTTGAGATGGAGTCTTGCTCTGTCACCCAGGCTGGAGTGCAGTGGCGCAATCTCGGCTCACTGCAAGCTCCGCCTCCCGGGTTCACGCCATTCTCCTGCCTCAGCCTCCCGAGTAGCTGGGATTACAGGTGCCCGCCACCACGCCTGGCTAATTTTTTGTATTTTTAGTAGAGATGGGGTTTCACCGAGTTAGCTAGGATGGTCTCGATCTCCTGACCTCGTGATCCGCCCGCCTTGGCCTCCCAAAGTGCTAGGATTACAGGCGTGAGCCACCGCACCCGGCCACATCTGGCTTTTTTAAAAGTACCAGTTTTATTAGGTAGGGTTCTCCAGCGGAAACAATTATATATACATATATTCCTTTATCTGCAGAAAGGGGTTGGCTCACAAAATTCCGAAGCCTGGGAAGTCCTGGCATCGGCCGTCTGAGGCTAGACGCCCAGGAAAGCTGGTGCTGTGGCTCCAAGACCTGGGAACCAGGAGCCCCAATGTCCAAGGGGAGGAGAAGGTGGACGCCCCGGCTCACACAGGCAGACAGAGCAAACGCAACCTTCCTCCACTGCTGCGTTCTCATCAGGCTGACAGTGGCTTGGTTGATGCCCACTGTGATGGTTAATATTATATCAACTTGACTGGGCTAAGAGATGCCCAGGCAGCTGGTAAAATGTGATTTCTGGGTGTGTCTGGGACGGTGTTTCTGGAAGACATTGGCACTTGAATCAGTGAACGGAGTCAAGCAGATGGCCCCCCCAGTGTGGTTGGACCTCATCCAATCCGTTGAGGGCTTGAGTAGAATGGAAAGGTGGAGGGAGGGAGTTTGCCCTTTCTCTGCGTAAGCTGGGCCTTTCATCTCCTGCCCTGGGACTTCAGTGTCGCTGGGTCTCAGGCCTCTGGGCTTGGAGTGAAATGACACCTCCAGTTTTCCTGGGCCTCCAGCTTGCACACAGCAGATTGTGGGATATGTCAGCCCTCATAATGGTGTGAGCAAATCTCTCATAATAAATCTCTTTCTATGTATCTATAAATAGACCCTGTTTGTTCTGTTTCTCTGGAGAAACATAACTAATACGGATTTGGGTACCAAGAGTGGTTTTAGAGGGCCAGAACACTGAGGATGGATTTTCTGAATTGCTCTGGTATTTCTGGAATGGGCTGTCTAATCTGATCAGATGTCAAGACACCGCTGACTCCTGATGCAGTAACAAAGAGAACACTGTCAGAGCATGGCATGAACAATTTACAGAGACATGCAAAGCATCTGCAGCAGATGCTTACAGAAGTAAGAAGCCAAGGGACTCTGTGCATGATACTTTCAAACACTTGTGGAAAATTAAGATATATAGTTACACTGGCTGGTAGCCCCTAATATTGCTGGCCAACGTCCCCGGAGTGTGAAGCTGGGAAGCCCGCTCCGTCCTTGCTCGGTCTGTGTAAGCAATTGGGGGCCGGGCAAAGTGGACTAAAGCCTAACCTCAATTGGGAAACAGATTCCCAGCTCCTCAGTCACATCTGTCCCAGACTAGAGCCAGTTACAGACCCAGCACTCCTGAAGGAGTGGGAGACTGGGTCACTGCAAGGAAGGATTCCAGCACACTCCCAAAAATGTGTATATTTGCATTAGAAGTGGTGGACTGAGCGAAGCAGGTGCAGGTGGCCCTCCCCAGGTGGGTGGGTCTGTTAGTACTAGTCAGGGTTTTCCAGAGAAAGAGAATGCTGTGGTTAGGCTCTGTGTCCCCACGCACACCTCATCTTTAATTGTAATCCCCATAATTCCCTGTGTCAAGGGAGAGACCAGGTGGAGATGATTGGATCGTGGGGGCAGTTCCCCCATGCTGTTCTCATGATAATGAGTGAGTTCTCATGAGATCTGATGGTTTTATAAGGGGCTCTTCCCCCTCTTCGCCTGGAACTTCTCCTTCCTGCTGCCTTGTGAAGAAGGTGCCTTACTTCCCCTTCACCTTCTGCCATGGTTATAAGTTTCCTAAGGCCTCCTTAGCCATGCTGAACTGTGATTCAATTAAATGTCTTTTCTTTATAAAGTACCCAGTCTTGGGCCCTTCTTTATAGCAGTATGAAAACGGACTAATACAGAGGGCCAAGGGGAGAGATATATATATATATATATACACATACATACATATATATATATGTATGTATACACACACACACATACATATATATATATATATATATTCACATATATATATGATTGTACTGGAGGTTCAGCCTGCTACCCTGGCCACTTTGAACTCCTCATGTGTACCAGTCCATTCTCACGCTGCTATAAAGAACTGCTTGAGACTGGGTAAATTATAATGAAAAGAGGTTTAATTGATGCACAGTCCCACAGGGATGGGGAGGCCTCAGGAAACTTACAGTCATGGCAGAAGCAGAAGCAAACACGTCCTTCTTCACATGGTGCAGGAAGAGAGAGAGAGAGGAGAGAGAAGGTAGGTGTTGGCTCAATAAATATTGAGGTTGAGAAGTCCCGGGATCTGCTGTCTGCAAGCTGGAGGCCCAGGAGCACTAGTGGTCTAATTCTCATCTTCATTTCTGTGACTGTCCCCGTGGTTCTCCTGTTGACAGACATAGTTGTGGCCTCCATCACTTGCTGTAACTAGCGATGCTGTGCGATAGTCCTGTGCATGTCATTGTGAGTGCATAGTGAGCTTTGCCCTGGCATGGGCATTTGGAGGATGAGTGGCCAGGGCATGCATCAGAGGTGATTCAAACTTTGCTAATTATTGTGCAGTCTTGGGGAGAAAGGTACAGCTATGCCAATTTCCCCTCCCGTTGCCAGTACGTGGTTTCTTATCTTTCCTTCACTCCTCACTCAGGTTTGGTATTGCCTTTTCAATTTTTATAAATCTGATTGATGTGTGATAAAAATGTGATAATAAGGTTATCTTATTAAGTATAAATGAGATTAAATTCTTCTTATGTGTTTTTGGGCATTTAAGTTTCCAGGTTTTTGAATTGCATATTGATATCTCTTATCCAGTGTCTTTTTCCTTTTCTTACTGATTTGCAGAAATTGTATATTCTACATGAAAGTCATTATTGGTTTTATCAGATAAAATAGCTTCCACTTTATTATTTACGGTGGCTTTGCCATATAAAGTTTTAAATTTTGAGGTAATGAAATATATCATTCATTTCCTTTAGGTTTTGTGCTTGAGTGTTTTATTTAAGAAGTGAGAATAAGAATTACAAAAGACATTTTCCTGTAAGATTTTAAAGTTTGTCTTAAAGAACATTGAGCTCTTGCTGCCATCTGGAATTCATTTTTGTGTGTGGTTTGAGAAAGGGATAAAGTTTTATCTTCCCATATGGCTATCCAGTTGCCCCTGCGTCACTGATGGAATAGCCCACCCTCATCCACTTGTTAGTAGTGACACCTGCGTCTGTGCCAAGCCGTGTTTGGAAATGTTCATGGACCCTGTCTCCTATCCCATGGTGGATTCATTTGCTCCTGCACCAACACCATGAAAAGATATTTAATACTTTATGCTGTGCCTATGTCTTTATGTGGGCAGGTATAAGCTGGCCACAAGCATGTCTTTGTTTTGCCTGCCTGCCTGCCTTCCTCCCTCCCCTCCCCTCCCCTCCCCCTCCCTCCCTCCCTCCCTCCCTCCCTTCCTTCCTTCCTTCCTTCCTTCCTTCCTCCCTCCTATGAACAGAAGGCTCTCCTAACTCCCGAGGCTGGGTCACATGCTCCCAGGTAGTTCAGCCACAGAAGCATTTTCACAGATTCCCTCATCAGTGTCCAGCACTGGGTTCTATATTCTGGACGGGCGGGATCCCTGACTGTCCTGCCTGTCCCTGTCTAGCTAGGGTGTGGCCGGATGTGTGACGTGTCAGACCCGTGTAACAGTTATTTATCAAATGCATGTCACCTAGTGGGATGATGAGGCCGTTCCCATCTTCCTACGGGGTACCAGACACTCTGCTGTGGAGCTGAAATAAGGGGATAGGTGCCTCGTGGAGCTTCCTCTCTAGGGGAAGATCAGACCTGGACCCAGCAAATGTTAATAACAAGAACAAAAATAATGTGAAAACAGCTGCCCCTGAACTATGACTACAAGCCAGACACTGTCCCGAGCATCTGAAATGTATTAACTTGATCCTTGCACAATCATAGGAGGCCAGGTGCTTTTTAATTTTCTCATTTTCAAGATGAGAACACTCAAGCACAGAGGGATAAGCAACCGACGTCAGATGGCACAGCTGGGGTCTGAACCCAGGGGCTGGAGTTGGCACTTCTAACCCCCAATGCCCACTCCCAGTAACACCGGCATGTGTATGTGTGTGTCGACGTACATATGTGTGCATGTATGTGTGTAATATGTATGTATGTACATATGTGTGTATACTGAATATATACTTGTATTTTTATTTGAAAAAGTAGTACCTCAGCATGGTTAGTACATCAAACAATTTAAAACACTGTATACATAAAAGCCACCTGAGCGGCTCTGTCCTTCCCGGAGGGAGGCATACTTCTTAACAGATTTTTGTCAGTCCTCATAGAGATCTTGCCTATACTGGGCAGTATAAGTATCTCTGTATTTCTCTGCGTGTTTCTATATGTAAATTACCCTTTAAAAGGCACTCGCAGTAGCATTATATACACCGTGTTTAGCATTTTGCTTTTCTCATTTAGCAATATATTTTGGAGCTATAATTCTAATCCATTGTTTTTCTTGATAGCTCCATGATGTTCCATAAATTATTTACTCATTCCCATAATGAGAGATACTTAGATTGGTTCTAGGCACTTGTAATTATAACAAAATGGAAATCTTTATAATACACATTTGCTCTTAGGAGGCATGTGTTTGTGCAGAGTCAGATTTTACATGTAGAGTGCTGAGACAAACAGTAAGGACATTTTAAAACGTGACAGATGCTCTCAAATCGCACTCCAAAGAGGTTACAGAGAGTCTCACGGTCAGTAAAGTTGCGTAAGGTGCTCGCGCCTGCTCCTCCTCACCAGCCCAGCGCGCCGTGGGTCGGCCACACGGAGGCAGAGAGCATCACCGGCCTGGTAACCTGCATTTATTTAACTTCATGTGGTTTGAACACTTTGTATTCTATTTATTGGGAGTTGTGTTTCCTTTGCTGAGAACCACCTTCTTCATTGATTTTTCCACAAGGGTCAGTTGTTGGTGTTTCGGATATTTTTATACAGTTTTATCAAGAATGTATTTTAAATCATTAAAAATTGCTGTTTTCACACTTACCGGTATAATTTGTTAATTACATTCCAAATATTGAATCATTTCTGGTTCCTTGAAAGAACCACACTTAGCATAGTGTATTTTTTCATGAACTTTTGAGCCTATTTGTTAATATATTCTGTAGAATTTTTGCATCTGTATTCAAAAATGAGATACATTTTTATGTGTGTGTATGTAATATTTTGCTTACACTTGGTGAAAACTTGAAAGAGAAAAATTTCTGAAAGTTTAAATAACTTCCATATTATTTATTTTTTGAAGCTTTGCTAGAATTCAGTAAAGAATTTGCCATTTGTATGGCAATAGTGACTTAGAAGTAACCAATGGGCAACTTTCTCAGTTCTGTATATGGCAATTGGTTGACTTAGATTTTCAATCGCATCCAAATAAAATTTGGGTCTCCTTCTGGATCTGTACATATATGTGTGTAGGCATATATATACACACACACATCTACACATATACATTTATATTCTTACATAATCAGCTATTTCTTCTAGCTTTTCAGAGCATTTATATAGTGCTGAGAAAAATATATTTAATCTGTCTGTATTTTTTATTTCCTTAATTCCTCATTTTGTGTTTGTATATTTCTCCTATGTGTCTGCCTCGTGTAATTAACTTTGATACTGTATATTTCATAGGATTTTTGTAAAGAAGCATCTCTGGAAATTATTTACTAACATGACTTGTTAATCTTTTACATGTCATTAGTTTATACTTTCCCTCCTTCTGCTTTCCACATCTTTATTTTGTTTTCATTTTTCTGCTTTTTAATTTCATAATTAATTACTGACTATTTTTGTTGAGAATTTGTGACACTGATGGTGGATAATTTTGCTGTGAGCCTTGTGCTGATAGTATGCTGTGGCTAGAAGAGCGCCACACTTTTGCTTCTGTTCTCTTTCCTCCGGGACTTCTGCAGTCTCAGGTGACCTGAGAACACCTTGAGCTGTGTTTTGTGTCTAAGCCCATGGTCATTTTCTGTAGGTAATTCACAGCGTGCGAGAAGAAGCTGTGTTGCTTGTTTTCAGGGTGGAGTTGGGCTATGCAGCTGCTCATCCTCCTGAGAACGTGTCACTCTGTCCTCCACAGGCTCACCTGCTTCTGCTCACTTGGCCTCCTGGGTGAGCAGAGACAGGGAGATTCCCCTTTAAAGCAGGTGTCTCCGGTGCCTGCAGCCACACTCCTGCCTCTGCCCTCCTGCCTGAGGCGTTCTCCAAAACCCTGGCAAGCAGGAGTGGGGAGCAACCCTCCAGCCCTGGAAAATGGGGTTGGACGCCAATGCTGCAGCCTCCCACCTCAAAGGCACAACTTCAGTGCTGGAGAGGCTGAGCAGCGATGCCACACAGGTGGCCCACTCAACAGCTCACTGCAGGTGGCCTCTTACCCCTCCCGTTCCCTGCCTCCCAGGCTCTCCTGTCCCACACCTTGCTCCTGGCCCTGCTGCAGGGGAGTCCAGTTTAGACTCAGGTGCATGGGTCTAGTTGCTGCATTATTTCCTTAGGTTTTGAACATGGGGAAGTCTCCATTTTTGGTGCTTAAATGGCAGAGCTTTGCCTGGGCTCAGATCCTGTCTCCTCCTTACGTGGCTCCTCGTCTTCTTTGGGGCTTCTTCGTCTGGGTCACAGCCTCTCCAACACTCACGTTGCCATCCCAGCTCCCTCTTGCTTGCCTTTGTCTGGATGGCTTTGCCACACGTTCCTGGATTAGTTGATCACACATTTCCAAATGTCTTGTAAATGTCGCCTGATCATACACGTGCGCTTTAGTTGTTTTACTCTTACTCTGAGAATCTTGTTTTAACTGGTGGATGTTTCTTACCTGCACTTGCTGCTGTGATCCACGTCTGACCCTAGTCCCTTGACGTCCTCTTGTGTCATATCACCACTTCCAAACTCCCATTGCTTTCGGCCTTCTGCTCCTTGGTCTGCTTTTTCTTTGGGAATGGGTTTCCTTTGGGAAATTTGGAAAGTTAATTCTGCTTGTTTTTTGTGGTTGCCATCTTTATAGCTTTTAGTAACATTTTCAGAGTCTATTTCCACATTTATCAACTCTTAACAATTAACCCCTGCTATGTAGGAGAAAATCAATTCATTTCAGTGTTTCCCAGATATTGTGACCATTTTCTGATTTTTCAGGTCATTTGTTTGCACAGAACTTATAACGGTTACCTTTATACCTGTGAAAATCTAAAATGTGGCCTTCTATGCTTAAGCACTATTGAAAGTCTCCTAGCTGTAAGTTAAATGTGTCAGGGCAGTTACATTTGTTTCTACCTCTTGCCCTGTGTGATATGTATATATATGTAACTTTGTGAAAGTTTTCATATGCGTCGTCTATTATATTCATCAGTATATCTAAATATAACATTGACACTGCTTAGGGCTGGGTTTGCACTGGCCTGGCCTTAAGTTTCATGTTAGTGGCCTCCTCGCTCACAGCCAGGCCTTCCTCTCTCCCTGTGCTTCCTGGTTCCAAAGCCCTCGGTTCTGCTGCATCTGCACCAGGGTGTGCCAGCTGCCTCGCCAGGGCCTTCTGCCCTAGTCTCCTTTCAAAGCAGCCCTTCCATTTAAAAAAAAATAACTTTATTGAGATGTGATTCACGTGCTGTACACTTTACCCTTTTCAGGTACACAATTCGGGGGCTTGTAGTATATTCATGGAGCTTTGCAAAGATCACAACTATGTAATTTCAGAACATTGTCATCATCTGGAAGGAAATCCCATGTCCATTTGCAGTCACTCCCTGTGGTCCCCTCCCCCTGGAACCCAGTGATCTGCATTCGGTCTCTGAATGTGTCTGCTCTGGGTGTGATGGAGTCATGTGATACAGGTACCTTTGTGACTGGCGGCCCTCACTTAGCATCCATTTTTCTTTCTTTCTTTTTCTTTCTTCCTTTCTTTCCTTCCTTCCTTCCTTCCTTTCTTTCCTTTCTTTCTTTTCTTTCTTTTTCTTCTTCTTTTTCTTTTTTTTTGGACAGAGTCTCTCTCTGTCACCCAGGCCGCAGTGCAATGGCACAGTCTCAGCTCACTAGTTCAAGCAATTATCCTGCCTCAGCCTCCTGAGTAGCTGGGATTACAGCTGCGTGCCACCACATCCAGCTAATTTTTTTGTATTTTTTAGTAGAGATGGGGTTTCACCATGTTGGCCAGGCTGGTCTCGAACTCCTGAACTCAAGTGATCCACCCGCCTTGGCCTGTGCTGAGATTGCAGGCGTGAGCCACTGCTCCTGGCCAGCATCACATTTTTGAGTTCATCCATAGCAGAGCCTGTCAGTACTTTTGTGAGTCAAGGTTGTCCAGAGAAGCAGAACAAATAGGAAAAGTGTGTTTGTTTGTTTGTGTGTGACTTATCATGAGGTAGTAACTCATGCAATTGTGGAAGCTGAGAAGTCCCACCATCTGCCGCTTCCAAGCTGTAGACCCAGGAGAGCACCGCAGGGCCATTTGGAGGTGGCTGGAAAGCTGATGGCGCAGATTCCACTACGAGTCTGAGGACCAAAGAACCAGCAGTGCCGAGGGCAGAAGATCGATGCCCCGGCTCAGGGGGTCAGGCAGAGCTAACTCAACCGCCCCTCCCTGTTTTGCTCTGACAGACCCTCGACAGATTGGATGGCACCCACATGGAGGGATCCATCTGCCTTACCCAGTGCACCAGTTCAAATGCTAATCTCTCCTGCAAATGCCCTCACAGACAGGCTTAGAAATACTGTTTATTTATCTATTTTTTTAACTTTTTTTTCTTTTGAGACAGAGTCTCATTTTGTCTCCAGGCTGGAGTCCAGTGGCGCGATCTCGGTTCACTGCAACCTCTGTCTCTCAGGTTCAAGCAATCCTCCTGCCTCAGCCTCCTGAGTAGCTGGGACTACAGGCGCATGCCACCATGCCCAGCTAATTTTTGTATTTTTAGTAGAGACAGGGTTTCGCCATGTTGGCCATGGTTGTCTTGAACACTTGACCTCGTGATCGACCCACCTCAGCCTCCCAAAGTGCTGGGATTACAGGCGTGAGCCACTGCACCCGGCCTATCTTTTTAACTTTTAAGTTCAGAGGGACAAGTCCAGGTTTGTTACGTAGGTAAACTTGTGTCATGGGGGTTTGTTGTACAGATTATTTCATCACTCCAGCACTAAGCCTAGTACCCATTAGTGACTTTTCCTGATCCTCTCCCTCCTCCTACCCTCCCCCCTCCAACAGGCCCCAATATCTGTTGTTCCCTCTGTGTGTCCATGTGTTCTCATCATTCAGCTCCCACCTGTAAGTGAGAACAGAAACACGGCTTAACCGGACCCCTGGGCATCCCTCCACCCACTCAGCTTGAAACCCAGAATTGGCCACCACCGTACTGTATTCATTTTTTTATTGCCGAATACTATTCCATCGTGGGGATAGGCCTCACTATTTTCACGTGATGGGTATCCGGGTTGACTCTGCTTTTTGGCTACTATGAATAAAGCTGCTAGAAATGTTCACGAACAAAGGTTTGTGTGGACGTAGGTTTTCGTTTCTCTTGAGCATCTCCCGAGGAAAGGAACCACCAGGCTATGGTAACTCTGTGTTAGGAAACTGCCAAACTGTATTCCAGGGGGTCGGTACCATTTTATATTCCAAACAGTAACACATTCAAGTTCCAGTTCCTTCACGTTTGTATCAACACTCATTATTGTCTGTTTTTATTTTAACCATCCTATCGGGTCTGAAATAATACCTTATTATGTTTCGACTTGTCAACCTCTAATTATTAAGATTTTGAGTAGCTTTTCATGTGCTTATTGGCCATTTTTATGTCTTCTTTGGATAAATTAATTCAAATCCATGCTTATTTGTGTTATCTTATTGTGTTGAGTTATAAGAATTATTTATTCTGAATATAAGTCTTTTATCACACATATGAATTTCAAATATTTTCTCTGATTCTGTGGATTATCTCCGCATTTTTTATACTGTTCTTGGAAGCACAAAAGTTGTTAACTTGAAGCACAAAAGTTGTTAATTTTAATGATGTCCAATTTATCTATTGGTTTTTTTCTCTTTGGAGGCTTCGGTGAGGTTTCTATGAACCAACTGTGCCACCCAAAGTCACAAAGCCTTACTTCTATATTTTCTTCTAAGAGTTCTACAATATAAGTTTTAGTACTTAAGTTTAGGTCTATAATTTGTTTATTTATTTTTTAGTTTTTATTTTTTTAGATGGAGTCTCAATCTATTGCCCAGGCTGGAGTGCAGTGGCCTGATCTCAGCAAACTGCAACCTCCACCTCCTGGGTTCAAGTGATTCTTATGCCTCAGCCTCCAGAGTAGCTGGTACTATAGGTGAGCACCACCATGCCTAGCTAATTTTTTTATTTTTAGTAGAGTCAGGGTTTCACCATGTTGGCCAGGCTGATCTCGAACTCTTGACCTCCGGTGATCCACCTGCCTTGGTCTCCCAAAGTGCTGGGATTACAGGCATGAGGCACCACACCCGACCATAGGTCTAGAATTTATTTTGAGTTAATGTTTGTATATGGTGTGTGAGGTAGGGATTCAGCTTCATTCTTTTGCATGTGGATATCCAGTTGATCCAGAAAAATTTGTTGAAAAGATTAATCATTTCACATTGACTATCCTTGGCAACTTTGTTGAAAATCAATTGACCAAAAATGTAAGAATTTATTTTTGTACTGTCAAGTTTATTTATCTACAGACAACGTCCTCATGCCAGTGCCTCACTGTCTTGATTACTGTAGCTTTATAGTAAGTTTTAAAATTAGAGAAGGTATGCTCTATTCTCAAAAATGTTTTGGCTATCCTGGGTCACACACATGTCAATATAAAATTTAGAATCAGCTTCTCACATAAAATTCCCTTCAATAATTTCTTCCAATAATGTTTTCTGGTTTTAGTATTGAAGTCTTATAGTTCTTTTGTAAGCTTTATTTATTTTTGATGCTACTGTAAATTTAATTGCTTTCTTCACTTTATTTTTGAATTGTTTATTGCTAATATTTAAACATATAATTGAGTTTTGTATATTAATCTTATATCCTGCAAACTTGCTGAACTCCCTTATAAATTGTAATAGGTGTTTAGATTATTTATAATTTTTACATAAAAAATTACACCATCTTCAAACAGAGATATGTTTACCTCTCTTTTCAAATTTGGATATCATTTATTTCTTATTCTTGCCTAGTTTCTCTGGATAGATCTTCCAGTACAACACTGAACACATGCAAAGAGAGTGGACGTCTTTGTTGTTCTGTTGCTTATCATATAAAGAAAACATCCACTCATTCACCATTAAGTATGATGTTAACTGTGGTTTTCTCATAGAAGCCTTTTATCTAAGGTCGAGGGAGCTTCCTTCCAGTCCTTGCTTGTGGAGCCTTTATTTCTCCTTCATTTCTGAAGAATAGCTTTGCTCAATATAGAATCCTTGATTGACAGTCTTTTTCTTTCAGCCTTATGAATATGTTGTGTCACTGCCTCTGGCCTCCATTGCTTCTGATGAGAAGTCAGCTGTACATCTTAGACGGCTTCCTTAAACACAATGACTCATTCTTCTCTTGCTGCTTTCAAAGTTCTCTTTTTGTCTCTTTCAACCATTTGACTATGATGTGTCTAGCTGTGGATTTCTTTGAGTTTATCCTACTTAGAGTTCATTGAGCTTTTGAATGCATAGACAAAACTTTTTCAAATTTGGGGAGTTTTGGCAGCTATTATTTTAAACATTTTTCTGTTCTACTCTCTGCTCCTTTGCTATGAAGTTTATCATGCATACAGTAGTATGTCTGATGTTGTTGCATAGGTGTCTGAGGCTCTGTTCATTTTTGTCCACTCCCATTTTTTCCTGTTTCTCAGGTTGAGTAATAAAAACGACCTATCTGTAAGTTCACTTACTCTTTTTTTCTGTTAACTCAAACCGACAGTTAAGCCCCTCTAGTAAATGTTTTCTCTGAGTTATTGTACTTTCAATTACAAATTCTTATCTCTCTTTTATAAATTATTTCCCTTTATTGATATTATCTATTGAGTGAAACATTGTTCTCATAATTTACTTCTTTAGACACAGTTTCGTTTAGTTCATCGAAGATAAGTCATTGCCTAATAAATTCAACATCTGGATTCCTCAGGGACAGTTTCTAGTTAATGCTTTTATTATTGCAGAGAAGCATCTTTTTTTTGTTTCTTTGCATATCTCAAGTTATCATTGAAAGATGGGCATTTTAAAAAATATTATTTGGTATGTCTGGAAATCAGATTCCAACTCTTTCCTAGAGTTTGTTATTATTTGTTGTTATTTTCAGTGGTGCTCCTTGTTGAGTAATTTTCTGGACTGATTTTGAAAAATCTGTATTCTCTGTTGTTTGTAGCCACTTAAGTTTCTGCTCAATTCATTTAGAATTCAGTTACTGAGGCCAGCACAGTGGCTCACACCTGTAATCCCAGCACTTTGGGAGGCCAAGGTGGGCAGATCATTTGAGGTCAGGAGTTCAAAACCAGCCTGGCCAATACGGTGAAACCCCGTTTCTACTAAAAATGCAAAAATTAACCGGGTGTGGTGGTGGGTGCCTGTAATCCCAGCTACTTGGGCGGCTGAGGCAGGAGAATTGCTAGAGCCTGGGAGATGGAGGTTGCAGTGAGCAGAGACGGCACCATTGCACTCCAGCCTGGCAGACAAAGCAAGACTCCGTCTCAGAAAAAAAAAATCAGTTACTGAGTGGACAGTCTAACCTTAAAAATCTTAACCCTTTTCCCATTTAGAAAACAAATGTGCAGCTCTCTGCCAGTGCTCATTTAATTTTACATAAACACGCTCTTTGAGGCTGAAGTAAATCTGACTGATTTGCAATGTGAAAATAAAATATAAAAACCGTTCTTGGAGTTATTTCTAAGCAGAACTACCATCAGAATTATCTGAGTCATCAGAATCCTCTATTTTGAAAAAAAAATCAGATGCATCAAATGACTCTTCTGTGAACAACTGTTTGAGAACAATACTAATGTCACACATAGGAATACTACATTTTCTAGGATTTGACATTTTCAGTGATTGAGAATTACTACATTTTGTAAATGGAAATACCACTACTAAAAACAGAATGATATACATAGAATGATGTCTTTTGTTTCCAAAGTCGATATACTACAGCAATGCAGAAATAATCATGAAAGCAACATTATTTTGTGGCAAAGTTGTCTTAAGGTAAATACTGCAGCCACAAGCACCACTGGCGAGTATTCTCAGTGCAGACAGGAAAGAGTTAAAGCAATAGGTCTTCCAGGCTTTGCTGAGCAGCTCTCTGTGGAATGGGATATGACTTCAATACCTGTTCAGGCAGTTACGACTCTGCCTTAGCCTTTGCTTCTTGCTTTTGGCCTGAATCTCTCTCCTTTGTGACTCTGCTCAGCTGTGACAAAGGGATGTGGCCACTGCACACCCCACTGTGGCCCACCTGCACAGGTGCATGTCTGTGCCGTTTGCCTGGGTGGCCTTCACTCTGTGATCCAGAGCAGCATGCAAGGACATTGTCCTGGCCTAGAGGTCGTGGGCGAGACTTCTCTGAGCTCTTGGAGAGTTTGGTCCCTTTGCTGAGATCCATAACATTTTGCAGATATTTCTCACTGCCTTTCACACTTTGCCCAGATACCATTGTGTTCGACACTTTTCATCACAATCCAAGGTTTATGGTTCTGGTTGGCTCTGGTCTCATTGGATGTGCTTTTTTTCCTCTTTATGTTTTATTCATTTTGTTGTTTGTATTTGGCTTTACTTGGAAATGGAATAGAAATCTCTCTGACCCATTGTGTTACAGCAGAAATGTACTCTGATCACTATTTTAAAAGAAGAAGAATTTTCCAATGATAAGCATGGCTGGCTTGGGGTGGAGAAGAACAGGATACAGAAGAAAAAGAGTCTGAAGTCAGGAAAATGGGTTCCACGTTTTTGTTCTGTGCTGACTTAGCCAGGTACTGTGTGGACAGCATACTTGGCATCTTTATACTTGAGTTTCAACTCCAAGAAAGTAAGGATAAAAAAGTATCAGGTTTCAATGAGAAAACACAAGCCACTAGTACAATGCTTGTCATGCTGGGGCCCCTGGGTAAACTATGTCCCTTATGTTTAGCAACAATAAAAGACATACATCACCAACAAAGCACACAGAAAGCACCACTCACTGGAGGACCGAGGGAGAGACACACAGCACCCACGGGCTCCAGGCAGTCCTAGAATCCTGCCGGGTGGACTGCCACGACTCCTGACCTGGGTGAGCAGCTCTGAGAGGAGCCCCGTCCTGCTGTGTGACCGGAGCCGCCCTGTGGGTGATTGCTGCACCGTGCTTCACTCCTGGGAATTTCCTCTTCTTCCCTTGTCCTCTCATACACACTCAGAGTCCCGGGACTGGAAAGTCTTCACACACTCCTCAGTGCAAGGTTGGAAGCCAAGGGTTGCTGATGTTTAACGAATGCCTCTAAGACACACCTGCAGGCCCATATGCATTGCTGTGCTATTAAAAATAATACACGTGGAAACAGCTTAAGTGTCTGCTGACAGGTGGACTTAAAAACTGTGTTATAGATGCACAGTGGAGTACTTTTCAGTCTTAAAAATAGAAGGAAAGGCCAGGCATAGTGGCTCACGCAAGTAATCCCAGCACTTTGGAAGGCTGAGATGGGTGGATCACCTGAGGTCAGGAGTTGAAGATCAGCCTGACCAACATGGTGAAACCCTGTCTCTACTAAAAATACAAAAATTAGCCAAGCGCAGTGGCTCACGCCTGTAATCCCAGCACTTTGAGAGGCCGAAGGAGGTGGATCACCTGAGGTCAGGAGTTTGAGACCAGCCTGGACAACATGGTGAAACCCCGTCTCTACTAAAAATACAAAAATGAGCTGGGTGTGGTGGCAGGTGCCTGTAATCCCTACTACTCAGGAGGCTGAGGCAGGAGAATCACTTGAACCTCGGAGGCAGAGGTTGAAGTGAGCTGAGATCATGCCACTGCATTCCAGCCTGGGTGACAAAGAAGAAAAGAAAGAAAGAAGGAAAATCTGCCATTTGCAACAACATAGATGAACCTGGGGGACATTATGCTGAGTGAAATAAGCAGATGCAAACACTGCACAGACTCTCTTTAGGTGGAATCTCAAATGCACAGATGGAGGCAGAGATGCAGGCGATGCGGCCAGGAGCCCAGGAATGGTAGCAGGCACAGAGGCTGTGAGAAGTGAGGCACAGATCCTCCTGGAGGCTCCGGAAGGAGCCAGCACTGCCGATGCCTGGATTTCAGCCCCGTAGGACTAATTTTGGGTTTCTCTCTTCCAGAACTGTAAGAGAATACATTTTCTGAGGTTTTAAGCCACCACATCTGGAGTAATTTGTTGTAACAGCCAGAAACTGACCTCCAGGGCATCAGGGCGCTGTCTGGCCTCTCCTTCCTCCTCCTCCTCCTGCCAAAGTCAGTGCCATATGTATTTGTTTTGTTGTTGCTTTTCTGTTTTTCTTTATTTGTACAGCAGCCCTGAACTTCAAGGTCATAATCTCTATAATCAGTCAGAGTAAGCACCCGGATCCATCAGCCAGCCCCAGATTTCAAGAGCTTTAACACACAAAGCACAGGCTTCTGACCATGTTGGATCACTGCAGGGGCAGTGTTGTCCACCCCTGGTTGGTCATCCCGAGGGCCAACCTTCTTCCCATGCAGCCCGGGCTCCTCGCCATCCCTGGAGTTCTCGGGGCTCAGCCAGCAGATGGAAAGAGACGGAGCTGAAAGCTCTTGGTGAGACTTGGGGGTCAGGGTAAGGGTTGGGGATGGCACTGACTCCTTGTTCGCATTCACCAGCCAAGTAAGATCTGCAAAGCAAGCTCGAAAAAGTCAGTCCACTAAGGCCCAGGAGGAAAAAGGAAGGGCCAGTGGCTGAGGCCACCAAAAGGTTTGAGCAAGCTGAGTGACCAGGGCCTGGGCTTTGACCCCCAGCTCACAGCTCTGTGAACTCATCTATTTCTGTTATTATCATGTATATTCATAACTAATACTTTAGCTCAGCACCTAATTTACAAAGGTCTTCCTTCAGTATCTCATATATTAATACAACTAATAAAAATTAAATGCCGGTAAGGGCGTTGCAGGTTACAGAGCAACTGTGCCTCCACGATTTCCTCTATCTGGCCTTATTAATTCCAGCCTTTATGAACCGGGGGACTTTGGAGAGTCACTTTCCACCTCTGAGCTGTGTTTTCTATTAGCAAATGGGGATCGATATCTGCCAGCCTCTCCCAGGGCGGTGATGAGTTTCCCGCTGCCTGGGATGGGATACCTGAGATAATTCAGACAACAGCATGCCCTCCTCGGAGCTCCCCTCCGCTCCAGGGATGGCAGAGCTACCCCATGCGGCAGGGGCCCAGCGAAGGCAGGGACCAGCCTGGCCCCAGCAGTAGCTCACCCCCACAGGCCGGGCCTCCAGAGGCCCAGCCAGCGGGACACCCTGCCCTGGGAGGCTCAGGTGCCTGGCGGGAGTAGGCCTGGCCTGTGAGCTCTCACCGTGTGTGTCTCAGCCTAGTGGGCGCCCCCGCCCCCCGAGGCCGGGTTTTCCCTGCCTGGCCACAGGTGCAGGGGAGACTGAGCAGCCACAGGCAGCTCTCATTCAGACTCAGGGGGAGGCGGCCGGAGAGTGAAGTATTTCCCCAAAATGTAAATTGTATTAAAAACAAATCCATACCTCTAGAAGGACTTTGTAATAAGAAAGCAATAAATCAAGTTGGGAAGCAGCACTCCGGGTGGGAGCAAAGGAATGCGGCGCAGTGTTCGGGGTGAGGCAGCCTCTCCCATACCCCGCCCTGGCCCTGGAGGTCCCTGTACAGAAGGCGCCCGCAAGGCACTGTCCCCGGGGCTCAGCGTGCCTCTCTACAGGCCATCCCACTCATCCCCCTGCTCATTCATTCACTCCCAGGTTACCTACAGCTTATCACCAACTGTGCACAGTACTCACTGCTGAGCATACAGTGACCAGCAAATAAGGGTTCACCTGTCAAAAGTTCACGGAAGGGAGACATGCAGTGAGTGAGGGTTCGGTCCAGGACGAAGCATTGAGCTGTGCAGGAGAAGACGGCCTCTCTGTGCCGCTCTAAAGGAGCTGCTGTCTGGTGGGGGAGGCAGGCAGAAGCCAGGCAGTGACATCCAGGAAGCCCCGAGGCCCAGGAAGCACAGCCTGAGGCAGGGTGGTCAGGGAAGCCTGCCTGGAGGAGGGGGCAGCCTAGCTGAGGATGAGTCCCTCCAGGGAAGAACTGGGGGGAAGCAGAGACACAGAGGGGGCCCTACCATGAGAAGGGCTCCCTGCCACAACTCTCCTGGTGCTCAGGCACATGGTTGGAGTCCTTCAGAGGGTCCAGCTCACCAGAGGATGCCCAGAGTCCCAGAGTGGGTCAGGCCTCTTACCGCCAGTAGCGCCTCCGCTGTGCCATGCTGGCCTAAGTAATTTCGGGCTTACTGTGTAGGTGGCACTAAGATTAGATCCCAAGTCAGAGATCCCCATGGTGTAGTTTTTCAGGGAAGATGAGAAAACTAGAGCACCATGCGCGTGTCATGAGACTTCCTCACTCCGGCTGGTGCACTCTGGTTTGCAAGACCCTCGTCTATCACCTGTGGACTCCCAGTCTTGTGGCGTGTCCCTGTTACGTGTTTGACGGGTGGGGGAAGTGAAGTGTACGGGGCAGAAACGGCCCACCTGGTCTGCCAGGGCCAGCTGTGCAACTCGGGTCAGGTACTCAGCCCTCTGGGCACCAGCTTCAGGCTCACACACTGCAGACCGAGGCCTGAGTCAGGGCTCACAGTAGGAGCCAGGGAGAAAACCGTGCCGGGCCCAGGCTCCCATGCCAGCCACGCTGGAGGGGTTTTCTGGGTGTCCCGAGGTCTGGGCATGACCCTGTCACCCTTCCCAGGACCTGGACTCACTGCATGGTGCTCCCAGGTAGGAGTGGCCCAGGCATGAGGGTCCCTCTC
This sequence comes from Pan paniscus, assembly GCF_029289425.2. Taxonomy (NCBI): domain Eukaryota; kingdom Metazoa; phylum Chordata; class Mammalia; order Primates; family Hominidae; genus Pan; species Pan paniscus. The sequence goes on from NC_085927.1 coordinate 58,823,062, forward strand.
CAGCAGGGCACAGGGTCCTGCCTGCCTCATATCCCACAGGTGTCTCTACAGCTTGAAAGAGGAGCTTGGGTCCTGCAGCCGTGCCCTGGATCTTGGTCTCTCGGTCTCTCTTCTTTGCTCCTGGGGGCAGTGGGTGGGGGGGGGGGTGGTCGTGGGAATGACAGGGCTTTCTGGGCGTGTACTCACCCACCCGGGAGCCTCAGAGGTGGGAGAGGCCTGGGGAATCCATGCGGATCCATGCAGCGGCACTAACTCCTGGGATCTGGGGTTGAACAGGTGGTTGGCCCTTCTTTAAAGCAAGTGCAGCATTCCTGCCACTGCCCACCACAGGCGATGGCCTCGCTGGGGATTTGCCGTCCTTTGGGGCTGGGATCTTATTTTTCTCCGAACTGTCATCAGGAGGGTTGGTCATCCCGCACCGATGCTTTCCAATTTGGAAAGAGGGAGAAGCAAGTGATCGGTGAGGCCTTTAAAAGTTGGGTTGGGAGGTTCCCCAGATGGATTCTCTTCTCCCTGGAACACCACTGGGTCGTCCTGGGCACTGCAGGCTGGGTTGACTAATGGGGTCAGGATCCTGTCCTGACTGCAGGGTGAGGGCCATCGTGCAGGTGGCTTTGGGGGGCCGTTTGCGGCCATTCCGAGGGGCGCCCTACGCCCTCCCAGGTCCCCATCCCTGTAAATCAGCAGCTTCTAGGGAAGTTCCTTTTATGGGGACAGGACCCAGGAGGGTGTACAGTGCCTCTCAGGATGGCCTCTCTCCGCCTCCAGAGCTGACATCAGCGGTGAGAGGCATCAGTTCTCCAAGGCCTCCTGGCAAAGTCAGTTTGGAGCCGGAGTTCTCTGTTTCCAGCCGGAGAGCACCAGCCTGGGGCGGCAGGGTGAAAGGTCACAGGAGACAGAAAGAGGCTCCCAGAGGAGCAAGTGCAAGGCTTGGAGTTTTACGGGAGACAGCTGGACTGCAGTGGGCAGTGTGGGGCCGACGGCCAGACATCAGGCACCACAGAGCTGACCTGGGCAGCCTCAGAGAGACCCTGTCATGGCCCGACCCACCCCAACTCAGACCCCACCCTCAGGACACTGTAGCACTCCCCAGGCCACACCTCCTCCCACAAGGCCCAGCTTCCAGACCCTGCAGATCCCAGGGGGTTTGGCAGGGCCCTGCTCTGCCTTCTCTGAATTGCTGGGCAAGCCAGGCCTGGCTGCAGACAGGAGGCCCCAGACCTGACATGAAAAGCCACTGGAAGTGGAGGGCCTGGGGCCTGGATCACTGCTGTGGGCGCACTTTGCCCTCTACATGCACGCAGCTCTACGTCTGAGATTTCAGAAGGCCGGGCGGGGGGGGGGGGGCTCTCATCTACATCCGAAGCAGGGGCAGCTGTCCCCCCAATCTGATCTCAGGGCTCACTCACTAGAGAGTGAAACTCCATCCAGCCTCCAGCCCTGCCTGTCGGGGCTAGATCATCACCCTCACCACAGAGATTTCTGAAGAGAGTGCAGGAGAGTCAGCATCCTGTTGAATAGGTGCTGCCTATAAACACAGGGGGCCGTGCTGCAGGCTTGGAGGGCCTCCCCTCCATCCCTCCTGGTCCTCATCACCAGGTCCCTCCCCTTAGCTTAGTCCAATTCCTGCCTCTTCCATCCTCCTGGTTCAGTAATTAGTTGCTAGAATGCCGGGTGGTGCACAGTGATGAGGAGAGCTGGGCACACAGTCAGCACCCAGGACAGCAGTTGCTTGCCCACGTTTATGGTCACAGGGCACTGGGCTCTGGACAAGAAGACACACATGCTGATGTCGGCCTTCGAAGAGCAGAGACTGGGGCCCCTGGAAATGGGTCTGGGGCCCGGGAGGTGCGTTCTGGAATCTTCTGTGAGGATCCAGCCCTGCCTTTGCCATGTGTGAAAGTGATTGCTTCCTCCTTCAGGCCTTGCTCAGGGCTCCAGACTCGGTGGCCTTCTGTTCCCGTCCAGCTGAGCTCTCACAGTCTGCCTTGCTCTGCCCCACCCTCGGACTCGAAGCTGAGTCAAGGCCCTTTCTCTTGGGGCCATGGGCACCGTGATGGGGGCGCTTCACCAGCCTGGCACCACAGCATCCCCCATGCACAGCCTGGTGCTAACACAGAGTAAGCCCTCTTCGATATTTGTGATTGGACACAAGGATGACTGAGTGACTATCTGTGGTTGGACACAAGGATGACTATCTGTGGTTGGACACAAGGATGACTGAGTGACTATCTGTGATTGGACACAAGGATGACTGAGTGACTATCTGTGATTGGACACAAGGATGAGTGAATGAGTGAATAACAAGAGATGGTCGAGGTGATGCCCGATAACGCTCCCAGCTTAGAAACTCAGTGGCTCCTAATCTTGCTAACTTGTGTCCAGGCATCCAAAGCCCAGCCTGGTTTTCCTCACAGGTCAGGGAGATGATTTGAGAGGCTGTAGCAGGGCCACACACTCCAGAATGTGTCCCTTGTATGTGAACTGCTGCACCTGAAATAACACCATTACTCACACAGCTCTCCCTAAAAATGCACCGATCTCTAGAAGCAGCATTACTTAGAGCTGAGAGCAGTGTGCATTCTGGGACAAGCAGAGCTTTCTGGGATCAAAACTCAGCGTGGAATGAAGCCAGTTCAAGGTCCAGCCAGACAAAGCTCTCAGTAAACGTCCGTCACAGGGGCCAGACAAAGCTCTCGGCAAACATCCGTCATGGGGTAACCAGCACAGGGAAGTGAGGGGAGTGGACCAGTCCGTTACGGCACAGAGGGTGCTGGCACCTGCGTTTTCACTGGCCATCCTCTGGGCAGGGAGAGAAGCATCCACTGCTTCCCTACACAGTGTCCAGCAGGCGGGGCCCGTGAGCCTCCCTGGCTCAGCTGAGCAGCCTGGGGCTCCCCTCCACCAGGCTAGGAAACCCTCCTTCCACAGGCTGTGGCCTGGTGGGAGGGCCCTGTTGGAGACTGAACTGTGTTGCTGAAGTTCTCATCCCTGGAACCTCAGGCTGAGCTTATTTGGAAATAAGGTCTCCATAGGTGAAGTAGTTAAGATGCAGTCACACTGGAATCCAGTGGGCCCTAAGCGTGAAACGCCTGGTGTCCTCAGAAGAGGAGATAGAGGCAGATGCCCTGGGAGGGCCACACTGCAACCACGACGGAAGCAGAGACGAGGGACACCAAGGATGGCGGCCTCCAGGGGTGGATGGCGGCCTCCAGGGGTGGACAGCAGTCTGGATGGACTCTCCCACAGAGCCCTCCGGAGGAACCCGCCCTGCCGACACCTTTTCCCCGAGTTCCAGCCTCCAGAACTGTAAGACAACACCTTTCTGCTGTTTTAAGCCACTGAGTTTGTGTTAACTTTCCCAGCAACCACGGGAGGCTGATCCCGGGCTGTTTCCTCCCCCAGAATCCCACGGCTCTTCTTAAAGTGTACATTTTTGGCACTGCAGCCACCCAGATGCCTGTGGGAAGTTTCTCCAAAGGCCCTAACTGCCCCCTGGGTGTGCCCTGTCTCCTTTGCCATCAGCCTGGGACGCTGCAGACGCCCTTGCTAGAGGTCAGCTGGGCCCTGGCTGGAGGGACCCACTCAGAAGGAAACTCCGTTCTCTGCTTTCAGAGCTGGGTCCCTCCCGAGCATCTGGCCCAATCCGTCTTCCCACTTCCCTCCTCCAGTCCCGTTTTAAATAGAATCCATCAGCAATCAGAGCGTGAGGCCATCAGCCCAGCTCAGAAGCACAGCCCGGCTCCACGGACGCCAATGGAGGGTGTCTCCCGCCGGAGTGAATGGCTGCCCGGCTGCTCCAAACAGCTCGGCTCCCCCTATGCTGTCCCCCTTCTTAATGGCCACGGGTGTCCCCAGAGCCGAGAAACTGGGGCAAGGAGTTGTCGTGCAGTGGAAAGATGGGTTGCCAGGCTCTGAGGGGCAGAATACGCTTCCCGCGTCTTGAGCAGGTTCTACTGGAGGGCCAGAGCAGGAGGCACGACTGGAGCTGAGAGGCTTCGTGTCCAGCAGGTACCACTGCAGCTCAGGCAGGCAGGACCCAGCTGGAAGCTGGGAGGCCTCACACACGCGCCTCCATACACCCATCTGTGCCTGCCTCGTACGGACATTGTGAGGATCACAGGGAGCAGGGGTGGAAGGACCCAGGACACCACCAGGTACATCAGCCCAGGAGGCTTTGTCTCCAAGGGTGCCATTGCGGCTCAGACAGGTGGGACCCAGCTGGCGGCTGACCACGGAGCCCCAGCAGACTGAGGCGGCGGCCCAGGGCTCCGTCTGGAGGGAGCAGGTCTGAGCAGGTGGTGCAGGGACAGGAGGCCGAGGGCTGCATCAGAATCTCAGGGAGCGTGGGGGCTTCCACTGCTCTTTCCGGTCCTGGGGGCTTGGATGGGGCCCAGAGCTGGGTCCTTCTCTGACTTCCCCGGTGACGCTGCCTCATAACCAGTGCCGCGGCCAGAGGCTCCTGACCTGTGTCTAGATGCTCCTTCTGCCCTGTCTGCCCCGTATGAGGGATGGTTGTCCCTAAGATCCTCCTGACAGCCCTCGGGCCGTCAGTGTGCGTGATGTACCTGGTGCTGGCCTAAGTCCTTCCATCCACGCTCCCTGTGATCCTCACAACATCTGCACGAGGCAGGCACAGATGGGCACGTGGAGGTGTGTGTGTGAGGCCTCCCAGCGGTGGGGATGGTGCTGGTCCTGGCCCGGGCAGGCTGACCCTAAGCCCATGTGCCCAGCACTGAGCATCTCTGCCTCTGAACCTTGCCCCGCACTGAGGCCTGCCCAGGATAGCCGGCCCTGCCCAAACAGACCTGTGTGGCTCTGAACTTTGGGCTGTGCTGGCCCAGCGCTGGAGGAGGCGTGGTCTCCAGGTATTCCCTGTGGGAGTCTCTGGGCGCCCTTGGTGTGGCAGCTCCGAGTCTCTGGGTGGGCTCAGGCAAGATTCTGTAGCCCAGGCTCTGTGTATCCTGAGCTTCACCCCCAGACCAGACCTGGCTGCCATGAGGTGGGGTGGGGTTCTTGCAGCAGGGCATACGGGGGGAGGGAGACTTGAGCATAAGGATCAATGATATCACAGGAGAGAACAGGACAGGAGACAAGACGGACCCACAGAGCTTGGGGCCTGGGGAGAGGACATCACTGTTTCAGGGAAAAGTGGATGTCCGGTCCCTCTTCAGGCTCTCTTGGAAGTGTGGGCACCAGCACTTGCAGAGGCCCCACCAACTCCTTGCCCCCGTGGTGCAAACCTCCGCTGTGGGGGCTTGGGCTGGCGGCACAGGCGTGGAATCTGTCCAATCCTCAGAAGCCCCCGCGCTTGGTCTGAGGCTCGCTGTCCTTGACCTGCAATTCGTTTTTTTTGAGACAGAGTCTCGCTCTGTCACCGAGGCTGGAGTGCAATGGCGTGATCTCGGCTCACTGCAACCTCCACCTCCTGGGTTCAAGCGATTCTCCTGCCTCAGCCTCCTGAGTAGCTGGGATTACAGGTGCCCGCCACCACGCCCAGCTAATTTTTTTATTTTTAGTAGAGACAGGGTTTTGCCTGACCTCAGGTGATCCGCCCGCCTTGGCCTCCCAAAGTGCTGGGATTACAGGCATGATCCACTGTGCCCAGCCTGTCCTGCAATTCTTAATAATTAACAATATTGAGGTCCAATGGGACAAACGAGTGGGCAGAGAAGATCCATGAAATACACACGCCCAGGCCCCTCAGTGCTTCATTTGCAGACAGAATTTGTGATGCCTCAGGAGCGCAGACGTCTCATAGGCCCACAATGGGTGGGCGTTCCGTGAGGCTGCACGTCAATGGAACACGAACTCCTTAGGGCCACTGAAGGCCACGCTTTACAATCAAACCAGAAGCCACTTCAAACTCAGAACAGAAAGAAGCCCGTGTTCCAACAAGCATAAATGGCACAGGGACCCGATTGCACCTGTTTTTTACTCCTGATATTGTGTTCATGATACTAAGTGAAATAAAAATAGTTGAGTTTGTTTTGTGCGAGGTCTCTAGTGCTTTGCTGAGAGCAAAACACACACACATGCACGTGCCACGAAACATGAATTGTAGAACTGCAGTGATTCCGCCCAAGAATGAAGTGGTCTTACCTCTGCGAGTGCAACTGGTGTGTGTAGTGGGGGAACAATGGTCAAATTCACACTATTAAAGGTTTTTGGCTGGACACAGTGGCTCAAGCCTGTAATCCCAGCACTTTGGGAGGCAGGCGGATCACCTGAGGTCAGGAGTTCGAGACCAGCCTGGCCAACATGGGGAAACTCCGTCTCTACTAAAAATAATAATAATAATAATAAAATAGCCAGGCTTGGTGGTGGGCACTTGTAATCCCAGGTACTTGGGAGGCTGAGGCAGGAGAATCGCTTGAACACCCAGGAGGCAGAGGTTGCAGTGAGCTGAGATCGTGCCATTGCACTCCAGCATGGGCAACAATAGCGAAACTCTATCTTTAAAAAAAAAAAAATATATATATATATATATATATATATATATATATATATACACATACATACATACATACACATACATACATACCAACAGAATTCCTAACAGGTGAAGAGGAAGAGCTGAGAGGCCCAGGAGCATATTTCAGCTGAACTGTGAAGAGTTCTGACCCCTGCACTTCTCTCCTAGGAGTCCGCACCTCCGTCCTAAGGGAGAAACCAAAGCCACTCATCCTGTTCCTTGTGTAGCCCCCTCACCAGGCTCCCCACCGTGTCCATCTCCTTCAAAGGGGAAAAGTCTGGAGGTGGGTAGACCAGCTGGACAAGTGTTGGCAAAGGCCTGGGAAGAGATGGTGTCCCCAGATTATGACCAGAACCTCCAGGGTGAGGACGGAGATATCGTGCCCCTCTGAATGACATTTAGAAACTGTCCTCTGCTCCGCTCCGTCACCCGGAGAGGACGCTGGGTTACATTAACACTTTATTGCTCAAGACTTTGCTTTCAGTAGATGTATAAAAAGGAAGAGAAAGGTCGTTAGCAGCTATGGAAGGTATGATCGGCCAATGCAGGAAAATATCAATATCCCAACAATATTGAGCTCCTGTTTCTCAAACTGTAAGTGAGATAATGGGCAGAAATGAGGAGCATTATCGGGCATCTCCAGTGGGCACGCTGGTGCACACAGCATCAATCCACAATGCCCGTGGATGTCCCCTGGCAGGGAAATTACATAATGCTGAGTGACAGCTGACACACTTATTGCCTAGAGGGAGCCCACATTCCAAAGGCAGGAATTTAAAGTCTCCAGCTGAGGAACGAGCCGATTTATAGCCCATTGCTCAGGGTTTTGACACACAACTTTGCACCTGCTATTCTGCTAATGAGGGATGGCACTCAAATCCTGAGAGCATGTGTCCCCACAGAGAACCTTACATGTCTTGGCAAAATTAAGATGACTTTGATAGGGACACATAGCAAATGCTTAATGACTTTTTAACCTTTTATGACTTTAGTGGCTGGAACTGCCAGACAATTGATCATTGCATTGACCTGCAGAGATGAGGAGGAAGAGGAGGGGAGAGCTGCTGGGTAGGAGTTGATCTGCTTGGCCCCTCAACAGCTCAAAATAATGCCTGGAGCCTCAGCACAGATCCCAAGCCGGAGCCTCAGCACAGATCCCAAGCCTGGGCCTCATGATGCCGGTGTTAGATACCCAGGTCCCTGTTGCCACTTGTGGGACCCGCAACAAAGAGTGGGACCTAAATCACAATGAACGCAAGGGGCAACAGCACCTGACGCTGCACCCAGCTAGAATATTTGTCCTCCACTCCAGCCTCACTCCCTCCTCCAGCCTCACCTCCCTCTCCAGCCTCCCCCCCACTCCAGCCTCCCCTCCACTCCAGACTCACTCCCTCCTCCAGCCTCACCTCCCTCCTCCAGCCTCACTTCCCTCTCCAGCCTCACTCCCTCTCCAGCCTCACTTCCCTCTCCAGCCTCCCCCCCACTCCAGCCTCCCCTCCACTTCAGCCTCACTCCCTCCTCCAGCCTCACCTCCCTCTCCAGCATCCCCCCTCCTCCAGCCTCACCCCCTCCTCCAACCTCACCACCTCCTCCAGCCTCACCCATCCTTCAACCTCATCCCCTCCTCCAGCCTCACCCCTCCTTCAACCTCACCCCTCCTCCACCCTCCTCACACCTTCCTCCAGCCTCACCCCGTCCTCCAGCCTCACCCCTTTTCCAACCTCCAGGCTACTGAGAGCGAGACATGGGCGTGAGTGACCTGGGGCTGCCATAACAAAACCACACCGTCCAGGCAGCTTAAACAGCAGAAATTTTTTCTCTTGGTTCTGGAGGCTGGAAATCCAAGATCACAGCATGGGCCGGGCTGCTTCCTTATAGGCTGTGAGTGACAATCTGTTCTCTGCACCTTTTCAGCCTCTGGTGGCCTCGGGTGCTCCTTGGCTTGTAGATGGTTGTCTTCTCCCTGTGTCTCCTCTCACCACTGTCCCTCCGTGCACGTCTGTCTGTTTTGCCGAAGTTTTAATGAGGATAAGAGTAACTGGCTCGGGCCCCATCTGCTGACCTCGTCCAAACCCGATCATCTGCAGAGACCGCTCCTCCTACATGAGGTCACACTCACAGGCCCTGGGGTTCTGCCTTTAGCATCTCTCGGGAGACACAATGAAAACCACAACACAGGAGGTTTTCTCCGAAAGCCGTCCCCAGCACTGGAAAGAAGCTTCCAGATTGTATTCCTCTATGTGTTGGCACCAAACTCACCACTTCGAGGGAATTGTAGGTTTTGTTCCCGACACCCAGCATTTACAGACTGTAGATGCAACAGACCTCAGAAACGCAGACGCCCACGTCGTACAAAAGTGATGGTAGAGGACCCCGCTCCTGCTTCGACTAATTAGTCAACTCTGGGGTGGGAGCAGAGGCACCTCCTGGGGGCACATAGGACAGTGGAGAGCTGAGTCATGATTTCCGTTCCCTGGCCTGGGGCTGAAATAGGTCCCCCAAGGCCTTGTGCAGTTCTGGGCACTGAGCTCCCCTGACCACGGCTCCCTTGAGACTCAAAAGACGGGCTGTGCAGTGATGCAGCACTGTGGTCAAAGCCCCGCCTCCCGAGTCTGCGCTGACCTCCCGTCCGTGGGTCCCATCGTCACTGCTCTGCCCGGCTCCACACTGCAGAGTCCTTGGGAGGGGCCTCTCCAGGCAGATGCCCTACCGGGAGCCTTGGCCTGTCCCCGGGAGACACTGTCAGGCCAGTGTTGCAAGAGCAGAGACTGTGGGGTGAAGTGTCGCCTGTAAAGAAGTCTCAACCAGGACCCCAGCAATTCTTATACCCGCAACCTTTGCTGAGGAGGTGGGCAATTGCCAGCCTAAGCCTCTCCCCTGAGCCCAGAGCAGGGGTGATGCCCGTGAGGAGCAGATGTGAAGGCCGCGGGTGTCAATGAGCTGCCTCCGGGACGGGCATCGTCTGCGGCCTCTGCGACCTGTGCTGGCTCCTCCACGACCATCCGCGGAGAGTCTTGCCCTCCCCTGCAGGTGCCTTTCTGGCCATTTGTCAGTGTGGCCATCAGTGACCATCTGCAATGCAAGAGTTAAATCACCACTGATGGCCACAGTGGCCGTTGCGGAGGCGTTTAGACTACACTTACGGGCTTGTTTTAGGAAATGGTTCATTGGAAAAATATTTTCTGCTCAGCTGAAAGTTTTACTGCAGGGAACACAGCACATGAATGTGAAACACAAATTCAGGGTATTCGGGTGTAAAGTCTGACCTTTCCTTGAAATGCATCTCACAGAACATCCTGTAACTGGTCCTCCCAGGGAGCGTCAACAGCAGGTTCTCAGGGAGACGCTGCTAACGTTGGGGCCGTTCCTCCATGCCGGCTGCCTATGCCCATGACCGTTGCCTGGAAATTTGCTGGAAAATTTCCTGGAAATTTTGCTGGAATTCTGCATTGCAGTGGGTGGAATAATGTCCCCCCAAATTCACGCACACCTGGAACCTGTGAATGGGACCCCAGCTGGAAATACTGCCTTTGCCGATGTCTCTGAAGGACCTGGAGATCATTCTGAACTTAGGATAGGCCCTAAATGCAATGACAGGTGTCCTTATGAGACAGAAGGAGGCCAGGTACAGTGGCTCATGCCTGTCATCCCAGCATTTTGGGAGGCTGAGGCTGGAGGATCACTTGAGCCCAGGGCTTCAAGACCAGCCTGGGCAACATAGAGAGACCCGGTCTCTACAAAAATATTACAAAAAAAAACAAATGTAGCCAGGCACAGTGATGCATGCCTCTGGTCCCAGCTACTCGGGAGGCTGAGGTGGGAGGTTCAACCACTAGGGCCCAAAAGGTTGAGGCTTTAGTGAGCCATGATTGCACCACTGCACTCTAGCCGCAGCAACAGGGCAAGACCTTGTCAAAAAAAAAAAAAAAGAAAGGAAGAATGAAAGAAGAAAAGGAGAGACACAGAAAAGGTCACACCAAGACAAAGGCAGAGATTGGAGTTGGAGGGATGGGGCCACAAGCCAACCAATACCGGGCATCACCAGAAGCTGGAAGAGGCAGGAGGGATCCTCCCTTAGAGACACTGTAGGAGAGCTGCTCCAGTGGGCTGATGACAGGTGGCTCATGCAGTGAGGTGTCCTCTGGAAGGACTGGCAAAGGGACACCTGTGAAAAGATCAGCTGTCCAGCAGCAACTGAAGGCTCCTGCTGGGTGCTGGGCTCTGCCTTGGTGGCAGGGCACGGCCTCCCCGAGCTGGCTTGTTCCTGCATTTCTTGTACCCCTTCTCTATCTGAGGGCTGAGTCTGCAGATGAGCTATATGGGGCTCCTCTTGGGGCTGAGGCTTTGAGGAGCTATATGGAGTCGACCTTATGGGATGCAGAGGTCATGTGGAACAGGGGAGGCAGAGGCATGTTATGGGTTATGGGTCCTGGGGTGGGGTGGGCTGCCCCTCAGAGCAGCTCTTGACTTCTGTGCCATGAGCAGCAGCTATGAGGAGCCCAGCCTTCTGCTGCCTGCCCAGTACATGGGATGCACTTAATACCGGACCTCAGGGAGCTGCAAGGGCCTAGGAGGACAGCCCGGTGCTAACCCCAGCTTTACTTCATCTTGAAGACGAAGCTGTGCCCAATGGCATGGTCTGGTACAGCCCGGGATGAGGCCACACTGGCCGAGAGGTGCACAGGATGAGATGAGAGGGCACCTGGCCCAGCCCCCACTTGGGAAGCAGGCAGAAGAGCACCTGCCGGCTGCTCCCGATGGCCTGCAGGATAGGAGGCACAGGGAGACAGAGGCATCATGACCCAGGCACTCGGCTTGGGTGGGGGCTCTGAAGTTGAGGTTCAAATACCCAGGGGCAGCCTCTGCTCATGCCAGTGGGAAGTGTGTCACTCCAAGCTGGGTTTCCTCTTCTGCAGAGGAGCCCATGGAAAGCGTGGACCTCCCTCTCCCACAAGGAATGGCATCTCACAGATGGTGGAACGGAAGCACTTCTCATGATACAGATGGAATTTGTGGGGCAGAGTGGAGCTTTAAGCAGCCAAACTGAGTAAAACACCAGCCAACAGACACAGAAGCAAGCACCACGTCAGACCCCACAACCAGGCTCAGAATAGCAAGGGCCACCTGCTGTAGCTAACAGAGAGGCCTTCCAGGGCCAAGGCTGCCCCAGCCCTGGACCCCTTGCACTGGACACACGGCTGCCGTGACCCACAGCAGCTCCTAGGGCTGCTGCAGATCAAGTCTCAAGGACAGAAAGGTTATGCTGGGGAGCCGGGACCCCTTCTCCTCCCCTTCTGCTCAGGCGTTGCCCCCAACCTCTCAAGGGGCCTCCAGGGCCATTTAGTGTGGTGGCCGTGAAGCCACGTGGCTGCGTTGTTTAATGTGGGGTGGAGGGTTCTGCTCCTGAGTGGCAGAGCACCTGGGCCAGGGCCCCGAAGGTTGGGTGTTGAGTTCCTTGCTCTGCCATCTGTAAATAAACTTGGACAGAATTTTCATTGATCTCATCTGCGAAATGGGCATGATAAATAACAGCAGCACCCTCCCCACCTCCGTCAAAAGACAAAAGGGGAACTTTGTAAACTCTCAATTTGTGGACAGATCATGGTCAGCATTCCTGCCTCCTCCCTTTCTTGGCCCAGCCTGTTCCACAGAGGAGCACTTCCGCCCCATAATAATGCAATGAGGGGCACGTGTCCATGAGAACATCCAGCAGCAGCCCAGGCTGAGCTCAGCGGCAGCGTCACACCCAGGCTTCAGCAGTTTGTACTCACAACCTCTTATGATCAGCGCAAGAATCCTAGAACAGTGCTAGCATTTCCCCCATGTTACAGAGGAGGAAACTGAGGCCCAGAGAGTTTCAGCAACTCCTGTAAGATGGGACAGTGTCATTCCCAAGCCTAAATCTGTGACCCCTCCATGGGCAGCAGCTCCACAGGGAGAGGGAGCCAACATCCTCATCCCTGGGCGCAACATGCTTTCCTTCCATTATGTTCAAAATTTCACAGTGAATAGATGAGATTTTCTAAGCAGTACGATGCCCCTGAGAAGACCATTTGGTTTTCTATGATAAGAAATCATTTTGGATGAAAAGTGACTGCTTCAGATCTGCAAGCCACAAATCGAATTAGACGTTTTGCTTTTGAGTCTGAACCTCTGCAAATAAGACACGTCATCTGAAGACAGAGGGGCGCTGGGGTCACCAGCCATCCAGATAGGAAGAAGCCAGGTTTCCTTCAGGGGTGCCCAGCGGAGCAGGTACCAGTCAACAGGGCTCCGCGCCGCCAGCAAGGTCCCAGCACGCAAGCGGACACATTTCCGAACGGAGCTTCTCAGAATCCTGTTTGGGTTACTTTACTCTGTTTTTGCTTCTAAGTGATTAGATAAACAGATGGACCCACCCCTCCCCATGCCCAGAGCATTTCCAGAGAGGATCAGCTTCATCTTTCCAATCAATTAAAAAAAAAAAGACGAAGGCTGCTGTCGTGGAAAGATTACTAGCTGTGTTTTAAGAAAAGATAGCTCCGGCTGGGGGCGGTGGCTCACACTTGTAATGTCAGCACTTTGGGAGGCCGAGGCGGGCAGATCACGAGGTCAGGAGATCGAGACCATCCTGGCTAACACGGTGAAACCCCGTCTCTACTAAAAATAGAAAAAAATTAGCCGGGCATGGTGGCAGGTGCCTGTAGTCCCAACTACTCAGGAGGCTGAGGCAGAAGAATGGCGTGAACTCGGGAGGTGGAGCTTGCAGCAAGCGGAGATTGCACCACTGCACCCCAGGCTGGGCGACAGAGCAAGACTGTCTCAAAAATAATAAAAATTAAAAATAAAAAAAAGAAAAGATAGCGTTGGAGCTCTCTCTGCCCCCACGTTCCCTAAGGAACTTCTGTGACGCTGTGGCTTCCAGTGTGTGAGGTGCTTTCTCATCCTTCCATGAACATGCGGCGGGAGAGTGACACCTTCGTTAGGGAGCCCCCTTTGGGCTACACTGGCACGTCTTTCTCCTTGTGCACACGTGGCTCAGAGGGGCTGCCGTCCAGACACGCAGCCAGCCCTGGAGGCTGGGGCTTCCCCTAACTCCTCACAGCCATCTGCTTCCCTCCCACCATGCTGGCCCCATCAGGTCCCCCTGCCCCTGGGGCCTCCTGTCCTCATCCCCCAAGCTGGGCCCTGGCCAGAGCAGCTTGAGGAAGATGGAATTTTGACTCACAAGGTCTGTTCTTTGCTGCTTGGCAAAATGGAAGAATAAAGTACCTGTGAGAACCGCGTGGTGGCCTCTGGGGGGCCAGGGCTCCCTGTTTCCTTAACAATCTCAGAGACCTGGAGACTGGCCAAGCCCACATGTAGACAAACCCAAGCAGGACTTTCCCGTCTTCTTCGGCTCCTCCCGGCTGACTTTTAAGCCGGCCCCTTGGGGTGTGGCGTTCCTTGTCACAAGCCGCAGAATTCAGGGTTTCCCCACTGCTGCCACAGCCTAATACTTGTCTTGTTATTTTCTTGGGCTAAGGGTTCTGACCAGCACGCATCTTGGAAACGAGTGTGAATGATGTTCCAATTTAATCTCGCAGCATCGGGAGGGCTCCAGGCTCCAGGTGGGTCTCCTGGGACCATTTAAAACGATTATATATGAGCACGGTGCTGAGAGAAGAGCCCCAGAAACACTTACTCATCAAGACACACGGCCACCAGGGCTCGGGAAATGACCCGGCTTCATAAAAGCAGCCACACTCATTCATTCACACGCTCACGGAGGAGGCCGCGGCGCCGAGCCCTCCCAGGAGTTTCTTTCACTCTGTCGCTTTAGGTTTTGAACACAGTGCACTGCACCTACGGTTTTAAGATCTGCGAAAACGGAGGCTTCTCCTCCGTCCTCATGCAAGGAAGCAGCACTGGAAGCATGTGCGGGCCGTGTGTGTGAGCATCTGCCGATGTCTCAGGCTGGAGGCTGGGACACTCATCCCGGCTGGAGCTGAGCAAAGGCTGCTCATGGACAAGGAGACAGGACTGTGTGACCACCTGCCCCGCTGTGCCCCACAACGCCACCTCTCAGTGGGATGCCTGGGGCCTTTAGCGCCAGGAGTGTGCAGGCCGAGGCCGGCGGGCCTAAGGTCACGTTCCTGGTGACTTAGGTACTTCTCACCTTGGTGAGACTGCAGAGTCAGTGCTGCCTAGGGACACGCAGAAGGAAACCCACAGGTGAGGCTCCGGGCCACCTGCAGAGATTCCTGGGAGCATCCTTGTGGCCTTCCCTTGAGGTGCCCTCACTGCTCACCTGCCCGCAGAGACCAAGCTGAGGTTCGGGGGGCCAGCTCCTGCTTCCATTCCTACGATGATGCCTTCCTAACTCCAGTACAGCTGTCCCTGCGGCTCGCCCCTCACCTGTGTGCAGCTCTGCACCTGTGGACACAGCCCAGCCCCAGGCCCTGATGAGAACGAAAAGGGGAGAGACAGGCAGCTGTGCACCACCCACGATCCTGGGAGCCAGGCGTCCACCCCAGAGGCTCCTCCCAGACAAGGTCAGCCTAACCCAGCTCCCAGAAGGCCCGGATGTTGCAGGGGCCCGACCACACACACATGCACACCACACACACACATCCCACACCATAATCATACACACCACACACACACACACACATCACAACCATACACACCACACACACACATCCACCACACACATCACAAACACCACACAAAGTCACATCGCAACCACACACACACATACACACATCACATACACAAGCACACAGAGCATACACAGACACACACTACACCATAAACATACACACACGCCACAACCACGTTCACACCACACCCACAACCACCACATACCACACACACACACACAGCATACACAGACAAACTACAGCATAAACATACACACACACCACAACCACATTCACACCACACCCACAAACCACCACCACATACCACACACACAGCACACACCTCTCACAACAACACACCACAAACCATGCACCACACACCACACACACCAACCAAAACCACACAACCCACCCCCACACACACTCCCACACACCACACCCCCACACACATCACATACGCACACACACATGCCCATACCCTACAACCACACCATAAACCACACATGACACACATACACATACACAAGCATAAACTACCATCACATACACACATACACCAGAACCATACCCACACCGCACTCACATACACCACATACCACGTTACACACACCACTCACAACCACACACCACAAACATCACACCACACAACCCATCCCAACACCACATACCCCCACACACATCACACACACCACACACATGCACACACCCTACAACCACACACAATAAACCACACACCACACACATACACCAAACACCCTATAGCCACATACAACACACACACTCACACCACAACCATGTACCATAAACCACACACACACCATACCACACACCACTCACCACACCCACCCACACGCAGGCATGTAGCTCACCACACACAGGCACCACACTCACACACAGGTACCACACACGGGCGCCACACACAGGCATCACAACATACACACACTCACATACACACAGGCACACACAGCCATCACAACACACACACAGCACCCCCCAACACACTCCTTCCTTTGACTGCTGTCTACACAGCCTCCAACACTAGTGCAGGCCGACCTGGGCGTCCCCAGGACACACATCCTTCAGTGTTGGGCCCCAGGCCACTGTGAGGGTCAGTGTGGAGGGAGTGCCTTGCCCCGCCGCCGGACCCTTGGCAGAGAAGGCCTTGGCAGAAGGCCCTGTTCCTGGCTCCTGAGTGACGGCATCCGAGGCTCACCTCCAGCCAGCCCCGTGCGAGGAGCATCCCCACGGTGCCTGGCCGCCTCCTGAGCCTCAGGAGTTCCCACACAAGGTCCCCAAGAAGCAGCCGTGCCATGAGATCCAGAAAGCGGGAGCCGCAGGGACAGGCCTGGGCAGAGACCCCCGACTCCAGGCAGAGGCCATCTGTCCTCCTCCCACTCCCGGGACCTGGCCGAGGTGCTCCAGCCCTCCTGGGCCCACAGCAGCCTTCAGACCCGACTCAACTGTGTACTCTCCTTGCACCACGGTGACTGTGCCTCGGTCTCTCCTCCATGATCCCCGACACACACCCAGCACTGCAGCCACCACATTCACCCCATGTGCACACCTGGGGCCCCAAAAGACTGCAGGTTTCTCAAAGATGCCTTGCAGAAGTCATCGGGGAACCTCCAGCTCTGACAGGGCCTGGCCCAGACTGGGTTCTAGAGAGGCACCGCTGAGCTGGCTCCTGCGCTGCATGCATTCTGCCGCATAAGATGACATTGGGGCCTGTGCTTTACATCCTCTGCCAGAAAGAAAAAACATTCAGGGCCAGAACTTGGCCCTCCAAGTCCAAGGCTGGCCTTAGCACCGGGAGGGATGGGGCAGATGGCCCTGGGGAACCATAGCCTGACCCTCCCTGTTGGGACCCCACAGAACTCGAGGTCATTCCCACTGCTCTCCACTCCCACCACCACCCCCAACGATCTCTTCCCACCCCACAGTTGAACACTTTTAGACACTTGCTGCAAAGTGAGAGATGATTGATTCATTATGAATCTCTTCCAACCTTTGTCTATTGCGGGAACGTGCTACCTGTGACCTTTGGGGAGTGAGAAGCCTTGCTGTTTGCGTGCCGGGTGTCTGTGTTAGACTGAGAGGGACCTGTGCAATGAGACATGGGTTTCAGTTTTGGGCACACGAGCGTCAGTAATCCACAATTGAATGATGCTGCCATTCACAAAGATGAACTAAGGTCATTATCTACCCTATTAAGGTATTTACAACACGTGCCTTCCAAGGAGAATGTGGCTCCTCCCACTGTCCCATTGTCCAGGCCAGGGTGATCTGAGTGTTGGAATCCCAGGGTTGAGGGGAGTCCAGGACTGGCCTCCCTCCTCTGGCTGCTGGGCAGGCTGATGGATCCAGGCTGATTCGCAGAAGATTTGGAAAAGATGAGAGCTCTTAGCTGCTTTCTGGTCTTTGCAGCAAAAACCTGACCTGCAGGCTTTCTTCAGGCTTCTCCACACTGACCAGGAGGAGGTCATGCATGGTCAAGGTCATGTCTCAGAAGAAGCCTCTTAAAAGAAAGTTGGAAGGGTGGGTTTTCATAAATATATTTTGGTGAAGGCAGATGCTACAAAAGTCTCTTTGAAAATAAAGACTTCTTTTCCTGAGAATTATAAGAAAAGATACGAAAGATATTAGTAGATTAACTTACAATATAGAAACCCGGAAAAGCCATTGAAATCCACGGGTACGGGCACAAGGAAGTATAGGACAATGAGGTGAAATGAGCTGAGATGATATAACAACTATAAGAGGGAGAAAAGAAAATCCCAGCCTGCTATCAGCACTGCTATTACTAGTTTTGACAAGAGAAATATGCTTTCTTCATGGGATGTTGTGTTTTCAGTGAGTCTAGTAATGAAATTTTTAAAAACCCAGTGACAATCCAAATTTTAGCTAGGAAGCCTATTATTAAAATTGATAACACCAGCCTAATGTATTCTAAGTTATGGGTACAGGAGATGATAAATATTGAGCATTTGCATTGTATAAAAATGTTTTAGTAGATGGTTTTGTAGTCAGGAAGATTAGCTGACTCTTTGATTGGCTGCTACAGTGCAGGAGAATAAAGATAAATGCTGTATAACGCGTATGTACCTCAAGGGAAGTGTTTGAAATGATAAACGGCTTCCTTGTACTGCTCACAAGCATTTACTTCTAATCATTGCATCCCATTTCCTATTTGGACCTGAAGTACCTGCAGGAGAGCAGAAGGCAGGGCCAGGAGCCCAGCCATGGGCACGTGTCTCTTACCATCTCCTCTGGCCACAGGAGACAGGGTTGAGGGTGAGGGCCGGTGGAGGGTTTCCATCCCGGGAAAATTTCATAGTCCATGCTTGGGATGTTCACGTCCCTGAGCCCACTCACCTGTCTCTTCTCGGACCTCCTGTCTCTGGGGCCTGGAGTCCGGAGCCCCTCCCTGCAGACCTGATTTGGGATGTTCCCGTCCCCGAGCTCACGCACCTGTCTCTTCTCGGACCTCCTGTCCGTGGGGCCTGGTGTCCGGAGCCCCTCCCTGCAGACCTGATTAGGGATGTTCACGTCCCCGAGCCCACTCACCTGTCTCTTTTCGGACCTGCTGTCCCTGGGGCCTGGAGTCCGGAGCTCCTCCCTGCAGACCTGATTTGGGATGTTCACGTCCCCTAGCCCACTCACCTGTCTCTTCTCGCACCTCCTGTCCCTGGGGCCTGGAGTCCAGAGCCCCTCCCTGCAGACCTGATTTGGGATGTTCACGTCCCCTAGCCCACTCATCTGTCTCTTTCGGACTTCCTGTCCCTGGGCCTGGGGCCTGGAGTCCGGAGCCCCTCCCTGCAGACCTGATTTGGGATGTTCACGTCCCCGAGCCCACTCACCTGTCTCTTCTCGGACCTCCTGTCCCTGGGGCCTGGAGTCCGGAGCCCCTCCCTGCAGACCTGATTTGGGATGTTCACGTCCCCTAGCCCACTCATCTGTCTCTTTCGGACTTCCTGTCCCTGGGCCTGGGGCCTGGAGTCCGGAGCCCCTCCCTGCAGACCTGATTTGGGATGTTCACGTCCCCGAGCCCACTCACCTGTCTCTTCTCGGACCTCCTGTCCCTGGGGCCTGGAGTCCGGAGCCCCTCCCTGCAGACCTGATTAGGGATGTTCATATCCCCCAGCCCACTCACCTGTCTCTTCTCGGACCTTCTGTCCCTGGGGACTGAAGTCCGGAGCCCCTCCCTGCAGAACTGATTTAGGATTTTCACGACCCCGAGCCCACTCACCTGTCTCTTCTTGGACCTCCTGTCCCTGGGGCCTGGAGTTGGGAGCCCCTCCCTGCAGACCTGATTTGGGATGTTCACGTCCCCGAGCCCACTCACCTGTCTCTTCTCGAACCTCCTGTCCCTGGGGCCTGGAGTCCGGAGCCCCTCCCTGCAGACCTGATTTGGGATGTTCACGTCCCCGAGCCCACTCACCTGTCTCTTCTCGCATCTCCTGTCCCTGGGTCCTGGAGTCCGGAGCCCCTCCCTGCAGACCTGATTTGGGATGTTCACGTCCCCGAGCCCACTCACCTGTCTCTTCTCGGACCTACTGTCCCTGGGGCCTGGAGTCCGGAGCCCCTCCCTGCACACCTCATTGCTGTGCGTGACATTCTCCTGGCTATGATGTAAGTGAAAAGCCCTGAAATCCCCACTTCCTTAAGTGGTTACAGTTTCTCCCCTTGAACAGACTTTGTTTTCATTGTCGTCCTTGTTGTTTCCCCCAGTCATTGTCACTGGGCCATAAATGTGGATGACATGGCACTCAATGACTAATGTCTGAAATGTAAAGATGAAAGCCTGGGGTGAGAAGGGAGTCTCCCTTTGTCCAGGTCACAGGCAGTGCTGGGGATAGAGGTAAAGGAGGCACCTAGAGGGAAAGCTGTAAGGGTATCCTCACTCTCAGTTTACACCCTGGAGAATGGGCACCTGCACACACTCTGCCCCTTGGGCACCTCCCCCGCCTCCCTTTAGCCCTGGCAAAGGATTGCAGGGGATCCCTGTCTTGCTGACATCAGCCTGGCTGGGAGGCACTCATTTCCCATCCTGGCAGCCACTGCTCACACACTTCTGGGGTTCACCTTTTACAATCTCATTTAATTATGCAGTATTCAGTGGAAACTTGTTAAATCTCTTTTTCCCACCCACCAACTCAGTCATGGATTCCTAGTAGCACAGTATCTTTTCTTATGCTGTGACCTCAGCACGCAGCTCAGAGGCTGAGCTCAGAGAGTTGGGAGTGACTACTAAGAAGTGAGGCATTTCTTTTTCAGTGTGAAAAAAATATTCTGGAATTCATGATAATGGTCACACAATACTGTGAATATACTGAAAACTGTTGAATTGTATATTTTTAAATGTGAATTTTATGCTATGTACATTATATCTCAACTTCAATAAAAGAATGTTGTATTAGTTTGTTCTCACACTGCTAAAGATATACCTGAGACTAGGTAATTTATAAAGAAAAGAGGTTTAATTGGCTCATAGATCTGTGGGCCAGCCTTCTGCTTCTGGGGAGGCCTCAGGAAACTTACAATCATGGCAGAAAGCAAAGGGGAAGTAGGCATATATTCACATGGCCAGCAGGAGAGAGAGAGGGAGGGAAGGGGGAAACGCTACATACTTTCAAACAACCAGATCTCATGAGATCTCTATCAGGAGACCAGCATGGGGGAGGTCCACTCCCATGATTCAATCACCTCCCACCAGGCCCCTCTTCCAACACTGGGAATTACAATTCAACATGAGATTTGGGTGGGGACACAGAGCCAAACCATATCAACTGTGGAGACATCTGCTCCAGACCAGATGGGATAGCCCCAATTCTCCCTGCTCTTTCTTCTCTGCTAAGCATAGCTATAAATTCTACAAATCACACAAGAGACAAATAAGACAACCCTGGAAGATGGTAAGAAGAGGCAAGCTGGTTTGGCGCTCCAAGGCTGAAGGAACAGCACAGCATCAGGGTCTCTCATGTTCCCCCTAACCAAGAGAAGGAAACCAAGACCCAGAGATTCCATAACCCTCACTTAGCCCCTCACTTAGCAACACAGGGTGGCCAACCTAGGCCCTTTCCTCCTTTGGACTCTGCAAAAGTACCTCTGACAACACCAGGCAAGGCTGACACCACCTGTAAGGGGATTGATTTTGGTCCCTGAAGGAAACAAGCAGCAGGGTGGATGGGGGAGGCCCTTCCTTTCCTTGCTGGGCCTGAGATCCCTTATTCCACTGAAAGACAGAGATAAATCAGCAAAGCTGGCAGAGGAGACCCAGCTGCAAGGAAAGCCCTAGCCTGGGAAGTTTCTTTCTTCCCACATTCCCAAGACTCCCCTCCCCACACTGAGACTAAGGCAAGAGCAGTACCAGTGGGGGTGCCTCACCGTAACTTTCCCACAGGTAGACACCCAGGGGCCAAGGGAAACTCCTTCTTGCCTCTAAGGTGACAGCAGCAAGAACCAATGTGAGCCTCAATGGAACCAGATAAACGAAGAACACCAAAACAACACGGCAGGTACTCTGGACAGTTAAACTGTGATTGGAATTACAGCTCAAGAAAGTCGGCCAGGGTCTGCACACGAAACAAACAGGTGACTGCCTGCTAACGTAAAAGATTTAAGTGGAACCCAGAGTCTCCTCTCATTACAGACAAAATGTCAGAAATACAATGGAAAATCACCCATCCTACTAATAACCAACACAATCTCAATTTGAATGAGAAAAGACAGTCAACTGATAGCAATTCCAAGATAAATCAGATGTTGGAGTTGTGTGACAAGGATTTTAAAGCAGGCATAAAAAAAATGCTTCAACCTTCTATCACAAATGCTCTTGAAAGAATAAAAAAAGAAAAGTATCAGCAAAGAAATAGAAGTTTAAAGAAACAAGAAATATTAAACTGAAAATACAGAAAACAAAAATACGTGCTGGATGGGCTTAATAATAAAGTAATAAAGTAGAGATAACAGAGAACAAAACCAACGATCTGGAGGACATAACAATAGAATTCCCCTAATCTGAACAAGAGAGAAAATAGACTGAAAACAGAAGTGGACACAGCCTCTGTGATCTGTGGGAAAGTAAGCAACAGAGCCAGGTTGATATCATCACAATCCCAGAGAAAAGGAGAAAAAGAGTGGGGCTAGAAGAGCATTTGAAGAAATTAAGGTTGAGAGCTTCCAAAATTTGGCAAAAGATACAAACATATAGATCCAAGAATGTGAGTCAAAGCAGAAACAGACTAAACCAAAATAAATTCATACCAAGAGACATCATAAGTAAAATTCTGAAAACTAAAGAAAAAAATTTAAATCAGCCAGTGAGAAGTGACACATCACCATAGGAGAACACCAATTTGAATGACAATTTGCTCATCTGTCACCATGGAGACCAGAAGAAAATGGCACAACACTTTTCAATTGCTGAAGTAATTGTTAAACTGTGAATTCTGTATCTGGCAAAACTATCCTTCAGGAACGAAGTACAAATGGAAATGTTATCAAATAAAGAAAAGCTCAAAGAATCTGTCACTAACTAGATCTACCCTCAAAGCTTGGCCAAGTAAGTACTTCAGACAGAAAGGAAAAGATAAATGAAGGAAACTTAGGCATCAGGAAGGACTAAGGAACAAGGGAAAGAGCAAAAATATGGGTAGAGGCATTTTCCTGATTAATTTCACAAACCACATTTGATGACGAAAACAAAAATAATACCCTCTACTACCCAAGATAATGATATTTTAAAATGAGGAAGACAAAAGGAACTAAATAGAAGAAAGCTTTTCACACTTTACTTGACATGGTAAAATGCTGAAACCAGTAGACTGTTACTAGTCACTGATATATATTAAAATACCCAGAGCAACTACTACTAAAACAGTACCAAAGGATATACTAAAAACACTATATGTAAGTCAAGACAAAATCCTCAAATATGATAAAGTAACTCAGAGGAAGGAAAGAAAAGGGAAATAAAAATCTGACAAAAAGAAATAAATAGAAAACAAGATGGAAGGCAAGTACCAACCTATCAATAATCAACTGAAATGTAGATGGTTTAAATACATAAATGCAACAAGCAATCACACAGGGATTTGCAGAGTGAATGTGGACAGACACACACACACACACACACACACAGACACACACAAAATCCAACTATATGCTGCTTACAAGAAACTCATTTTATAATCAACCATATAATCAACTGAAAATAAAAGGATAGAAAAAGATATGCCATACACTATACAGACATTAATGCAAAATTAAAAAGTAATGGCTATATTAATATCTGATAAAATACACTCAATGCCAAGAGAATTACTAGAGACAGTGAGAGACCTTATATAATGATAAAGGATCAATCTCTTATAAGACATGCTAATCCTAAATGTGTGCACAACCAACAATAAAGCCTCAAAATACATAAAAACTGATGGAGCTTAAAAGAGAAAAGATCAATTCATAAATATAGTTGGGGGGCTTTACTATTGTCCTGTCAGCAACTGAGAGAGCTGTATGAAAATCAACAAGGTTATAGAAAAGCTGAAATATATAATCAAAATGCAGGATCTAATTGACATACACAGAACACTATACAATGACTACGGAACATGCATTATTTTTCAAGTACTCAAGGAACATGCACCAAGATAAGGCATATCTTGGGTCATAAACCTCAAAAAATTTAAAAGTATTAATATCATACAGACTGTGTTCTCTGACCATGAAGGTATCAAACTAGAAATAACAAAAATACCTAGAAATAAAAAAAATAATAAAAACACTGTAAACACATGGAAATTAAACAACATATTTTTAAATAGATCATAGGTTAAAGAGGAAGTCTCAAATGTTTTATATACATATACATACATATATACATATACGTACATGTATATATACGTATACATACATATATACATATACGTATATGTATATATGTATATGTATATATGTATGTATACGTATACATACATATATACATGTACGTATATGTATATATGTATGTATACGTATACATACATATATACATGTACGTATATGTATATATGTATATATACGTATACATACATATATACATGTATGTATACGTATATATGTATATATACATATATACATGTGTATATACTGATATACAGATATGTATATATACATGTGTATATACAGATATACATGTGTATATACAGATATACAGATATGTATATATACATGTGTATATACAGATATACAGATATGTATATATACATGTGTATATACAGATATACAGATATGTATATATACATGTATATACATATATATTTATATATACACATATATGCATATATATGTGTATATGTATATGTGTGTGTATATATATATATATATATATATATATGAGAGAGAGAGAGTTTGTTTTGTTTCATTTCAAAACAAAATACCAAAATTTGTGGGATGCTATTGAATTAGTGCTGAGAATGCTATTTATAATATAAATGCTTACATAAGAAATGATAAAAGCTCTCAAATCAGTAATCTAAGTTTCCACCTCAAGGACCTAGGGAAAATAAAGAGCAAAATAAACCCAAAACAAGCAGAAGGAAAGAAATAATCAAGTAAAGAGCAAACATCCATTAAATTGAAAATGGAAAAACATCAGACAAAATCTATAAAATAAAAAGTTGTTTCTTTTTAAAAGTCAATCAATTGATAATGTTCTATTAGAATTGACAAAAAAGGAGTGAAGAAAATATTACTAATATCATAAGTGCAATGAGCATATCACCACAGATCCTGTAGCTTTTAAAAATGTAATTCAGAAATACTACAAACAACTTAATTCTCATACAATGTACAATGTAGAAGACTAAGTTTTAAAAACTTTAAACTACCAAAATTCAATCAGATGCAATAGTCGAACTAGTCCTATAATCATTAAATAAATTGAATTTGTAATAGAAAAGCTTCAAAAACAAAATATTCAGGCTTAAACAGTTTCACAGGAGAATTTTACCAAGGACTTGAAAAATTAATGCTAATTTTACACAATATCTTCCAGAAAATAGCCAAAAAGGGTATACTTCCCAAAACAACATGAGGTCAGGATTACCTTCTTACCTTCCCCTCCAAAAAAGAAAAAAAGAAAACGAAAACCATGGGGCAACGTATCTTATAAACATAGATGTAAAATACTCAACAAAACAGCAAATTGAATTTAAAAACATATAAATATAGTTTTACATTATGACCAAGTATAATTTATTCCGGGTATGAGACATCTGAAAATCAATTGATACAATCCAACATATTAACAAGCTATTGAAAAAGATCACACGATTAAATCAATTGATGCAGATAAAGCATTTGACAAAATACAATACCCATTTATAAGAAAAAGTCTCAGCAAGTTAGGAATAGTGAGAGAGATTACTTCTTGATAAAGAGCATGTACAAAAAGCTGATAGCTAGTATTGTATTCAATGACGAAAGATGGGATCTGTTTTCTCTAAGATGGAGAACAAAGCAAAGATGCCCACTCTCACTACTTTTTCTTTTTGAGGTGGAGTCTTGCTCTATTGCCCAGGCTGGAGTGCAGTGGCCCAATCTTGGCTCACTGCAACCTCTGCCTCCCAGGTTTAAGCAACTCTCCTGCCTCAGCCTCCCATGTATCTGGCACTCTCACCACTTCTATTCAACATAGTATTGAAAGTTCTAACCACTGAAATAAGGCAAGAAAAAAGAAAGAAAACAAATACAGATTGGAAATAAATAAAAGTATATCTACTTACAGATGACACGATTGCCTCTAAATAGAAAATCCCAAGAAATTCTCACATAAATTTCTAGAACTAATGAGTTTGTCAAAGTGGTAGGATACAAGATCAACACAAAAAGTATCTGCAAATCTATATACTAACAAAGAGCATGAGCAAACAAATCTAAAAACCACAATGCCATTTGTAATCACTCAAAAGAAAATGAAATATTACACTTTGATATACACCAAACAGGATCTATATGCTGAAAATTCTATAAAGTGCTGATGAAAGTATTCAAAGAAGGCCTAAATAAATGAAGAGATATACTATATGCATGAATTGGAATACTTCCTCTACTAAATATGTTAATTCCCATGAGCCCCCAACTGATCTTTAGGTTTAATTCAATTTCTATCAAAATTCCATAAAGTGTCTTTTGTACATAGACAGTTATTCTTCAATTTATATGGAAAGGCTCAGGCCCTAGAATAGCTAAGACAATATTGACAAAGACTAATAGAAGCAATATTGTGGCTTACTATATAGCTTCAGTAAATAAAACTATATGATATTAGCAACATACAGATCAACAGAATAAAAAATGAGCGAAGAAAGAGACCCATACGAGTATGCTGGGATGATTTTTGACCAAGGCGCAACAGAAATTCAGTTGAGGTAGGACAGCGTTTCCACCAACGGTTCTTGAGCAAATGCACATCATATGCAAAAATAACACATCTCCACTTAAAACTCAAACCTTCCAAAATTAACTCAAAATGGATTAGAGGTTTAAGTGTAAATGATCAAAGTATAACTCTTCTAGAAAATTTGAAAAAAAAAGAAGGTAGAAAATCTTCAGGATCTATATCTAGGCAATTCCTCAGACTCGACATTAAAACGCACTATCTACAAAGAAACAATTGGTAAATTGGACCTCATGAGAATGAAAGTTTTTTCTCCTTGAGAATCTATGTGAAGATGAAAAGATGAGCTATGAACTACAAGCTACATGCAGAAAATATATGCGAACTACCTGTGTGAAAAAACCCTAGTATCTAGAATATATAAGGAACTCTCAAAATCTAACATAAGCAACAGATGATTCCATTAGAAAATGGGCACAAGACATGAACAAAAGTTTCACTGAAAAGCACTTACAAATGGCAAATAAGCATTGATGAAAAGATGTTCAGTATCATTACATGAAGGAAATACAAATTACAACCACAGTGACATATCACTTGACGCCTACCAGAATGGCTCAATTAACAAAGTCCTGACACCACAGGTGGGCGATCACTCGTGTATGGCTGGCGTGGTGGTTTCTTAAACACTAAATACGCAATGACCAAACACTCCAGCCACTAGACCTATAAGCATGTGGCATGTAGAAATGTACACTCAATAGGCATGGACGCTTTGTTTATAACAACCAAACAGTGGGCACAGCCCAGGCGCCCTTCAGTGGGGGTAATGATTAAACCAACTGCAGTACATCCATGTCATGAAAAACCACTCAGCAATAAAAAGAAATTGTGTCCACGTGGGTTGAGGAATACCTTTTCCCTGCACTCTGGGGCGGGGGGCCCATATAACCGACTTGCCAGTCCCGCACAGGTGGTATGGGACCTGATGTGGAGGGAACCTTTCTAAGTCACAGTCATGAACAGGTCTCAGTTCTGAACGCTGCCAGAACATCTGCAGAGACAGGTATACCCGTGCCTTGACAATGGCCCACCTCACGACTGGCCCCCAGTGGCCGCTCTTAGGATGTACCCATATGACAGCCTCCTCCAAAGGGCGCGGGTAAACTGCTGGAACCTGACTAAAGTCGTCTGCCTCCTGACTTCCCAGAGGCAACTTGGAGGTGTGTGCATCCCAGAGATGCCTTGTAAGGCAGGCATCCTTCTCTTGTAACCTGATGTGGACTTCCTGCCACCTGGACATTCCCAAAGGGGCCTGCTCCAAACATGCCCACTGTCTATGGTCCCTTGGTTGATCCATATGGAAAAGGCTCAACTACCTGTAGAAGACGCTGGTGGCCAGGGCTCGTGGGTGACACACATCCAAACTGCCCGAAGCTCAGCCATGGACTGCACTGTCCTGATCCCCATCCTATCCGTATGGTGTTGGTGTCTAGTTGCCCTGCAGTTGCTGAGTATTAGGGTTGGGTGCCTTTGCTAGACCCACCAGTGTAAGGTCCTAGCAGTATCAGCAGCAGGGTCCCCTCATATATGGTGGCTGGCTTAGTAAGTGGTTCCACTGCGATGTCAGCCCCCTCCTCTTGTTCAAAGTGGATGGGTCTGAGCACCTCTCTTAGTGGCAGACTTAAAGCACTAGTGGACAAGACACCCCTCTGTTGTTGACAAATGTGTGCCATCTCTCTAGGGTGTGTGATTGTGCCACCATGAAGGTAAGCTTGGCTAGGAGGCCTCCTGCCCAATCTTTTATGGGTAGGCAGTCTTCACAGTGACGGTAGCTTTCTGGAGACAGCCTCCAACTTGCTGCAGTACCTGATACATGGCCAGTACCTGTTTCTCCAGGATGTGGTCATGGGATTCTGCCCCTATCCATAACTGAGACTGAAACCCTGCAGGTACCATTCGGGTTGGTGGCTTTGGTCATAAACCCCAGCTCATCCCCATAACATCTCTAGTGGCTTCTAATACAAAAGGGTGCTATGGCCATGGGGCCCTGAGTGCCTGGGCTCATCTCACAAACATTCTTGATTTGTCAGGCGCCTCTCAGACCATGTGTGCTCATGCCCATTTTTTTTTTCCTTATTAGGGTGTATAATGGGTAGAGGGTTTGGGCCATGTGAAGAATCAGTATTCTCCAGCAGCCCAGTAAACCTAGGGAAACCTGGAGTTGCTTTGCTGTCTGGGGAATAGGCCACTGTGCTAGCTTATTGATAAGAGCTCTGGGTCTGTTTTACACCTTACCCGACCAGGTAACTCTCAGAAGTTTGATGGCTACGCCAGGCCCCTGTAACTTTTTGGGATTGACTTTCCATATCTCCTGTCCTTTAGGCCATCCAAGACGGTTTCTAGGGTAGTCTCCAAATTGGTAAGATACTCTGAGGTTAGCATGTTATCATTTATCTGGTGAAACCAGGAGACTTAGGCAGGCAAAGAGTTTAGACAGGTCCTGTGCAACCAGACGGTGACTGATGGGGCTGTGCAGGTTCCTTGTGGTACCACCTGCAAGGTCCATTGTTGGTCCTCATGAGTGAAGGCAAACTGGTCCTTTGCATCTTCTGCTAAAGGATACTGGAGGATGCAATAGCCAAGTCAATCACAGCAGGGACACCTCCCAGATTAAAGAGCTCTTGGTCCCAGCAGTTGAGGATATTGGGCACAGCTGCATGTAAGGTGGTGTCACCTTGTTGAGCACATGGTAGTCCACGTTCATTCTCCAGGAGCCATCTGGCTTCTTTGCAGGCCACACAGGGCTGTTGTGGGGGCTGTGGGAGGCCTATTTGTACTTCATGTAATTCCTGAATTGTTTGGGTAGTTTCAGAGTGTCCCCCAGCAGGAGTATTGCCTCACATTCACTGTCTGCCTGGGCTGGGGCAAGTGTACAGCCACCCATGTGGCCCATCCTCTTTTTGTTCCTTGATTACTTTCTGGACTTGGTCCTTGCTTTTATCCAGCTCACTGAGGTCTGCCAAAGATTCCAGACACATTATAACCCTTCTTAAATTGGAAATGACCCAGACATTCCATGAGTACCTGAAATAATTTTAAGATTTTAAGCTATATAATCAGACAAGAGAAAGAAATAAAGGGCGACCAAATCAGAAAACGGGAAGTCAAACTGTCATTATGATTATATACCTAAAAAATCCTAAAGACTCATCCAAAAAGCTCCTAGAACTGGCAAATGAATTCAGTAAAGTTGCAGGATACAAAACTAACGTACACAGATCAGTAGCACTGCTATAACCAACAGCAACAAGCTGAGAATCAAGTCAAGAACTCAACTGCTTTTATAACAACTGCAAAAAAATAAAATATATAGGAATATACCTAAGGAGGTGAAAGACCTCTGTAAGGAAAACTACAACACACTGTTGAAAGAAATCACAGATGACACAGACAAATCCTATGCTCATGGATAGGTAGAATCAATATTGTGAAAATGACCATACTGCCAAAAGCAGTCTACAAATTCAATGCAATTCCCATGAAGATACCATGATCATTCTTCACAGAGCTAGAAAAAACAATCTTAAAATTCATATGGAACCAAAAAAGAGCACACATAGCCAAAGCAAGACTAAGCAAAAAGAACAAATCTGGAGTCATCACATTAGCTGACTTCAAACTATATTATAAGGCTACGGTCACCTAAGCAGCATGGTATTGGTATGAAAATAGGCACATAGACAAATGGAACAGAATAGAGAACCCAGAAATAAAGCCAAATACTTACAGCCAATTGATCTTTGACAAAGCAAACAAAAACACAAAGTGGGGAAAGTACACCTTGTTCAACAAATGGTGCTGGGATAATTGCAAGCCACATACAGAAGAATGAAATTGGATCCTCATCTCTCACCTTACACAAAAATCAACTCAAGATGGATCAAACACTTAAATCTAAGATCTGAAACTGTAAAAATCCTAGAAGATAACATCAGAAAAACTCTTTTAGAATTTGCTTAGACAAAGACTTCATGACCAAGAACCCAAAAGCAAATGCAGCAAAAACAGAGATACATAGATGGGACTTAATAAAACTAAAAAGCTTCTGCACAGCAAAAGAAATAATCAACAGAGTAAATAGACAACCCACAGAGTGGGAGAAAATCTTCTCATACTATTCATCCAACAAAGAACTAATATCCAGAATCTACAAGAAACTCAAACCAATCAACACGGAAAAAAAACAATCTCATCAAAAAGTGGGCTAAGGACATGAATAGACAATTCTCAAAAGAAGATACACAAATGGCAAACAAACATGAAAAAATGCTCAACATCACTAATTATCAGGGAAATACAAATGAAAACCACAATGTAATACCACCTTAATCCTGTTAAAATGGCCATAATCAAAAAATCAAAAAGCAAAAGAGATGTTGGCATGGATGTGGTGAAAGAGGAAAACTTTTACACTGCTGGTGGGGATGTAAACTAGTACAATGACTGTGGAAAACAGTGTGGAGATTCCTTTAAAAACTAAAAGTAGGTCTACCCTTTGATTCAGCAATCCCACTACTGGCCATTTACCCAAAGGATAATAAGTCATACTTGCCCCACATGTTTATAGCAACACAATTCACAATTGCAAAAATATGGAACCAGCCCAAATGCCCATCCATTAACAAGTGTATAAAGAAAATGTAGTATATATATTATATATTACATATATACTACACATGAGACACAAGAGACACTACACACAAGACACAAGAGACACTACACACGAGACAGTACACGAGATACAAGAGACATACGAGACACTACACACGAGATACGAGAGACACAAGACACACTACACACGAGATACGAGAGACACAAGAGACACTACGCACGAGATGCAAGAGACACTACACGAGATACGAGAGATGCAAGAGACACGAGATATGAGAGACGCAAGAGACACTACACACGAGATACGAGAGACGCAAGAGACACTACACACGAGATACGACAGACGCAAGAGACACTAGACACGAGATACGAGAGACATACGAGACGCTACACAGGAAATATGAGACAGGCAAGAGACACTACACTCGAGATACGAGAGACGCAAGAGACACTACACACGAGATAAGAGAGACACAAGAGACACTACACACGAGATACGAGAGACACACGAGATACTACACAGGAAATACGAGAGAGGCAAGAGACACTACACTCGAGATATGAGAGACGCAAGAGACACTACACTCGAGATACGAGAGACGCAAGAGACAATACACAGGAAATACGAGAGAGGCAAGAGACACTACACAGGAGATACGAGAGAGGCAAGAGACACTACACAGGAAATAAGAGAGAGGCAAGGGACACTACACAGGAGATACGAGAGAGGCAAGAGACACTACACACGAGATACGAGGCAAGAGACACTACACACAAGATACGAGAGAGGCAAGAGACACTACGCACGAGATACGAGAGATGCAAGAGACACTACACAGGAGATACGAGAGACGGAAGAGACACTACACAGGAAATACGAGAGAGGCAAGAGACACTACACACGAGATACGAGAGAGGCAAGAGACACGAGATACGAGAGACGCCAGAGACACTACACAGGAGATATGAGTGACGTCAGAGGCACTACACAGGAGATACGAGAGACGCCAGAGACACTACACAGGAGATACGAGAGACGCCAGAGACACTACACAGGAGATACAAGAGACGCAAGAGACACTACACACGAGATATGAGAGACGCCAGAGACACTACACAGGAGATACGAGAGATGCCAGAGACACTACACAGGAGATACGAGAGACGCCAGAGACACTACACAGCAGATACGAGACATGCCAGAGACAATACAGGAGATACGAGAGACGCAAGAGACACTACACATGAGATACGAGAGACGCCAGAGACACTAAAAACGAGTTACGAGACAGGCAAGAGTCACTACAGACGAGTTACGAGAGAGACAAGAGACACTACACACCAGACACGAGAGGCAAGAGACACTACACAGGAGATACGAGAGACGCAAGAGGCACTATACAGGAGATACGAGAGACGCAAGAGACAATACACAGGAGACACGAGAGACGCAAGAGACACTACACACGAGATACGGGAGAGGCAAGAGACACTACACACGAGATGCGAGAGAGGCAAGAGACACTACACTCGAGATACGAGATAGCCAAGAGACACTATGCACGAGATACGAGAGAGGCAAGAGACACTACACAGGAGATACGAGAGAGGCAAGAGACACTACACACAAGATACGAGAGAGGCAAGTGACACTACGCACGAGATACGAGAGAGGCAAGAGACACTACGCACGAGATACGAGAGACGCAAGAGACACGAGATACGAGAGACGCCAGAGACACTACACAGGAGACACGAGAGACGCAAGAGGCACTACACAGGAGACACGAGAGACGCAAAAGACAATACACAGGAGACACGAGAGACGGAAGAGGCACTACACAGGAGATACGAGAGAAGCCAGAGACACTACACAGGAGATATGAGAGACGCAAGAGACACTACACAGGAGATACGAGAGACGCCAGAGACACTACACAGGAGATACGAGCAACGCCAGAGACACTACACAGGAGATACGAGAGACGCCAGAGACACTACACAGGAGATACGAG
This sequence comes from Pan paniscus, assembly GCF_029289425.2. Classification (NCBI taxonomy): domain Eukaryota; kingdom Metazoa; phylum Chordata; class Mammalia; order Primates; family Hominidae; genus Pan; species Pan paniscus. Next base: position 58,856,206 of record NC_085927.1, read on the forward strand.
AGACGCCAGAGACACTACACAGGAGATACGAGAGATGCCAGAGACACTACACAGGACATACGAGAGACGCCAGAGACACTACACAGGAGATACGAGAGACGGCAGAGACACTACACAGGAGACACGGAGACGCAAGGGACAATACACAGGAGACACGAGAGAGGCAAGAGACACTACACAGGAGATACGAGAGAGGCAAGAGACACTACACAGGAGATACGAGAGAGGCAAGAGACACTACACACGAGATAGGAGAGAGGCAACAGACACTACACACGAGATAGGAGAGAGGCAACAGACACTTCACGAGATACGACAGAGGCAACAGACACGAGATACGAGAGACACCAGAGACAGTACAAGAGATACGAGAGACGCCAGAGACACTACAGGAGATACGAGAGACGCCAGAGACACTACACACGAGATACGAGAGACACCAGAGACACTACACACGAGATACAAGAGACGCCAGAGACACTACACAGGAGATACGAGAGACGCCAGAGACACTACACAGGAGATACGAGAGAGGCAAGAGACACTACACAGGAGATACGAGAGAGGCAAGAGACACTACACACGAGATACGAGAGAGGCAAGAGACACTACACACCAGATACGAGAGGCAAGAGACACTACACACGAGATACGATGGAGGCAAGAGACACTACACACGAGAAACGAGAGAGGCAAGAGACACTACACACGAGATACGAGAGAGGCAAGAGACACTACACACGAGATACGAGAGAGGCAGGAGACACTACACAGGAGATAGGAGAGAGGCAAGAGACATTACACACAAGATACGAGAGAGGCAAGAGACTACACACGAGATACGAGAGAGGCAAGAAACACTACACACGAGATACCATAGAGGCAAGAGACACTACACACGAGATACGAGAGAGGCAAGAGACACTACACACGAGATACGAGAGAGGCAAGAGACACTACACACCAGATACGAGAGGCAAGAGACACTACAAAGGAGATACGAGGGACGCCAGAGACACTACACACGAGATACAAGAGACGCCAGAGACACCACACACGAGATAAGAGAGACGCCAGAGACACTACACAGGAGATACGAGAGACGCCAGAGACACTACACAGGAGATACGAGAGACGCAAGAGACACTACACAGGAGATACGAGAGACGCCAGAGACACTACACAGGAGATACAAGAGACGCCAGAGACACTACACAGGAGATACGAGAGACGCCAGAGAAACTACACAGGAGATACGAGAGACGCCAGAGACACTACACAGGACATACGAGAGACGCCAGAGACACTACACAGGAGATACGAGAGACGCCAGAGACACTACACAGGAGATACGAGAGACGCCAGAGACACTACACAGGAGATACGAGAGACGCCAGAGACACTACACAGGAGATACGAGAGACGCCAGAGACACTACACAGGAGATACGAGAGACTCCAGAGACACTAGACAGGAGATACGAGAGACGCCAGAGACACTACACAGGAGATACGAGAGACGCCAGACACACTACACAGGAGATATGAGAGACGCCAGAGACACTACACAGGAGACACGAGAGACGCCAGAGACACCACACAGCAGACACGAGAGAGGCAACAGGCACTACACAGGAGACACGAGAGACGCCAGAGACACTACACAGGAGACACGAGAGACGCCAGGGACACTACACAGGATATACGAGAGACACCAGAGACACTACACAGGAGATACGAGAGACGCCAGAGACACTACACAGGAGATAAGAGAGACGCCAGAGACACTACACAGGAGATAAGAGACGCAAGAGACACTACACAGGAGATACGAGAGACGCCAGAGACACTACACAGGAGATACGAGAGACGCCAGAGACACTACACAGGAGACACGAGAGACGCCAGGGACACTACACAGGATATACGAGAGACACCAGAGACACTACACAGGAGATACGAGAGACGCCAGAGACACTACACAGGAGATAAGAGAGACGCCAGAGACACTACACAGGAGATAAGAGACGCAAGAGACACTACACAGGAGATACGAGAGACGCCAGAGACACTACACAGGAGATACGAGAGACGCCAGAGACACTACACAGGAGATACGAGAGACGCCACAGACACTACACAGGAGATACGAGAGACGCCAGAGACACTACACAGGAGATACGAGAGACGCCAGAGACACTACACAGGAGATACGAGAGACGCCAGAGACACTACAAAGGAGATACGACAGACGCCAGAGACACTACACAGGAGATACGAGAGACGCCAGAGACACTACACAGGAGATACGAGAGACGCCACAGACACTACACAGGAGATACGAGAGACGCCAGAGACACTACACAGGAGATACGAGAGACGCCAGAGACAGTACACAGGAGATACGAGAGACGCCAGAGACACTACACAGGAGATACGAGAGACGCCAGAGACACTACAAAGGAGATACGACAGACGCCAGAGACACTACACAGGAGATACGAGAGACGCCAGAGACACTACACAGGAGATACGAGAGAGGCAAGAGACACTACACACGAGATACGAGGGAGGCAAGAGACACTACACACGAGATACGAGAGAGGCAAGAGACACTACACACGAGATACGAGGGAGGCAAGAGACACTACACACGAGATACGAGAGAGGCAAGAGACACTACACACGAGATACGAGAGAGGCAAGAGACACTACACACGAGATACGAGAGAGGCAAGAGACACTACACACGAGATACGAGAGACGCCAGAGACACTACACAGGAGATAAGAGTGACGTCAGAGACACTACACAGGAGTTACGAGAGACGCCAGAGACACTACACAGGAGATACGAGAGACGCCAGAGACACTAAACAGGAGATACGAGAGACGCCAGAGACACTACACAGGAGATACGAGAGACGCCAGAGACACTACACAGGAGATACGAGAGACGCCAGAGACACTACACAGGAGATACGAGAGACGCCAGAGACACTACACAGGAGATACGAGAGACGCCAGAGACACTACACAGGAGATACGAGAGACGCCAGAGACACTACACAGGAGATACGAGAGACGCCAGAGACACTACACAGGAGATACGAGAGACGCCAGAGACACTACACAGGAGATACGAGAGACGCCAGAGACACTACACAGGAGAGACGAGAGACGCCACAGACACTACACAGCAGACACGAGAGACACAAGAGGCACTACACAGGAGACACGAGAGACACCAGAGACACTGCACAGGAGACACGAGAGACGCCAAGGACACTACACAGGATATACGAGAGACGGCAGAGACACTACACAGGAGATAGGAGAGAGGCAAGAGACACTGCACAGGAGATAGGAGAGGCGCAAGAGACACTACACCGGAGATACGAGAGACGCAAGAGACACTACAGAGGAGATACGAGAGAGGCAGGAGACACTACACAGCAGATACGAGAGAGGCAAGAGACACTACACAGGAGAAACGAGAGAGGCAAGAGACACTACGCACGAGATACGAGAGACGCAAGAGACACGAGATACGAGAGACGCCAGAGACACTACACAGGAGATACGAGTGAGGTCAGAGGCACTACAGAGGAGATACGAGAGACGCCAGAGACACTACACAGGAGGTACGAGAGACGCCAGAGACACTACACAGGAGATACGAGAGACGCCAGAGACACTACACAGGAGATACGAGAGACGCCAGAGACACTACACAGGAGATACGAGAGACGCCAGAGACACTACACACGAGATACGAGAGAGGCAAGAGACACTACACTCCAGATACGAGAGGCAAGAGACAATACAGACGAGATCCGAGGGAGGCAAGAAACACTGCACACGAGATACGAGAGAGGGAAGAGACACTACGCACGAGATACGAGAGAGGCAAGAGACACTACGCACGAGATACGAGAGAGGCAAGAGACACTACGCACGAGATACGAGAGAGGCAAGAGACACTACGCACGAGATACGAGAGAGGCAAGAGACACTACGCACGAGATATGAGAGACGCCACAGACACTACACAGGAGAAACGAGTGACGTCAGAGGCACTACAGAGGAGATACGAGAGACGCCAGAGACACTACACAGGAGATACGAGAGACCCCAGAGACACTACACAGGAGATACGAGAGACGCCAGAGACACTACACAGGAGATGCGAGAGACGCCAGAGACACTACACAGGAGATGCGAGAGACGCCAGAGACACTACACAGGAGATACGAGAGACCCCAGAGACACTACACAGGAGATACGAGAGACGCCAGAGACACTACACAGGAGATACGAGAGACGCCAGAGACACTACACAGGAGATACGAGAGACGCCAGAGACACTACACAGGAGATACGAGAGATGCCAGACACACTACAGAGGAGATACTAGAGACGCCAGAGACACTACACAGGAGACACGAGAGACGCCAGAGACACCACACAGCAGACACGAGAGACGCAACAGGCACTACAGAGGAGACACGAGAGACGCCAGAGACACTACACAGGAGACACGAGAGACGCCAGGGACACTACACAGGATATATGAGAGACACCAGAGACACTACACAGGAGATACGATAGACGCCAGAGACACTACACAGGAGATAGGAGAGAGGCAAGAGACACTACACAGGAGATAGGAGAGAGGCATGAGACACTACACAGGAGATACGAGAGAGGCAAGAGACACTACACAGGAGATACGAGAGACGCAAGAGACACTACACAGGAGATACGAGAGACCCAAGAGACACTACAGAGGAGATACGAGAGAGGCAAGAGACACTTCACAGGAGATACGAGAGAGGGAAGAGACACTACACTGGAGATACGAGAGAGGCAGGAGACACTACACACGAGATACGAGGGAGGCAAGAGACACTACACACGAGATACGAGGGAGGCAAGAGACACTACACACGAGATACGAGAGAGGCAAGAGACTACACAGGAGAAACGAGAGGGGCAAGAGACACTACGCACGAGATACGAGAGACGCCAGAGACACTACAGAGGAGATACGAGAGACGCCAGAGACACTACACAGGAGATACGAGAGACGCCAGAGACACTACACAGGAGATACGAGAGACGCCAGAGACACTACACAGGAGATACGAGAGACGCCAGAGACACTACACAGGAGATACGAGAGACGCCAGAGGCACTACACAGGAGATACGAGAGACGCAAGAGGCACTACACAGGAGATAGGAGAGACGCCAGAGGCACTACACAGGAGATAGGAGAGACGCAAGAGACACAACACAAGCGATAGGAGAGACGCCAGAGACACTACACAGGAGATACGAGAGACGCCAGAGACACTACACTGGAGATACGAGAGACGCCAGAGACACTACACAGGAGATACGAGAGACGCCAGAGACACTACAGAGGAGATACGAGAGACGCCAGAGACACTACACAGGAGATACGAGAGACACTACACAGGAGATACGAGAGACACCAGAGACACTACACAGGAGATACGAGAGACGCCAGAGACACTACACAGGAGATAAGAGAGACGCCGGAGGCACTACACAGGAGATACGAGAGACGCAAGAGGCACTACACAGGAGACACGAGAGACGCCAGAGACACTACACAGGAGATACTAGAGACGCAAGAGGCACTACACAGGAGACACGAGAGACGCAAGAGACACTACAGAGGAGACACAAGAGACGCAAGAGACACTACGCAGGAGACACGAGAGACGCAAGAGACACTACGCAGGAGACACGAGAGACACAAGAGACACTACACAGGAGATACGAGAGAGGCAAGAGACACTACGAACGAGAGACGAGAGAGACAAGAGACACTAAAAACGAGTTACGAGACTGGCAAGAGTCACTACACACGAGTTATGAGAGAGACAAGAGACACTACACACCAGACACGAGAGGCAAGAGACACTACACAGGAGATACGAGAGACGCAAGAGGCACTATACAGGAGATACGAGAGAGGCAAGAGACACTACGCAGGAGATACGAGACACGCAAGAGACACTACAAAGGAGATACGAGAGACGCAAGAGACACTACACAGGAGATACGAGAGACGCCAGAGACACTACACAGGAGATACGAGAGAGGCAAGAGACACTACGAACGAGATACGACAGAGACAAGAGACACTAAAAACGAGTTATGAGACAGGCAAGAGTCACTACACACGAGTTACGAGAGAGACAAGAGACACTACACACCAGACACGAGAGGCAAGAGACACTACACAGGAGATACGAGAGACGCAAGAGGCACTATACAGGAGATGCGAGAGACTCAAGAGACAATACACAGGAGACACGAGAGACGCAAGAGACACTACACACGAGATACGGGAGAGGCAAGAGACACTACACACGAGATGCGAGAGAGGCAAGACACACTACACTCGAGATACGAGATAGGCAAGAGACACTACGCACGAGATACGAGAGAGGCAAGAGACACTACACAGGAGATACGAGAGAGGCAAGAGACACTACACAAGAAATACGAGAGGCAAGAGACACTACACACGAGATACGAGAGAGGCAAGAGACACTACGCACGAGATACGAGAGAGGCAAGAGACACTACGCAGGAGATTCGAGAGACGCAAGAGACACGAGATACGAGAGACGCCAGAGACACAACACAGGAGACACGAGAGACGCAAGAGGCACTACACAGGAGACACGAGAGACCCAAAGACAATACACAGGAGACACGAGAGACAGAAGAGGCACTACACAGGAGATACGAGAGACGCCAGAGACACTACACAGGAGATATGAGAGACGCAAGAGACACTACACAGGAGATACGAGAGATGCCAGAGACACTACACAGGAGATACGAGAGAGGCAAGAGAGACTACACAGGAGATACGAGAGAGGCAAGACACACTACACAGGAGATACGAGAGAGGCAAGAGACACTACACACGACATACGAGAGAGGCAGGAGACACTACACACGAGATACGTGAGAGGAAAGAGAAACTGCACGAGATACGAGCGACGCAGGAGACACTACACAGGAGATACGAGAGACGCCAGAGACACTACACAGGAGATACGAGAGATGCCAGAGACACTGCACAGGAGACAAGAGAGACGCCAGAGACACTACACAGAAGACACGAGAGACGCCAGAGACACTACACAGGAGACACGAGAGACGCCAGAGACACTACACAGGAGACACGAGAGACGCCAGAGACACTACACAAGAGATACGAGAGACGCCAGAGACACTACACAGGAGACACGAGAGACGCCAGAGACACTACACAGGAGACACGAGAGACGCCAGACACACTACACAGGAGACACGAGAGACGCCAGACACACTACACAGCAGACACGAGAGACGCCACAGACACTACACAGGAGACACGAGAGACGCCACAGACACTACACAGCAGACACGAGAGACGCAAGAGGCACTACACAGGAGACAAGAGAGACGCCAAGGACACTACACAGGATATACGAGAGACGCCAGAGACACTACACAGGAGATAGGAGAGAGGCAAGAGACACTACACAGGAGATACGAGAGAGGCAAGAGACACTACACAGGAGATACGAGAGAGGCAAGAGACACTACACAGGAGATACGAGAGACGCAAGAGACACTACAGAGGAGATACGAGAGAGGCAAGAGACACTTCACAGGAGATACAAGAGAGGGACGAGACACTACACTGGAGATACGAGAGAGGCAGGAGACACTACACACCAGATACGAGAGAGTCAAGAGACACTACACAGGAGATACGAGAGAGGCAAGAGACACTACACAGGAGATACGAGAGACGCAAGAGACACTACAGAGGAGATACGAGAGAGGCAAGAGACACTTCACAGGAGATACAAGAGAGGGACGAGACACTACACTGGAGATACGAGAGACGCCAGAGACACTACACAGGAGATACGAGAGAGGCAAGAGACACTACACACCAGATGCGAGAGGCAAGAGACACTACACACGAGATACGAGGGAGGCAAGAGAAACTGCACGAGATACGAGCGACGCAGGAGACACTACACAGGAGATACGAGAGACGCCAGAGACACTACACAGGAGATACGAGAGATGCCAGAGACACTGCACAGGAGACAAGAGAGACGCCAGAGACACTACACAGAAGACACGAGAGACGCCAGAGACACTACACAGGAGACACGAGAGACGCCAGAGACACTACACAGGAGACACGAGAGACGCCAGAGACACTACACAGGAGATACGAGAGACGCCAGAGACACTACACAGGAGACAGGAGAGACGCCAGAGACACTACACAGGAGACACGAGAGACGCCAGAGACACTACACAGGAGACACGAGAGACGCCAGAGACACTACACAGGAGACACGAGAGACGCCAGAGACACTACACAGGAGACACGAGAGACGCCAGAGACACTACACAGGAGATACGAGAGACGCCAGAGACACTACACAGGAGACACGAGAGACGCCAGAGACACTACACAGGAGACACGAGAGACGCCAGACACACTACACAGGAGACACGAGAGACGCCAGACACACTACACAGCAGACACGAGAGACGCCACAGACACTACACAGGAGACACGAGAGACGCCACAGACACTACACACCAGACACGAGAGACGCAAGAGGCACTACACAGGAGACACGAGAGACGCCAGAGACACTACACAGGAGACACGAGAGACGCCAAGGACACTACACAGGATATACGAGAGACGCCAGAGACACTACACAGGAGATAGGAGAGAGGCAAGAGACACTACACAGGAGATACGAGAGAGGCAAGAGACACTACACAGGAGATAGGAGAGATGCCAGAGACACTGCACAGGAGACAAGAGAGACGCCAGAGACACTACACAGAAGACACGAGAGACGCCAGAGACACTACACAGGAGACACGAGAGACGCCAGAGACACTACACAGGAGACACGAGAGACGCCAGAGACACTACACAGGAGACACGAGAGACGCCAGAGACACTACACAGGAGATACGAGAGACGCCAGAGACACTACACAGGAGACAGGAGAGACGCCAGAGACACTACACAGGAGACACGAGAGACGCCAGACACACTACACAGGAGACACGAGAGACGCCAGACACACTACACAGCAGACACGAGAGACGCCACAGACACTACACAGGAGACACGAGAGACGCCACAGACACTACACACCAGACACGAGAGACGCAAGAGGCACTACACAGGAGACACGAGAGACGCCAGAGACACTACACAGGAGACACGAGAGACGCCAAGGACACTACACAGGATATACGAGAGACGCCAGAGACACTACACAGGAGATAGGAGAGAGGCAAGAGACACTACACAGGAGATACGAGAGAGGCAAGAGACACTACACAGGAGATACGAGAGAGGCAAGAGACACTACACAGGAGATACGAGAGACGCAAGAGACACTACAGAGGAGATACGAGAGAGGCAAGAGACACTTCACAGGAGATACAAGAGAGGGACGAGACACTACACTGGAGATACGAGAGAGGCAGGAGACACTACACAGCAGATACGAGAGAGTCAAGAGACACTACACAGGAGATACGAGAGAGGCAAGAGACACTACACAGGAGATACGAGAGAGGCAAGAGACACTACACACCAGATGCGAGAGGCAAGAGACACTACACACGAGATACGAGGGAGGCAAGAGACACTACACACGAGATATGAGGGAGGCAAGAGACACTACACTCGAGATACGAGGGAGTCAAGAGACACTACACAGGAGATACGAGAGACGCAAGAGACACGAGATACGAGAGACGCCAGAGACACTACACAGGAGATACGAGTGAGGTCAGAGGCACTACAGAGGAGATACGAGAGACGCCAGAGACACTACACAGGAGATACGAGAGACGTCAGAGACACTACACAGGAGATACGAGAGACGCCAGAGACACTACAGAGGAGATACGAGAGACGCCAGAGACACTACACAGGAGATACGAGAGATGCCCCAGACACTACACAGGAGATACGAGAGACGCCAGAGACACTACACAGGAGATACGAGAGACGCCAGAGGCACTACACAGGAGGTACGAGAGACGCCAGAGACACTACACAGGAGATACGAGAGACGCCAGAGACACTACACAGGAGATACGAGAGACGCCAGAGACACTACACAGGAGATACGAGAGACGCCAGAGACACTACACAGGAGATATGAGAGACGCCAGAGACACTACACAGGAGATACGAGACACGCCAGATACACTACACAGGAGATACGAGAGAGTCAAGAGACACTACACACGAGATACGAGAGACACAAGAGACACTACACAGGAGATACGAGAGACGCCAGAGACACTACACAGGAGATACGAGACACACCAGAGACACTACACAGGAGATACGAGAGACACTACACAGGGGATACGAGAGACGCCAGAGACACTACACAGGAGATACGAGAGACGCCAGAGACACTACACAGGAGACAAGAGAGACGCCAGAGGCACTTCACAGGAGATACGGGAGACGCTAGAGACACAACACAGGAGATACGAGAGACGCAAGAGACACTACACAGGAGATATGAGACGCAAGAGGCACTACACAGGAGATACGAGAGGCGCAAGAGACACTACACAGGAGATACGAGAGACACAAGAGACACTACACAGGAGATACGAGAGACACAAGAGACACTACACAGGAGATACGAGGGACGCAAGAGACACTACACAGGAAATACGAGAGAGGCAAGAGACCCTACACAGGAGATACGACAGAGCCAAGAGACACTACACATGAGATACGAGAGAGACAAGAGACACTATACACGAGTTACGAGAGAGGCAAGAGTCACTACACACGAGTTAGGAGAGAGGCAAGAGACATTACACACAAGATACGAGAGAGGCAAGAGACTACACACGAGATACGAGAGAGGCAAGAAACACTACACACGAGATACCATAGAGGCAAGAGACACTACACACGAGATACGAGAGAGGCAAGAGACACTACACACGAGATACGAGAGAGGCAAGAGACACTACACACCAGATACGAGAGGCAAGAGACACTACAAAGGAGATACGAGGGACGCCAGAGACACTACACACGAGATACAAGAGACGCCAGAGACACCACACACGAGATACGAGAGACGCCAGAGACACTACACAGGAGATACGAGAGACGCCAGAGACACTACACAGGAGATACGAGAGACGCAAGAGACACTACACAGGAGATACGAGAGACGCCAGAGACACTACACAGGAGATACAAGAGACGCCAGAGACACTACACAGGAGATACGAGAGACGCCAGAGAAACTACACAGGAGATACGAGAGACGCCAGAGACACTACACAGGACATACGAGAGACGCCAGAGACACTACACAGGAGATACGAGAGACGCCAGAGACACTACACAGGAGATACGAGAGACGCCAGAGACACTACACAGGAGATACGAGAGACGCCAGAGACACTACACAGGAGATACGAGAGACGCCAGAGACACTACACAGGAGATACGAGAGACTCCAGAGACACTAGACAGGAGATACGAGAGACGCCAGAGACACTACACAGGAGATACGAGAGACGCCAGACACACTACACAGGAGATATGAGAGACGCCAGAGACACTACACAGGAGACACGAGAGACGCCAGAGACACCACACAGCAGACACGAGAGAGGCAACAGGCACTACACAGGAGACACGAGAGACGCCAGAGACACTACACAGGAGACACGAGAGACGCCAGGGACACTACACAGGATATACGAGAGACACCAGAGACACTACACAGGAGATACGAGAGACGCCAGAGACACTACACAGGAGATAGGAGAGAGGCAAGAGACACTACACAGGAGATAGGAGAGAGGCATGAGACACTACACAGGAGATACGAGAGAGGCAAGAGACACTACACAGGAGATACGAGAGACGCAAGAGACACTACACAGGAGATACGAGAGACGCAAGAGACACTACACAGGAGATACGAGAGACGCAAGAGACACTACAGAGGAGATACGAGAGAGGGAACAGACACTACACTGGAGATACGAGAGAGGCAGGAGACACTACACAGGAGATACGAGAGAGTCAACAGACACTACACAGGAGATACGACAGAGGCAAGAGACACTACACAGGAGATACGAGAGAGTCAACAGACACTACACACCAGATGCGAGAGGCAAGAGACACTACACACGAGATACGAGGGAGGCAGGAGACACTACACACGAGATACGAGGGAGGCAAGAGACACTACACACGAGATATGAGGTAGGCAAGAGACACTACACACGAGATACGAGAGAGGCAAGAGACACTACGCACGAGATACGAGAGACGCAAGAGACACGAGATACGAGAGACGCCAGAGACACTACACAGGAGACACGAGAGACGCCAGAGGCACTACACAGGAGGTACGAGAGACGCCAGAGACACTACACAGGAGATACGAGAGACGCCAGAGACACTACACAGGAGATACGAGAGACGCCAGAGACACTACACAGGAGATACGAGAGACGCCAGAGACACTACACAGGAGATAGGAGAGACGCCAGAGACACTACACAGGAGATACGAGAGACGCCAGAGACACTACACTGGAGATACGATAGACGCCAGAGACACTATACAGGAGATACGAGAGACGCCAGATACACTACGCAGGAGATACGAGAGATGCCAGAGACACTACACAGGAGATACGAGAGACGCCAGAGACACTACACAGGAGATACGAGAAACACTACACAGGAGATAGGAGAGACGCCAGAGACACTACACAGGAGATAGGAGAGACGCCAGAGACACTACACATGAGATAAGAGAGACGCCAGAGGCACTTCACAGGAGATACGAGAGACGCCAGAGACACTACACAGGAGATAAGAGAGACGCCAGAGGCACTTCACAGGAGACAAGAGAGACGCCAGAGGCACTTCACAGGAGATACGGGAGACGCTAGAGACCCAACACAGGAGATACGAGAGACGCAAGAGACACTACACAGGAGATAAGAGACGCAAGAGGCACTACACAGGAGATACGAGAGACGCAAGAGACACTACACAGGAGATACGAGAGACACAAGAGACACTACACAGGAGATACGAGAGACACAAGAGACACTACACAGGAGATACGAGGGACGCAAGAGACACTACACAGGAGATACGAGAGAGGCAAGAGACCCTACGCAGGAGATACGAGAGAGCCAAGAGACACTACACATGAGATACGAGAGAGACAAGAGACACTATACACGAGTTACGAGAGAGACAAGAGTCACTACACACGAGTTAGGAGAGAGGCAAGAGACATTACACACAAGATACGAGAGAGGCAAGAGACTACACACGAGATACGAGAGAGGCAAGGGACACTACACACGAGATACGAGGCAAGAGACACTACACACAAGATACGAGAGAGGCAAGAGACACTACGCACGAGATACGAGAGAGGCAAGAGACACTACACACCAGATACGAGAGGCAAGAGATACTACAAAGGAGATACGAGGGACGCCAGAGACACTACACAGGAGATACGAGAGACGCCAGAGACACTACACAGGAGATACGAGAGACGCCAGAGACACTACACAGGAGATAGGAGAGACGCCAGAGACACTACACAGGAGATACGAGAGACGCCAGAGACACTACACTTGAGATACGATAGACGCCAGAGACACTATACAGGAGATACGAGAGACGCCAGATACACTACACAGGAGATACGAGAGACGCCAGAGACACTACACAGGAGATACGAGAGACGCCAGAGACACTACACAGGAGATACGAGAGACACTACACAGGAGATACGAGAGACGCCAGAGACACTACACAGGAGATACGAGAGACGCCAGAGACACTACACAGGAGATAAGAGAGACGCCAGAGGCACTTCACAGGAGATACGAGAGACGCCAGAGACACTACACAGGAGGTACGAGAGACGCCAGAGACACTACACAGGAGGTACGAGAGACGCCAGAGACACTACACAGGAGATACGAGAGAGGCAAGAGACACTACACAGGAGATACGAGAGACGCAAGAGTCACTACAGACGAGATACGAGAGACACAAGAGACACTAGACAGCAGATACGAGAGACGCAAGAGACACTACACAGGAGATACGAGAGAGGCAATAGGCACTACACAGGAGATACGAGAGAGGCAAGAGACACTACGCACGAGATACGAGAGAATGGCAAGAGACTCTACACAGGAGATGCGAGAGAGGCAAGAGACCCTTCACAGGAGATATGAGAGACGCAAGAGACACTACACACGAGATACGAGAGAGGCAAGAGACACTGCACACGAGATACGAGAGAGGCAAGAGACACTACACAGGAGATACCAGAGACGCAGGAGACACTGCAGAGGAGATACCAGAGACGCCAGAAACACTACACAGGAGATACGAGAGAGGCAAGAGACACTACACAGGAGATACGAGAGAGACAAGAGACACTACACAGGAGATACGAGAGAGCAAGAGACACTACACAGGAGATACGAGACACGCAGGAGACACTACACAGGAGATACGAGACACGCAGGAGACACTACACAGGAGATACGAGAGACGCAAGAGACACTACACAGGAGATACGAGAGAGGCAAGAGACACTACACAGGAGATACGAGGGAGGCAAGGGACACTACACACGAGATACGAGGGAGGCAAGGGACACTACACACGAGATACGAGGGAGGCAAGAGACACTACACACGAGATACTAGAGAGGCAAGAGACACTACACACGAGATACGAGAGGCAAAAGACACTACACAGGAGATACGAGAGAAGCAAGAGACACTACGCACGAGATACGAGAGACGCAAGAGACTCGAGATACGAGAGACGCCAGAGACACTACACTGGAGATACGAGTGACGCCAGAGGCACTACACAGGAGATGCGAGAGACACCAGAGGCACTACACAGGAGATACGAGAGACGCCAGAGGCACTACACAGGAGATACGAGAGACGCCAGAGGCACTACACAGGAGATACGAGAGACGCCAGAGACACTACACAGGAGATATGAGAGATGCAAGAGACACTACACAGGAGATACGAGAGACGCCAGAGACACTACACAGGAGATACGAGAGAGGCAAGAGAGACTACACAGGAGATACGAGAGAGGCAAGACACACAACACAGGAGATACGAGAGAGGCAAGAGACACTACACACGACATACGAGAGAGGCAGGAGACACTACACACGAGATACGTGAGAGGCAAGAAAAACTGCACGAGATACGAGCGACGCAGGAGACACTACACAGGAGATACGAGAGACGCCAGAGACACTACACAGGAGATACGAGAGACGCCAGAGACACTACAGAGGAGATACGAGAGACGCCAGAGACACTACACAGGAGATACCAGAGACGCCAGAGACACTACACAGGAGATACGAGAGACGCCAGAGACACTACACAGGAGATACCAGAGACGCCAGAGACACTACACAGGAGATACCAGAGACGCCAGAGACACTACACAGGAGATACGAGAGACGCCAGAGACACTACACAGGAGATACGAGAGACGCCAGAGAAACTACACAGGAGATACGAGAGACGCCAGAGACACTACACAGGAGATACGAGAGACGCCAGAGGCACTACACAGGAGATACGAGAGACGCCAGAGGCACTACACAGGAGGTACGAGAGACGCCAGAGACACTACACAGGAGATACGAGAGACGCCAGAGACACTACACAGGAGATACGAGAGACGCCAGAGACACTACACAGGAGATAGGAGAGACGCCAGAGACACTACACAGGAGATACCAGAGACGCCAGAGACACACCACTGGAGATACGATAGACGCCAGATACACTACACAGGAGATACGACAGACGCCAGAGACACTACACAGGAGATACGAGAGACGCCAGAGACACTACACAGGAGATACGAGAGACACTACACAGGAGATACGAGAGACGCCAGAGACACTACACAGGAGATACGAGAGACGCCAGAGACACTACACAGGAGATAAGAGAGACGCCAGAGGCACTTCACAGGAGATACGTGAGACGGTAGAGACACAACACAGGAGATACGAGAGACGCAAGAGACACTACAAAGGAGATATGAGACGCAAGAGGCACTACACAGGAGATACGAGAGACGCAAGAGACACTACACAGGAGATACGAGAGACACAAGAGACACTACACAGGAGATACGAGAGACACAAGAGACACTACACAGGAGATACGAGGGACGCAAGAGACACTACACAGGAGATACGAGAGAGCCAAGAGACCCTACACAGGAGATACGAGAGAGCCAAGAGACACTACACATGAGATACGAGAGAGACAAGAGACACTATACACGAGTTACGAGAGAGGCAAGAGTCACTACACACGAGTTAGGAGAGAGGCAAGAGACATTACACACAAGATACGAGAGAGGCAAGAGACTACACACGAGATACGAGAGAGGCAAGAAACACTACACACGAGATACCATAGAGGCAAGAGACACTACACACGAGATACGAGAGAGGCAAGAGACACTACACACGAGATAGGAGGGACGCAAGAGACACTACACACCAGATACGAGAGGCAAGAGACACTACAAAGGAGATACGAGGGACGCCAGAGACACTACACACGAGATACAAGAGACGCCAGAGACACTACACACGAGATACGAGAGACGCCAGCGACACTACACAGGAGATACGAGAGACGCCAGAGACACTACACAGGAGATACGAGAGACGCAAGAGACACTACACAGGAGATACTAGAGACGCAAGAGACACTACAGACGGGATACGAGAGACGCAAGAGACACTACACAGGAGATACGAGAGATGCAAGAGACACTACACAGGAGATAAGAGAGATGCAAGAGACACTACACAGGAGATGCGAGAGACGCAAGAGACACTACACAGAATATGTGAGAGACGCAAGAGACACTACACAGGAGATGCGAGATAGGCAAGAGACACTACACAGGAGATACGAGAGAGGCAAGAGACACTACGCACGAGATACGAGAGAATGGCAAGAGACTCTACACAGGAGATGCGAGAGATGCAAGAGACCCTTCACAGGAGATATGAGAGACGCAAGAGACACTACACACGAGATACGAGAGAGAGGTAAGAGACCCTACACAGGAGATGCGAGAGGGGCAAGAGACACTACACACAAGATACGAGAGACACAAGAGACACTACACACGAGATACGAGAGAGAGGAAAGAGACACTACAGAGGAGATGCGAGAGAGGCAAGAGACACTACACAGGAGATATGAGAGACACGAGACACCACACACGATCTACGAGAGAGGCAAGAGACACTGCACACGAGATACGAGAGAGGGAAGAGACACTACACAGGAGATACCAGAGACGCAAGAGACACTGCAGAGGAGATACCAGAGACGCCAGAAACACTACACAGGAGATACGAGAGAGGCAAGAGACACTACACAGGAGATAGGAGAGAGACAAGAGACACTACACAGGAGATACGAGAGAGCAAGAGACACTACACAGGAGATACGAGACACGCAGGAGACACTACACAGGAGATACGAGACACGCAGGAGACACTACACAGGAGATACGAGAGACACAAGAGACACTACACAGGAGATACGAGAGACGCAAGAGTCACTACAGACGAGATACGAGAGACACAAGAGACACTAGACAGGAGATACGAGAGACGCAAGAGACACTACACAGGAGATACGAGAGAGGCAATAGGCACTACACAGGAGATACGAGAGAGGCAAGAGACACTACGCACGAGATACGAGAGAGGCAAGAGACACTACGCACGAGATACGAGAGAAGCAAGAGACACTACGCACGAGATACGAGAGACGCAAGAGACTCGAGATACGACAGACGCCAGAGACACTACACAGGAGATACAAGAGACGCCAGAGACACTACAGGAGATACGAGAGACGCCAGAGACACTACACAGGAGATACGAGAGAAGCCAAAGACACTACACAGGAGATACGAGAGATGCCAGAGGCACTACACAGGACATACGAGAGACGCCAGAGACACTACACAGGAGATACGAGAGACGCCAGAGACACTACACAGGAGATACGAGAGACGCCAGAGACACTACACACGAGATACGAGAGACGCCAGAGACACTACACACGAGATACGAGAGAGGCAAGAGACATTACACACGAGATACGAGAGGCAAGAGACACTACACAGGAGAAACGACAGAGGCAAGAGACACCACGCACGAGATACGAGAGACGCAAGAGACACCACGCACGAGATACGAGAGACGCAAGAGACACGAGATACGAGAGACGCCAGAGACACTACACAGGAGATACGAGTGACGCCAGAGGCACTACACAGGAGATAAGAGAGACGCCAGAGGCACTACACAGAAGATATGAGAGACGCCAGAGACACTACACAGGAGATATGAGAGATGCAAGAGACACTACATAGGAGATACGAGCGACGCAAGAGACACTACACAGGAGATACGAGAGACACAAGAGACACTACACAGGAGATACGAGAGACACAAGAGACACTACACAGGAGATACGAGAGACACTAGAGACACTACACAGGAGATACGAGGGACGCAAGAGACACTACACAGGAGATACGAGAGAGGCAAGAGACCCTACACAGGAGATACGAGAGAGCCAAGAGACACTACACATGAGATACGAGAGAGACAAGAGACACTATACACGAGTTACGAGAGAGGCAAGAGTCACTACACACGAGTTAGGAGAGAGGCAAGAGACATTACACACAAGATACGAGAGAGGCAAGAGACTACACACGAGATACGAGAGAGGCAAGAAACACTACACACGAGATACCATAGAGGCAAGAGACACTACACAGGAGATACGAGAGAGTCAAGAGACACTACACACAGGATACGAGAGAGGCAAGAGACACTACACACCAGATACGAGAGGCAAGAGACACTACAAAGGAGATACGAGGGACGCCAGAGACACTACACACGAGATACAAGAGACGCCAGAGACACTACACACGAGATAAGAGAGACGCCAGAGACACTACACAGGAGATACGATAGACGCCAGAGACACTACACAGGAGATACGAGAGACGCAAGAGACACTACAGTGGAGATACGAGAGAGGCAAGAGACACTTCACAGGAGATACGAGAGAGGGAAGAGACACTACACTGGAGATACGAGAGAGGCAGGAGACACTACACAGGAGATACGAGAGAGTCAACAGACACTACACAGGAGATACGAGAGAGTCAAGAGACACTACACAGGAGATACGAGGGAGGCAGGAGACACTACACACGAGATACGAGGGAGGCAAGAGACACTACACACGAGATATGAGGGAGGCAAGAGACACTACACACGAGATACGAGAGAGGCAAGAGACACTACACAGGAGAAACGAGTGAGGCAAGAGACACTACGCACGAGATACGAGAGACGCAAGAGACACGAGATACGAGAGACGCCACAGACACTACACAGGAGATACGAGTGAGGTCAGAGGCACTACAGAGGAGATACGAGAGACGCCAGAGACACTACACAGGAGATACGAGAGACGCCAGAGACACTACACAGGAGATACCAGAGACGCCAGAGACACTACACAGGAGATACGAGAGACGCCAGAGACACTACACAGGAGATACGAGAGACGCCAGAGACACTACACAGGAGATACGAGAGACGCCAGAGACACTACACAGGAGATACGAGAGACGCCAGAGACACTACACTGGAGATACGATAGACGCCAGAGACACTACACACAGATACGAGAGACGCCAGATACACTACACAGGAGATACGAGAGACGCCAGAGACACTACACAGGAGATACGAGAGACACTACACAGGAGATACGAGAGACGCCAGAGACACTACACAGGAGATACGAGAGACAATACACAGGAGATACGAGAGACACTACACAGGAGATACGAGAGACGCCAGAGACACTACACAGGAGATACGAGAGACACTACACAGGAGATACGAGAGACGCCAGAGACACTACACAGGAGATACGAGAGACACTACACAGGAGATACGAGAGACGCCAGAGACACTACACAGGAGATACGAGAGACGCCAGAGACACTACACAGGAGATAAGAGAGACGCCAGAGGCACTTCACAGGAGATACGGGAGACGGTAGAGACACAACACAGGAGATACGAGAGACGCAAGAGACACTACACAGGAGATATGAGACGCAAGAAGCACTACACAGGAGATACGAGAGACGCAAGAGACACTACACAGGAGATACGAGAGACACAAGAGACACTACACAGGAGATACGAGAGACACAAGAGACACTACACAGGAGATACAAGAGACACAAGAGACACTACACAGGAGATACGAGAGAGCCAAGAGACCCTACACAGGAGATACGAGAGAGCCAAGAGACACTACACATGAGATACGAGAGAGACAAGAGACACTATACACGAGTTACGAGAGAGGCAAGAGTCACTACACACTAGTTAGGAGAGAGGCAAGAGACATTACACACAAGATACGAGAGAGGCAAGAGACTACACACGAGATACGAGAGAGGCAAGAAACACTACACACGAGATACCATAGAGGCAAGAGACACTACGCAGGAGATACGAGAGACGCAAGAGACACTACACACCAGATACGAGAGGCAAGAGACACTACAAAGGAGATACGAGGGACGCCAGAGACACTACACACGAGATACAAGAGACGCCAGAGACACTACACACGAGATACGAGACGCCAGAGACACTACACAGGAGATACGAGAGACGCCAGAGACACTACACAGGAGATACGAGAGACGCAAGAGGCACTACACAGGAGATACTAGAGACGCAAGAGACACTACAGACGGGATACGAGAGACGCAAGAGACACTACACAGGAGATACGAGAGACGCAAGAGACACTACACAGGAGATAAGAGAGATGCAAGAGACACTACACAGGAGATGCGAGAGACGCAAGAGACACTACACAGAATATGTGAGAGACGCAAGAGACACTACACAGGAGATGCGAGATAGGCAAGAGACACTACACAGGAGATACGAGAGAGGCAAGAGACACTACACAGGAGATACGAGACACGCCAGAGACAGTACACAGGAGATACGAGAGACGCAAGAGACACTACACAGGAGATACTAGAGACGCAAGAGACACTACAGACGGGATACGAGAGACGCAAGAGACACTACACAGGAGATACGAGAGACGCAAGAGACACTACACAGGAGATAAGAGAGATGCAAGAGACACTACACAGGAGATGCGAGAGACGCAAGAGACACTACACAGAATATGTGAGAGACAGAAGAGACACTACACAGGAGATGCGAGATAGGCAAGAGACACTACACAGGGGATACGAGAGAGGCAAGAGACACTACACAGGAGATACGAGAGACGCAAGAGTCACTACAGACGAGATACGAGAGACACAAGAGACACTAGACAGGAGATACGAGAGACGCAAGAGACACTACACAGGAGATACGAGAGAGGCAATAGGCACTACACAGGAGATACGAGAGAGGCAAGAGACACTACGCACGAGATACGAGAGAGGCAAGAGACACTACGCACGAGATACGAGAGAATGGCAAGAGACTCTACACAGGAGATGCGAGAGATGCAAGAGACCCTTCACAGGAGATATGAGAGACGCAAGAGACACTACACACGAGATACGAGAGAGAGGTAAGAGACACTACAGAGGAGATGCGAGAGAGGCAAGAGACACTACACACAAGATACGAGAGACACAAGAGACACTACACACGAGATACGAGAGAGAGGAAAGAGACACTACAGAGGAGATGCGAGAGAGGCAAGAGACACTACACAGGAGATATGAGAGACACGAGACACCACACACGATCTACGAGAGAGGCAAGAGACACTGCACAAGAGATACGAGAGAGGGAAGAGACACTACACAGGAGATACCAGAGACGCAAGAGACACTGCAGAGGAGATACCAGAGACGCCAGAAACACTACACAGGAGATACGAGAGAGGCAAGAGACACTACACAGGAGATACGAGAGAGACAAGAGACACTACACAGGAGATACGAGAGAGCAAGAGACACTACACAGGAGATACGAGACACGCAGGAGACACTACACAGGAGATACGAGACACGCAGGAGACACTACACAGGAGATACGAGAGACGCAAGAGACACTACACAGGAGATACGAGAGAGGCAAGAGACACTACACAGGAGATACGAGGGAGGCAAGGGACACTACACACGAGATACGAGGGAGGCAAGGGACACTACACACGAGATACGAGGGAGGCAAGAGACACTACACACGAGATACTAGAGAGGCAAGAGACACTACACACGAGATACGAGAGGCAAGAGACACTACACAGGAGATACGAGAGAAGCAAGAGACACTACGCACGAGATACGAGAGTCGCAAGAGACTCGAGATACGACAGATGCCAGAGACACTACACAGGAGATACAAGAGACGCCAGAGACACTACAGGAGATACGAGAGACGCCAGAGACACTACACAGGAGATACGAGAGAAGCCAAAGACACTACACAGGAGATACGAGAGACGCCAGAGGCACTACACAGGACATACGAGAGACGCCAGAGACACTACACAGGAGATACGAGAGACGCCAGAGACACTACACACGAGATACGAGAGAGGCAAGAGACATTACACACGAGATACGAGAGGCAAGAGACACTACACAGGAGAAACGACAGAGGCAAGAGACACCACGCACGAGATACGAGAGACGCAAGAGACACGAGATACGAGAGACGCCAGAGACACTACACAGGAGATACGAGTGACGCCAGAGGCACTACACAGGAGATACGAGAGACGCCAGAGGCACTACACAGAAGATATGAGAGACGCCAGAGACACTACACAGGAGATATGAGAGATGCAAGAGACACTACACAGGAGATACGAGCGACACAAGATACACTACACAGGAGATACGAGAGACACTAGAGACACTACACAGGAGATACGAGGGACGCAAGAGACACTACACAGGAGATACGAGAGAGGCAAGAGACCCTACACAGGAGATACGAGAGAGCCAAGAGACACTACACATGAGATACGAGAGAGACAAGAGACACTATACACGAGTTACGAGAGAGGCAAGAGTC
This sequence comes from Pan paniscus, assembly GCF_029289425.2. Classification (NCBI taxonomy): domain Eukaryota; kingdom Metazoa; phylum Chordata; class Mammalia; order Primates; family Hominidae; genus Pan; species Pan paniscus. The sequence continues at coordinate 58,879,556 of NC_085927.1, forward strand.
ACTACACACGAGTTAGGAGAGAGGCAAGAGACATTACACACAAGATACGAGAGAGGCAAGAGACTACACACGAGATACGAGAGAGGCAAGAAACACTACACACGAGATACCATAGAGGCAAGAGACACTACACAGGAGATACGAGAGAGTCAAGAGACACTACACACAGGATACGAGAGAGGCAAGAGACACTACACACCAGATACGAGAGGCAAGAGACACTACAAAGGAGATACGAGGGACGCCAGAGACACTACACACGAGATACAAGAGACGCCAGAGACACTACACACGAGATAAGAGAGACGCCAGAGACACTACACAGGAGATACGAGAGACGCCAGAGACACTACACAGGAGATACGAGAGACGCAAGAGACACTACATAGGAGATACTAGAGACGCAAGAGACACTACAGACGAGATACGAGAGACGCAAGAGACACTACACAGGAGATACGAGAGACGCAAGAGACACTACACAGGAGATAAGAGAGATGCAAGAGACACTACACAGGAGATGCGAGAGACGCAAGAGACACTACACAGAATATGCGAGAGACGCAAGAGACACTACACAGGAGATGCGAGAGAGGCAAGAGACACTACACAGGAGATACGAGAGAGGCAAGAGACACTACACAGGAGATACGAGAGACGCAAGAGTCACTACAGACGAGATACGAGAGACACAAGAGACCCTAGAAAGGGGATACGAGAGACGCAAGAGACACTACACAGGAGATACGAGAGAGGCAATAGGCACTACACAGGAGATACGAGAGAGGCAAGAGACACTACGCACGAGATACGAGAGAATGGCAAGAGACTCTACACAGGAGATGCGAGAGAGGCAAGAGACCCTTCACAGGAGATATGAGAGACGCAAGAGACACTACACACGAGATACGAGAGAGAGGTAAGAGACACTACACAGGAGATGCGAGAGAGGCAAGAGACACTACACACAAGATACGAGAGACGCAAGAGACACTACACACGAGATACGAGAGAGAGGAAAGAGACACTACAGAGGAGATGTGAGAGAGGCAAGAGACACTACACAGGAGATATGAGAGACACGAGACACCACACACGATCTACGAGAGAGGCAAGAGACACTGCACACGAGATACGAGAGAGGCAAGAGACACTACACAAGAGATACCAGAGACGCAAGAGACACTGCAGAGGAGATACCAGAGACGCCAGAAACACTACACAGGAGATACGAGAGAGGCAAGAGACACTACACAGGAGATACGAGAGAGACAAGAGACACTACACAGGAGATACGAGAGAGCAAGAGACACTACACAGGAGATACGAGACACGCAGGAGACACTACACAGGAGATACGAGACACGCAGGAGACACTACACAGGAGATACGAGAGACGCAAGAGACACTACACAGGAGATACGAGAGAGGCAAGAGACACTACACAGGAGATACGAGAGATGCAAGAGACACTACATAGGAGACACGAGAGACGCAAGAGACACTACACAGGAGATACGAAAGACGCAAGAGACACTACACAGGAGATATGAGAGATGCAAGAGACACTACATAGGAGATACGAGAGACGCAAGAGACAGTACACAGGAGATACGAAAGACGCAAGAGACACTACACAAGAGATACGAGTGACGCAAGAGACACTACACAGGAGATACCACAGACGCAAGAGACACTGCACAGGAGAGACGAGAGACGCAAGACACACTGCACAGGAGATACGAGAGAGGCAAGAGACTACGCATGAGATACAAGAGAGGCAACACACACTACGCACGAGAAACGAGAGAGGCAAGAGACACTACGCACAAGATACAAGAGAGGCAAGAGACACTACGCAGGAGATACGGGAGAGGCAAGAGACTACACACGAGATACGAGAGAGGCAAGAGACACTACACACGAGATACGGGAGAGGCAAGAGACACTACACACGAGATACGGGAGAAGCAAGAGACACTACACACGAGATACGAGAGAGGCAAGAGACATTACACACGAGATACGAGAGAGGCAAGAAACATTACACACGAGATAAGAGAGAGGCAAGAGACACTACACACGAGATACGAGAGGCAAGAGACACTACACACGAGATACGAGGGACGCAAGAGACACTACACATGAGATACGAGAGAGGCAAGAGACACTACACACGAGATAGGAGAGGCAAGAGACACTACACAGAAGATAGGAGAGAGGAAGAGACACTACGCACGAGATACGAGAGAGGCAAGAGACACGAGATACGAGAGACGCCAGAGACAGTACAAGAGATACGAGAGACGCCAGAGACACTACAGGAGATACGAGAGACGCCAGAGACACTACACAGGTGATACGAGAGACGCCAGTGACACTACACAGGAGATACGAGAGACGCCAGAGGCACTACACACGAGATACGAGAGACGCCAGAGACACTACACAGGAGATACGAGAGACGCCAGAGACACTACACAGGAGATATGAGAGACGCCAGAGACACTACACAGGAGAAACGAGAGACGCCAGAGACACTACATAGGAGATACGAGAGACGCCAGAGACACTACACAGGATACACGAGAGACGCAAGAGGCACTACACAGGAGACACGACAGATGCAAGAGACACTACACAGGAGACACGAGAGACGCCAGACACACTACACAGGAGACACGAGAGACGCCAGACACACTACACAGGAGATACGAGAGACGCCAGAGACACTACACAGGAGATACGAGAGAGGCAAGAGACAGTACAAACGAAATACTAGAGAGGCAAGACACACTACACACGAGATACGAGAGTCAAGAGACACTACACAGGAGATACGAGAGAAGCAAGAGACACTACGCACGAGATACGAGAGACGCAAGAGACTCGAGATACGACAGACGCCAGACACACTACACAGGAGATACGAGAGACGCAAGAGACACTACACAGGAGATACGAAAGAGGCAAGAGGCACTACACAGGAGATACGAAAGAGGCAAGAGGCACTACACAGGAGATACGAGAGAGACAAGAGACACTACGCACGAGATACGAGAGAATGGCAAGAGACTCTACACAGGAGATGCGAGAGAGGGAAGAGACACTTCACAGGAGATATGAGAGACGCAAGAGACACTACACACGAGATACGAGAGAGAGGTAAGAGACACTACACAGGAGATGCGAGAGAGGCAAGAGACACTAAACACGAGATACGAGAGACGCAAGAGACACTACACACGAGATACGAGAGAGAGGAAAGAGACACTACACAGGAGATGCGAGAGAGGCAAGAGACACTACACACGAGATACGAGAGGCAAGAGACACTACACACGAGATACGAGAGAGGCAAGAGACACTACACAGGAGATACGAGAGAGGCAAGAGACACTACACAGGGATACGAGAGACGCAAGAGACACTACACACGAGATACGAGAGAGAGGCAAGAGATACTACACAGGAGATGCGAGAGACGGAAGAGACACTACACAGGAGATATGAGAGACACAAGAGACACCACACACGATCTACGAGAGAGGCAAGAGACTATACACGAGATACGAGAGAGGCAAGGGACACTACACACGAGATACGAGAGGCAAGAGACACTACACACGAGATACGAGAGAGGCAAGAGACACTACACACGAGATACGAGAGACGCAACAGACACTACACAGGAGATACCAGAGACGCAAGAGACACTACAGAGAAGATGCCAGAGACGCAAGAGACACTACACAGAAGAGACGAGAGAGGCAAGAGACACTACGCAGGACATACGAGAGAGGCAAGAGACTACGCACGAGATACGAGAGAGACAAGAGACACTACACACGAGATACGAGAGAGGCAAGAGAAACTACACACGAGATACGAGAGAGGCAAGAGACACTACACACGAGATACGAGAGAGGCAAGAGACACTACAGAGAAGATGCCAGAGACGCAAGAGACACTACACAGAAGAGACGAGAGAGGCAAGAGACACTACGCAGGACATACGAGAGAGGCAAGAGACTAGGCACGAGATACGAGAGAGACAAGAGACACTACGCACGAGATACGAGAGAGGCAAGAGACACTACACACGAGATACGAGAGAGGCAAGAGAGACTACACACGAGATACGAGAGAGGCAAGAGACACTACACACGAGATACGAGACAGTTAGGAGACACTACACACGAGATACGAGAGACGCAAGAGACACTACAGAGGAGATGCGAGAGAGGCAAGAGACACTACACAGGAGATACAAGAGAGGCCGGAGACACTACACTGGACATACGAGACACGCAAGAGACACTACACAGGAGACACGAGAGACGCCAGAGACACTACACACGAGATACGAGAGAGGCAAGAGGCATTGAACACGAGATACCACAGAGGCAGGAGACACTACACACCAGATACGAGAGAGGCAAGAGACACTGCACACGAGATACGAGAGAGGCAAGAGACACTGCACACGAGATACGAGAGAGGCAAGAGACACTACACACGAGATACGAGAGAGCCAAGAGACACTACGCACGAGATACGAGAGACGCCAGAGACACTACGCACGAGATACGAGAGACACAAGACACACGAGATACGAGAAAGGCAAGAGACACTACACAGGAGATACGAGAGACGCCAGAGACACTACAAAGGAGATACAAGAGACGCCAGAGACACTACACAGGAGATACGAGAGACGCAAGAGACACTACACACGAGATACCAGAGACGCAAGAGACACTACGCACGAGATACGAGAGAGGCAAGAGACACTACACAGGAGATGCGAGAGACCCAAGAGACACTACACAGGAAATACGAGAGACGCCAGAGACAATACACAGGAGATACAAGAGACGCAAGAGACACTACAGACAAGATACGAGAGACGCAAGAGACACTACACAGGAGATACGAGAGACGCAAGAGACACTACACAGGAGATGCGAGAGACGCAAGAGACACTACACAGGAGATGCGAGAGAGGCAAGAGACACTACACAGGAGATGCGAGAGACGCAAGAGACACTACACAGGAGATGCGAGAGACGCAAGAGACACTACACAGGAGATTCGAGAGAGGCAAGAGACACTACACACGAGATACGAGAGACGCAAGAGACACTACACAGGAGACAAGAGAGACGCAAGGGACACTACACACGAGATACGAGGCAAGAGACACTACTCATGAGGTACCAGAGACGCAAGAGACACTACACACGAGATACGAGAGACGCAAGAGACACTACACAGGAGACACGAGAGACGCCAGAGACACTACACACGAGATACGAGAGAGGCAAGAGACACTACGCACGAGATACAAGAGAAGCAAGAGACACTACGCACAAGATACGAGACAGAGGCAAGAGACACTACACGAGATACGAGAGACGCAAGAGACACTACACACGAGATAAGAGAGGCAAAAGACACTACAAAGGAGATACGAGAGAGAGGCAAGAGACACTACACAGGAGATGCGAGGGACGCAAGAGACACTACACGAGATACAAGAGAGGCAAGAGACACTACACACGAGATACGAGAGAGGCAAGAGACACTACACGAGATACGAGAGGCAAGACACACTACACACGAGATACGAGAGAGGCAAGACACACTACACACGAGATACCACAGAGGCAGGAGACACTGCCCACGAGATACGAGAGAGACAAGAGACACTACACACGAGATACGAGAGAGGCAAGAGACACTACACGAGATACGAGAGAGGCAAGAGACATACACACGAGATACGAGAGAGGCAAGACACACTACACAGGAGATACGAGAGAGGCAAGAGACACTACACACCAGATACCACAGAGGCAGGAGACACTACACACGACATATGAGAGAGGCAAGAGACACTACACACGAGATACGTGGGAGGTAAGAGACACTACACACGAGATACGAGAGACGCCAGAGACACTACACACGAGATACGAGGGAGGCAAGAGACACTACACAGGAGATACGAGAGAGGCAAGAGACACTACACACGAAATACGAGAGAGGCAAGAGACACTACACACGAGATACGAGGGAGGCAAGAGACTGCACACGAGATACGAGAGAGGCAAGAGACACTACACATGAGATACGTGGGAGGTAAGAGACACTACACACGAGATACGAGAGACGCCAGAGACACTACACACGAGATACGAGGGAGGCAAGAGACACTACACAGGAGATACGAGAGAGGCAAGAGACACTACACACGAAATACGAGAGAGGCAAGAGACACTACACACGAGATACGTGGGAGGTAAGAGACACTACACACGAGATACGAGAGACGCCAGAGACACTACACACGAGATACGAGGGAGGCAAGAGACACTACACAGGATATACGAGAGAGGCAAGAGACACTACACACGAAATACAAGAGAGGCAAGAGACCCTACACACGAGATACGAGGGAGGCAAGAGACTGCACACGAGATACGAGAGAAGCAAGAGACACTACACACGAGATACGTGGGAGGTAAGAGACACTACACACGAGATACGAGAGAGGCAAGAGACACTACACACGAGATACGAGAGAAGCAAGAGACACTACACACGAGATACGAGGGAGGCAAGAGACACTACACACGAGATACGTGGGAGGTAAGAGACACTACACACGAGATACGAGAGAGGCAAGAGACACTACACACGAGATACGATAGGCAAGAGACACTACACACGAGATACGAGAGAGGCAAGAGACACTACGCACGAGATACGAGGGAGGCAAGAGACACTACACAGGAGATACGAGAGACGCCAGAGACACTACACAGGAGATATGAGAGACGCCAGAGACACTACAGAGGAGATACAAGAGAGGCAAGAGACACTACACAGGAGATACGAGAGACGCCAGAGACACTACACAGGAGATACGAGAGACGCCAGTGGCACTACACAGGAGATAAGAGAGAGGCTAGAGACACTACACAGGAGATACGAGAGAGGCTAGAGACACTACACAGGAGATACGAGAGACGCAGGAGGCACTACACATGAGATACCAGAGATGCAACAGATGGTACACGAGATACGAGATACAAGAGATAGTACACAGGAGATACAAGAGATAGTACACAGGAGATACAAGAGATAGTACACAGGAGATACAAGAGATAGTACACAGGAGATACAAGAGATAGTACACAGATACAATATAGTACACATAATACATGTTATATAGTACACATAAGACATGTTACGTAGTACACATAAGACATGTTACGTAGTACACATAAGACATGTTACGTAGTACACATAAGACATGTTACGTAGTACACATAAGACATGTTACGTAGTACACATAAGACATGTTACGTAGTACACATAAGACATGTTACGTAGTACACATAAGACATGTTACGTAGTACACATAAGACATGTTACGTAGTACACATAAGACATGTTACATAGTGCACATAAGACATGTTACATAGTGCACATAATACATATTATATAGTACACATAATACATATAATACAGTACACATGATACATATAATACAGTACACATGATACATATAATACAGTACACATAATTCATATAATACAGTACACATAATTCATATAATACAGTACACATAATTCATATAATACAGTACACATAATTCATATAATACAGTATACATAATACATATAATACAGTACACATAATACATATGATACATAATATATATATTATGTATTATATATACACACACACTCACACCATGGTGTATATACACATACCATGACATGCTACTCAGCCATAAAAAGGAATGAATTAACGGCATTCTCCGCAACCTGCAGGGAATTGGAGACTATTATTCTAAGTGAAGTAACTCAAGAATGGAAAATCAAACGTCATATATTCTCACTCATAAGTGGGAGGTAAGCTATTAGGACACAAAGGCTTAAGAATGATACAATGGACTTTGGGGACTCGACGGAAAGGGTGGGAGCGGGGTGAGGGATAAAACACTACACATTGAGTACAGCGTCCACTGCCTGGGTGATACGTGGACCAGAATCTCAGAAACCAGCACTAAAGAACACATCCAAGTAACCAAACACCACTTGTTCCCCCTAAAACCTATCAAAATAAAAATAAATTTTAAAGAATCAGCAAAAAATATTTTAAGCTACACAGCTGTTTTACCTACAAACATTTGTTTCACTTATGTTTACTCAATTTATTCATTTGTTGCAGTTTATCTAGATTACTCATAACAAGATGGCAATAGGCAAAGCCAACCATCATTCCAAGTTGTTTTCCTGTTAACCATTTTTATAGCCTGTGAATATCCGGTGTTCACCAAAGCAAGAACATTAAAGTTAAATGTATGCGTATTTTTACTGATAACCGAGAAGATTCTTGTTTTGATTAAACCAGCAGTATCACCTGCCCCCTCACAGGCCATGGCATCTCCTCCAGCTTGTCTGTCTTTGTGGGGAAAGCCCGGACAGGACCTACCACCCCTGAAAGCCTTGTGAGACCAGTAGCCACTGAGCAGGTGGGTGTGGGATTCCTGGCCTGGTGAGCCTCCCCTGTCCCTGCCCCAGGTGCCTGACTCAAACCTGGATCTCATGGGGCTGGCCAGGGAGTTGGGTACCTGGGCAAGAGAGGCAGTGGGATGCCACAGGACAATTGTGCCCAGGGAACAGAACATCTCACAGGACTTACGACCTTTGAAGCACCTGCCCGGGGGCTGTGCGGCCAGGACAAGCCCCAGGAACAGAACATCTCACAGGACTTATGACCTTCGCAGCACCTGCCCGGGGGCTGGCGCTTGGTTTCAACTCACTTTCCGACACTCTGGGGTCTTGCTGCCTCCTGGGCTGATAGTCTCATTGCTGAACCCATCTTTGCGTGGCAGGAGATTCTATTCAGATGCAAGTTTCTCTCTCTGTTCTTAGCTAAAAGGTGTTCAGTGGCTCACAGAGGCCCTCTCTAGCTGTGCAGGGTCCTATCCACAGTTGGCAGCTGGTGTATTGGAAGCCTCTGTGGACAGACCTCTGCAGCCTCTCTTGGCCGTCCCATCGACTTGCACCCCCGGGGCAGACATGCTGAGGGGGCTCCCAGCACCAGGGCCTCCCCAGGAGCTGAGTCGTGCCCAGCAGGAGCAGAGTGGGGACGGCTTTACCAAAAGGATTGGAAGACCTTCCCTGCTCTTCCTCACCCTCCCTCCTGCTGCTCTTCCAGCAATTGGCACGTGGGTGCCGGAGCAGCTCCACATCTCCAGCCTCCAGCAATCTTGTGGATCCCGCTGTGCCTCCACTCTCCTGCCCTCCACCCCGGCCCTGCAGCTCCCGAGCTGGGATGCTCCTTTCTGCCTAAAACATTTGGAAGACATTTGCAGCTGAAAATGTGCTGCAAGGAAAATCATGTACTCATTGCACACAAACAACCACGGGATTCTCCCCCACAGAAAAGTAAATTAAAACTTGACAGTCAAATAATTCTCATTTCAAGGGAAAAAAACCACCCCGAGGAGCACACGGGTGAGCTGCCCACCTGGCTGGGAGGAAGACGCGGTTTCAGGGGAGTTGCTTCGACCAAGTTCGCAGGGAGGCTTGGGTGACCTGCCTCTGAACGCAGGAATTCCTTTGAGCTGTTTTGGGCTCCACAGTTTTATTTTACTGTTCACCGCATGCTGTGGAGGTTGTTGATTTGCTGGGGATAACAGCGTTACCTGACGATCCAGGTGCCTCTTCTCCTTCACTAACTCCTTCTTGAAACCAATAGAAGTGTCTCTGAGGCAGCTCGTGCTCTAGGTCTGGAAGCCAGGGAGGACAAGTGGGGAGCCAGCTGTGGGCAAATGACAGCCACCAGGAGAGTGCAGCCCAGGGAGGGGAGGACAGACAGGTGAGGGGGCTCAGGGAGAAGAGGACAGACAGGTGAGGGGACTCGGGGAGGGGAGGGGCAGGTGAGGGGACACTGTCCAAGTCAGGGTGCAGACCCCACGTTGCAGGCCTCCTGCCCAGAACCCAGGGCCTGCCCTCATTCCACTCGTCCAGGGCTGGGAGCCTGACCCTGAGTCGGCTTCACCCCCATCACCTTGACCCCTGACCCAGCGCTCTCTGGGTCCCTCCTGAGCCTTCTGGCTGAGGCCCCTGCCCAGGGCTCCGCTCCTCCCAACAGCTCCGTCACAGAGTGGTGGGTCTCAGAATGATCCTCATTGTATACACAGGGCCAGGGCCACTTTTTGTCTTTTTGCATAATTCCTCCTGCAGGGGCCCCACCCCAGCAGGGCCTCACAGCCCAAGGCTCCAGTGGCTGAGCGGCCCCCTTCCAGCTTCCCTGCTCAGGAAACACCCCCTCTTGAGGCTGCCCAGAGACAAAGGGTCCCCTGGGTGTGGCACTTGCTTTCAGGCATATTCTAAGCCCCAGGCAAGCATCCTGAATGCGTGGCCAGTGGTTGGTGACAAAGGCTCAAGATAAGGGTTCACGGCCTTTCACGCCCTGAACAGAAAATGTCCCAGGCCACCTGCAGCCCATGAGGAGCCTACCAAGAGAGGCCCTGGCGCCTTGGTCCAGCCAGGGGCTGTGCAGAAGCTGCTGGAACCCCCTTGCTCTGTCGCTGGTGGCTGGTGCAGAGGCTGGTCACCCTCTGCAGACCTATGGTCTGAGGAGCCCCCCGGGTGGAAGGCTGCGAGCGATAATGTCAGGCAGCCTCCGTGATCTGGGTCCCACCCCCTCGCCACGTGTCCCCCCAGCTTCCAGGCTCCATGTCTGTGCCAAGGTCAGCTCCTCAGTCCATCTTGCCCAAGCCACGCTCACAGGGATAGCCCTATTGCCAAGGCAACACTGCCCCTCCTGGAATGCACCCCCGGCCCTGCAGGCAGCCTGCAGCACTCACTTCCTTCTTCTCATCTTCAAGTGAGAAACTTCTTCCTCTGCCCCACTCAGACCATCCGTCTCTCTCTCTGGGCAACATCAGAGCCTGTCCCGGATCCCCACAGAGGCTGTGCGAGTCTGTGTACCCAGCCCGGGATCCAGGCCCGGACTCCTCTTTTGAACGTTCCCTCCGCCTCCAGCAAGGCGTGGCCCCCACGAGCTGAGCCCCCAGGTGGGGAGCATCTAAGGCCTTGGGACCTGGGCTGTGGTAGTTTTTCCTCCCAAGCTGCTCAGTGAACTTGATGGCAAGTAATTTACCCTTAATATCCTACCAGCTAAATCTCATTATTGTCTTTACAAGAGCCCATATGTACACATTGATAGCCAGGCCTATTACATCTTAGCGTTCAGACTAAATGTCTGAAACATATTTTGAGAGAAAGCATAAAATTGCTTATTTTATTGAGCAAACCAATTAGAACAAGTCAGACCCCTTTATGAAGACACAGCACTGAGGGGCTCCGTCAAATCTTCCTGTCATCCCCAGAGGTCCTCACGCTCACAAAATTGGCAGATTGTCAGCATTTGAGATGCTTCTTCAGGAAATTCAAATTTCATTTTCCCCAGTAGGTTAATTTCCCATGATTAGAAAAGAGTGAGGACTATTATTTTAAGTACTTTCCCCTGCCCTTCCACGGGGACAGTAGGAAGAACATATGCTCAAAGCACATGGATATTTTCCCTCCCTAAACATTAAAAAAAGAAGAAGAAAGAGAAACAGGAAAAGACTGGATTTCCTGCCATTTTAGCAAGACTGCAATTTCATTCTTAACCCCTCTGAGAATTCACATTCAGGCCGCAACCTTGAGAGCTGAGGGCCTCCACCTGCCTCAACCCAGGAAAATCAGGCACACTTGTAAACTCTCTTGGGAACCTCCCAAATGCTGGTTTTTATAATTAGGAAAATAATTAGGACAATTTGGAAAAAAGAGTACACAACATGATGAGTTAGAAGCTGCTGCAGGGAGACCGTATATGTTGGGGTTACAGCCGCTTGTTCCTGGGGAGAGGGGCAGCTCTGGGAGAGGCTAGGGGAGAAGCCCCCGTTTCCCTGCTCACCCCACATCAGGCTTCTCCAGAAAAGTCCCAACCAGAGCAGGTGGCAGGAGTTTAGCTGGGAGATCCAGCACAGATGCCTGGGACGAGGCTCTGGAAGTGAGAATCCCAGCGGCAGTGAGGTCCTCTCCTGGGTCCGATGGGTCAGGGGAGTCCGTGGGAAGATGGCTGAGGGAGATCTGGAGGAGGCAGAGCTGAAGGGGAAATCCAAGGCAGTAAAGTGGGACCCCGGAGTCTGGTGGGGCATTGGAGGTCTGTCGCTGGGGATCCCGACTGTCGGGTGGCTCGGATGGCACTGGACAGGGCCAGCGTCTCTGGGGGGTGGCCTCATCCAGCCCCTTCGTTTCACCTCCTGCCAGGGGCAGGCGTCACTGTGTCCTACAGATGCTGAAACCCTGGCCTGTGAGGGCTAAGTGGCCTTGTTCAAGCACATACACCCAGGGCAGGGAAGAAGCTGGCACTCCAGCCTGTGACAAGGCCTTCTTTCAGGCAGCAGGTCAGGTGTGTTTCTCTGCTCCATGATCTGTGTGCCCTGTTCCCTCCAGCAGGGAGTGTTGACACAGTGGCAGCCCGGGAGCCTCCCACATGCTCCGGAGCTGCCTCCCCTGTGTGGTGATGGAGTCTTCCTCTCCAGCCATAGGCCATCCTCTCTTGGTGCAGCAATGTTCACCCTCTGCTAAATCACATCTACGAGTGGGACACTGTGGCGCCTGCCAGAGCACCAGGCAGCCCCCAGGGACCCTTGAAGGTGGGCGCAGGTCAAAGCCAGCTGTCCAAGCCTCTGCTTCAGCACTGGAAGTGGGTGCGCTGAGAATGTGTTCTGGTGCTGGAGAGACCTCGTCCAACATGGGATGCAGACCCAGGACTCAGAGAAAGGGAAAGTCAGGGAGGTGGGAGGCAGCCCCTGCCCTTCCACCATGGACACCGGCATCTGTTCCCTCCTGTTTTTCTTTAATGCAGACATTTACAAGGAAGAGCTTAGTGAAGTTTCACTCACGTTTTCAAATCAAGCAAGGCTGAGGTCACTCATGAGGTCTGCCTGGCTTTGTCCACTCAGGCTTCCTCAGGCCTGGTCCCCATTTTAATCCATTTTAATAGCTCTCGACACCCGTGATGCCCAATGGGAAAATGCAACAGAGAAACCCCCTTTCCTGTGGCAAGGATCTGTTAGCTCCCCATGCAAGATATGAAAGAAGATACGCGACATCCTTTTTGGGAAAAAGAAAGTACAAACCACCACTGAAGGATGACGAGAAGCCTTAAGGACAGGAAGCATGAAAGTGAAGCCATGACACATAAAATAATCAAGCAGGAGAGGGGCACATCCCAGAGCCCAGGGGAAGAACGGGCCGGGCTGCAGTAAACGGTGCTGGGACCATTGGTTTTTCAAATAGAAAAACACTCAGATTGATCTCTAACTTACACCAAATAGGAAGGTAAATCCCAAGTGAGTTGAAGACTAGTTTTTTAAAAGTAAAATTTTAAGGCACTTTGAATAAAATATGGGATTATATCTTTATGACCTTGAGTTAGAAAAGATGTCTTCAACAAGACCCAAAAGCCCAGGTCATAAAGAAAATGATTGATTAATTCAACCACATTAAATTTTAAATTTCTGTGAAATAAAAGCCATCATAAAAGCTGAAAAGACAAGCTGAAGACCTGCAGAAGATCTTGCAATGCATGGATGGATAATGCTGTGATATTCTGGGTATATTTTAAAACCCCTACAAGGAAGTATAATAAAGACAAGCAACTTAACAAAACTCTGCATAAAACATATGAACAAACATTTCACAGAAAGGGGCAAAAGTCATGACCAATGACAGGTTAACAATTCTGAACATAATAGTAATCAGGAAAAATAAACATTCAGGCAATATCATATACAATCACATGCATCCAGTTATCAAAATCTTAAACAGCTGAGCACAGCAAGGCTGCTGAGGATGGACACCGTGGGGACACAAGGGACACAGGGGATCACCATGGGGATCACTGCTGGGGGACAGGGACCAGGAAGTCAGCCATTCACAAGAGCTCCTGCAAATAAAGGCATGTGTCCTGTGACCCAGGAATCTTTCTCCTAGCCTTAAACGAAGGTTTTGGCCAGGCACAGAAAGAAAAAGCAGGAAGGAATGTCAAATGGAGCATGGCTTTTAATGACACAGAAGGTTTTGAAATGGCCTAAATGTTCATCAGTATGAGTTGAGAATATTACTAGTGAAAATGAATTAGGAAGAGCTGAGTCTATTAACACGGGTAAGTTTCGAAAGCCATGTTGAATGAGAAGGCACAGAATGATTTGTTCTACAAAACACGACTTTATAAAGTGTAAAATGTGAAGGATGGTATTAAGTGCTGTGCAGGGACATATGCCCACATGGAAGGCTGATATGAAAGGTGGGAAAGTTTGATGGGAACCTGATTTGGGAGAGTGGCCACTGCCATTAGGAGTAGCCTCAATGGCATGGCACAGAAGAAGCTTATGTAAAAGCAAGTAGAACAAAATGGGAAATGACTTTGTTCTCTTAAAATTATGAGGTCTAGGCCGGGTGTGGTGGCTCATGCCTGTAATCCTAGCACTTTGGGAGGCTGAGGTGGGTGGATCACCTGAGGTCAGGAGTTTGAGACCAGCCTGGCCAATGTGGCAAAAACCCTGTCTCTACTAAAAATACAAAAATTAGCCAGGCATGGTGGCACTTGCCTGTAATCCCAGCTACTGGGGAGGCTGCAGCATGGAGAATTGCTTGAACCCAGGAGGTGGAAGTTGCAGCGAGCTGAGATCGCTGCACTCCAGTGTGGGCAACAAGAGTAAAAATCAGTCTCAAAAAAAAAAAAAAAAATGAGGTCTAAACCTGGGCTGGTGTGTGGCTCTGTGGCGATGTGAGAACTGTGAGCTTCCCCCCTTTCTGCTGCTTTCCCATGCTGCATCCTTTCTGAACAACTGCTGTTCTCACGGTTACCTCATGTTCCAGGGTGGCTGCTGGCATTCCTGCAATCTCATCTCTATTCCAGGCCAATAGCTGAAGGAAGTGAAAGAGGATGAAAGGATGCTCCTTTCGCTTTGAGGAGCATTCCCCAAAATCCCCACAGGGCGGCTTACATCTCCATCTCTCAAGGCCAAACCTGGCTGCAAGGGTGACTGAGCCAATGCTCTGTGAGTGGAGAGTGCTTTTGCTCAGAGTAAACTCCAGGTTTTGTTGCTGAAGAGGAAGGGGTAATGGCTTGGGCAGAAGCCAGGCCCTGCCCCATGGTTACCTCTGGGGAGGGGAGCATCTGAAATGCTGGAGGGGCGGGAGGGTTTTCACTTGTATGGAAGTTTATTTTTCAAAAAGAAATCAGAAACAAGTATGGACAATTTTGAAATTTTATTAAAAAATAGTAAGTGAAGAGTGTACACTGTTCTCTATTTTTTATGTTTGAAATAGTTTACAAGAAGAAAGAAGAATGAAATAGAAAATGCATATACATTGCTTTTATTAATGATATGCAATGATCCATCAATTTATAACAATAGAAAATACCAAATAAATGTTAAAATTCACTCACCCTGGAAAAAAATCAAGACTTCTTTTTCTGAAAAGATGGAAACCCTCCCAGCTCTACAATGTGTTGAACAATTTGTTTAGCTTCATTCTCAGCCCAATGTGTCTTCCCTTCTTTCTCCTGGTTTCTTACAACTCTTTTCTTGTGCTTTTTCCAATGGAAAGTGACTTTCTCCTGTCCTGTTCATCAGACAATATAACCTTCAATCTCAGGTTGTCCACGGACCTCTAGATACAGGCTCACTGGCTCTTTGCAGCTGTGCCTGCTTGGCACCTGCTAACCACTAAACAGCAGGACTAGCTTTTATGTCCCTGCTGCCAGGGGTCCACCTGAGCACCTGGGACCTGGCACCCTTGCCCTTTAAGCTGCAGTCGTCTCTGGTCACAAGCATTGTTTGCCCTTCCCACACCAGTCCAACCCAGGCCAATCACGGAGCGGGTCCTCGTCAGACCTGGTTAAGACCTGAGGCTCACGCTGGAGCACATGTCTCCGCTGGAGAGAGTATGACACGGGTGTAGCATAAATCACGGGAATGTAAGGAGCGTGTCTCCACGGAGCTTGTAGAGTGAGGAAGAGACAATCAACCCATGCTAAACGTGTTAATGTTTTGATGTGATGATCACTGGAAACTATTTAGTGGCACGAAAACATAAACACGCCTCCGCTCCTCGTCCTGCCCTACCTCCCGGTACCCGCATCTATTTCATCTCTCACAGTTCATCCATTATTTGTCTCTTTATCGACCATATTTCCTCCAGATCTGCTGACTGGCCGTTCATTGTACATTTCTGCCAAAGAGGCTCTTGATTTCTGACTCTTCAAATCATTTCCAAATGTGTTACCGAAAACCAACTGCCTGAAGCCTGAGCGTCTGCAAGGAGGAGTTTATTTCGGGCAGAGGGAGGGTGTGGGGGTGGCCCCGACTGGTCCTGACTCCCACCCATGCCATCTGGGAGGCTGGTAGCCAAGCTACGTGCACTCTGGCCCCAACTCTGCCCCATCGCCCCACGTACCTGGTACCCTTTGCAGGAGTGGAGGTGCCTCCCTGGGGCCGTGAGTGCTATGCAAAAAAGAACCAACCGTTCCCAAGGTTTCTGCACTAAGGCAGGGAAGGGGAGGGCAGAACAATCTTGAGCTGACTGTCCCTGACTGCCACTTCACGGCTTGTCATCCTGGCCTAGTCTCAGGAAAGGGATCCCACAGCCGAGAATTTAGGAAATCAGCAGCTGGCTGTAAATAAGCTGATGATAAACAAGGCGACCTGCCGAATTAAAATGCAAAGCATTTCTCCCAGCTCCCTGATAACCACTGAATGGTAAAATCGCCAGTCTTTCCATGAAAGAAATTAGCATTAATAAGATGAAACCGTATTTGGGATAACTGACAATTTGATGAATGTGCTGAGAGGATTGGACGTGATGCATTTGATGGATAATATTTTGGGTTGCCTCGGGTTGCATTTAATTGTTCCTTCTTCGTTCTCAGCTTTAGTTAAGTGAAATAGAAAACCCCAGTGATGCTGGAATTTATCTTTCAGGAGGCAGATGCACGGCTTAATTATCAATCCCGGCTGACAGCCTCTCCGTCTGTGCACAGGGCAGTGGGGGACGTGGACTGAGCTCTCTGCGTCTCATTTTTCTCCGCCCCTCTGAACCGCATGTGCTGCCTGAAGGCGGATGTGCTGTCTCCCAGTTGGGCCTCCCTTCCCTTGGCCTGGTGCTGAGGTCGGTCGAGGCCTCCACAGAGATGGACAGACGAGGTCCCAGGTCCACGTGCACCTGCTCACTCTCAGCGGGTGTCCGATTTCCCTTCACAGGAAAAGCCCGCAGGTCAGCTGGCAGAGAGGACCCCTGAGTTGAGATTCCAGAACTCTGTCCTCAGATATGATTTGGGATCAAGCTGGTGGTCTAATTCCTTTTCCAGATGTCTTCTGAGGCTGGTTTCTTCTTTCCCTGTGGGGATGCAAATGCCCCCACAGGTGGACTACACCAGGCTGTACCCTGCAGGAGCAGTATCCCCCACCTGATTAACCCTTCCAAACCCTCTTTCCCCTGATGTTCTCACAGGGAGGCTTCTGGAACCCTCCTCTCCATGCTCTTGGGACCACCTATAGCTGCCTCTGACTCACAGCCCTCCTGGTCTGTTTCCTTGTCTTTGCCTCCAGGCTGAGATCACTGACCACGTGGCTGTGCCCAGACACAGCTCACCGTGCTCAGTAGAACAACGTCTCTTTCGCTCACTTCTGTCCCCAGTGCCCCGGCGAGGCCCGACCTGTAGAAGTGACTTCATGAATGTGCATTAAATGCAGTGGAAGCATCCATTTCTTCATCTTTGTCCCTGCCTGAATGTTCAACTATTTGAAGGAAAGGACCTGTCTACCACCTCTTTGCCCCCAGCACTGGGCACAGGCCCAGCCCAGCCTCACGGTTCCATGGGGGCTTGAAAGAGAGGGCTGAGGGCTGCTTGGGCAAATGAGCCAAGTCTCCCATGGGCAGGCTCTGCCAGGAATAAGGGTCACCCCAAGGGAAAGGCTGACCTGTGCCAAGACAGATGCCAGGCCAAGGGGCACCGTGGCACCTGCCTTGCCCTGTAAACACGGCACAGGAATGAGCCCTCACTGGAGAGAAGAGGGCCTGGGAGCTGGATGCAGGCCTGGGGACTGAGCCTGCAAAAAATCCATTGAAGAGTCATGAAATGCTGGAAGGTGGAAATCAAGATCTGAATGTTTGCAAAGGAATATTTGGATCTTGGATGGAAAGACATAATAAAAGTAACAGCAACACTACAGTTACTTTTGCACAACCTATGAAAACATATCAATTCTCCACAAATTAACAGCAAACTCTGAAGTAATTCCAAATGGAATTCCAACGTCTATGCATGTATGTGTGTTTGATTTAGCTAAAATTATCTTAAATTCCTGTAACAAAATATATGTCTAAAGTAATCAAGAAATCTATGAAAAAGAAAATTGAGATGGATCTTGCCCTAGAGAAATTCCAGCTGTTGTAATCAAAACGATTGCAGAGGAATGGATGGAACTGCCCTAAACAGAGAGGCCAGAAGAGACCCAGCAGGCATGGAAACTGAGTATATGAAAACCAAGGTGCTTTGACTCTGTGGGAAAAAACATGCTTTTCATAGTCATCTCTGCTGACCGTAGCACCTAGCCAGGTAGAAGCAAAGAAAATGGGACTTCTGGGCCGGACGCGGTGGCTCATGCCTATAATCCCAGCACTTTGGGAGGCCGAGGCGGGCGAATCACAAGGTCAGGTGTTCAAGACCAGCCCAGCCAACATAGTGAAACCCCATCTCTACTAAAAGTACAAAAAATTAGCTGGGTGTAGTGGCAGGTGCCTGTAATCCCAGCTGCTCAGGAGGCTGAGGCAGGAGAACCACTGGAACCCGGGAGGTGGAGGTTGCAGTGAGCCGAGATCGCGCCATTGCACTCCAGCCCAGGTGACAGAGCAAGACTCTGTCTCAAAAAAAAAAGAAGAAAGAAAGGAAGGAAGGAAGGGAGGGAGGGAGGGAGGGAGGAAGGAGAGAGAGAGAGAGAGAGAGAGAGAAAGAAAGAAAGAAAGAAAGAAAGAAAGAAAGAAAGAAAGAAAGAAAGAAAGAAAGAGAAAATGGGATTTCTGGTCATGTCATACTCAGAATAAATAGATACATCAAATGTTAATTATCACAAGGTAGGAAAAGAACAAAATCTTAGCAGAAAATCAATATGCATATAGCCTGTGGTTTGCACAAATGTTTTAAATCAATATTAGCTACTAGGAAGCTATTAATTAAAAATACATACACAGAGAAGCATATGTAACTACTTTTAAACTAACATCCAGCAAAAAAGGCCAGAAGCAGAATCAAAAGTAAAAATGATAGGAAAGCATTTCACAACGTAGGGTGCAATTACAGGGTTAACAGCCACACTGTACAAGGAGCTTATACAAATTGACTTTTTAGAGAGACAAATAACTTGAAAATTAGGCAAAACATATGGATAGGCACTTACTAGAAAATTACCAAATGGCCAAAAATTGTATAAAATTTACATGTAGACAGAAAATGCAAATTATTTTAATAAGGAGATACCAATTTTCACCTCTCAGACAGAGAAATATAAAGGTAACACCTTTTCCCAGAGATACGAAGGAAAGAACATTCTTTTATTATTGCTGGAAATGTGAATTATAACTGCTTTTTGGAAAGCCATTTGGAAAGAGAGATTTGAATTAAAATGCAGTCATCCTTTGGTATCCATGGGGGCCCTGGTTTTAGGACCCCTGCTGTTGCCAAAATCCAAGGATGCCCAAGTGGCCGTTATAGAATGGTGTGGTATTTGCATGTCACCCAGCCACATCCTCCTGTGAGCTTCAAGTCATCTCCAGCTTACTCACAGGACCTGATAGGACATAAATGCTATGGAAATTGTTGTTAGACGTTATTGTTAAAACTTGTGTTACTTTTTTTGCCGTATTATTAATTTTTATTGATTTTTTTCCTGAATATTTTTTGTCCGAGGTTGGTTGAATCATGGACGTAGAAGCCAGAGACTCAGAGGGTGAACAGTACCCAGCACACTGGCCCCGCCTTCCCATCCTGAGTCTCCATCCCTCAGAAATCAGCGCAGCCCTGCAGGAGGCCAGGGGCAGGAGGACCATTGTGGAGGCACAGTTCGCAGAGGCAGGAAACGTCCCCGGCCCAGACCGTCCCCCAGCCATGGAGAGAGGATGTCAGGGCCCTTGCGGCCACCTGGGAGCAAGCGGGGTTACACTGTCTGTTGGGTAGGAAGAGAGAGACTCAGAAAAGTGCACACAGGACTCTAACTTTATTACACAATTATAAACAGACCCAAACCATAGTATGTACTTACAGCGAAAACATTGCACAATTATGCACAATAAAGTCTAGGCTGTGGGATATTATCCCATTCAGTGCGTGTCTGTGGTGTATGTGATGGTGTGTGTTTGTGGTGTGTGTGTGTGATGTGGGGTGTGTGTGTGTATGTATGGTGTGGTGTGTGTGTATGGTGTATTTTGTGTGTGATGTGTGTGTGATGTGCGGTGTGTGTGTGTTTTGGGGGTAGTGTGATGTGTGTGATGTGTATGTGATGTGTGGTTTGTGTGTTTTGTGTGTGGTGTGGTGTGTGTAGTATATTTTGTGTGTGATGTGTGGTGTATGTGTTTTGTGTGTGCTGTGTGGTGTATGTGTGTGCTGTGTGGTGTATGTGTGTGGTGTATTTTGTGTGTGGTGTGGTGTGCGGGGTGCAGTTTGTGTGCAATATACGGTGTGTGAGTTTTATGTGTTATTTGTGGTGTGTGTCGTGTGTGATGTGGGGCGTGTTTTGTTTGTGATCTGTGTGGTGTATTTTGTGTGTGGTGTGTGTGATGTGTGCGTGGTGTGGCATGTGTGATATGTGTGTGATGTGTGGTGTGTGTGGTGTTGTGTATAGTGCATGTGGAGTGTATTTTGTATGTGATATGTGGTGTGGTGTGTGATGTGTATATGATGGGTGGTGTGTGTGTGTGATGTGGGTTTTTTTCTGTGGTGTGTTGTGTGTGGTGTATTTTGTGTGTGATATGGGGTGTGTGTGTGCTGTATTTTCTGTGTGGTGTGTGGTGTGTGTTTTGTGTGTGGTGTGTGTGATGTATATGTTATGTGTGGTGCGTGTGTTGTGTGTGTGATGTGATGTGTGCATTTTGTTTGTGGTGTGGTGTGTATTTTGTGTGCGATATGGTGTGGTGTGTGTGTGTGGTGTGTGATGTGGGGTGTGTGTTGCGTGCTTTGTATTTTGTGTGTGATGTACTGTGTGTGTGGTGATGTGTGTGCTGAGTGTGTTGTATTTTGTGTGTGATGTTGGGTGTGTGTGGTGTGTGTGGTGTGTTTGTGAGAATGTGTACCACACCATGCTCACCCAGGTGCAGGCTGCGTCCAGCTGGGGGTGTTACTCCTGGCACCGTCTGCCCTTCCCTCCGTTCCTCCCTCTGTGCCCCTGGCTGTGCCCCTTGCCATCCTGGACCATCTTACTGGGCTGGGCCTCCCAACTGGGTCTTGAGTCCACAGCACAAGGACTCCTGCTGTGTGTGGGGCCTGCACTCAGGTGGAAAGGCAGGGGGAGGGAGGCTCAGAGATGGCCTGGAAGTGGCCATAGTCTTGGGCTGATTCAGCAGAGGGTGAAGGATTGGGTTGGAGGGACCTGAGCATGGACATTCCCAGTGCCCTGAGTGGGCCGAGGGCAGAATGCCGTGCCCACAGCCGTTGCTCCCTGGTATGGTCATGTGGAGGAAGGTGGCAAAGGGGGACATTGTCACAGCCCACCCACTCAACCCGGCCTTGTTTCCCTCCTTTAAAAATGGGGATGACTTTCCTAAAACATGTAAAACAAGAAGCCTCCTAGGGATACTGGAAAAAATCAACGGAAAGATACTGGAAAAGAGCCAGGGCTGGGCCTGCTCTAGTTTCGGTGACTCCCTAGCCTGAACACTCTTGGACACCAGCCCGTCCGCTGCCCTCATCCTCATCCTCTCTGAGTGTGCCTGACCCCGTCTAAATCCTCCTGCACACACTTCAGACCCCAGTGCATAGGTGGCAAAGGGGAGGCTTCCGGAAGCCAGGACAATTACAAGTCCCCAGGCTGCTGGGAGGTCAGGAGCCAGAGTAAACCCCGGCCCAGGTCAGGAGCCGAGAACACCTCCCAAGGACCCTGGGGATGCAGGGCGAGGTGGCGCATTTCCAGCCGTCCGATTTGCAGAGCTCTCGGCGTGGCATGACGAAGTTGGGGTCCAGGTGCTGGGGGAGGCACACGGACCTGACACCCCACTTCCTGCCTCCCATCTGGGATACCAGTGTTTGCTTTCAGAGCGTCTGGAAGCTGGAGTGGCTGTGGTGGGAGTTGGAGCTGACCCGGGTCAAATCTGGCCTCCTACAGACACCAGAGGAGCTGTGAGCCTGCCCAGTCCCGTCACCTTTTAGGGTCTCCCCCAAATGAGGTCCAGTGAGTAAAATGCCGGGATGTCCCTGTTCTTTACCTTGCAAAAACCATTGATCTTTTCCAGTATCCTTAGGAGGCTTTTTGTTTTACATGTTTTGGAAGTCATCCCCATTTTTAAAGGAGAGAAACAAGGCCTGGTTGAGTGGGCGGGCTGTGACAATGTCCCCTTTTGCCAGCTCTCTTCTTTCTTCCCCAGCTGCACCCGATGACAATGTGCTTACTCTCTGCAGAGGTTTCAAGCCATCTCAGGCTCTGGCAGTGATGTGGGTGTGCAGATTGGGGCAGGGCAGCAGGCAGAGGAGGGTAAGGCCAGGGCACGTCACTGAGGGCTGAGTGGGAGCACAGGGATGGCACTGGGATGGATGTCCAGGGCACTGAGAGCAGGATGGTGCATGACTTGGAAAGTCCTCCTGACCATTGGTCCATGATTAACTGCTGGGTCCAAGCCCAGGAAGGCCCCCCCAGTTCCTGCCCCTGGCCTGAGACCGGCTGCATCTGTTCCATCTTCAGGGAGTCACAGGAGCTGTGCTGTTGCTCTGTACAGCCTGGACCCGGCTGTGCCTCACAGGCTTCTCTGTAGCCATGTCTCATTTGGGATCTCCACCATAAAATGTGCCCTGTGCGCTGGGGTGGGGGATCACAGGCATCACCTGAGACAAGGCGGGGAGACACAGAGTGGCAGTGCCCATGCCTGTGAGGTGCCCAGGGATGCATGTGCCCAGTCCCAGAACATCCACATGGCTCTCTGCTTTCCCTGTCCTCTGATGTGTTCTCACTCTGCAGACACAGACCTGCAGCACCCAGCACTCAGCCAAAAGGCTGCAGCTGATCATCCTGATTCCAGGACTAGGTGAACCTGCCTGAGACACGTACCGTCTCTGAACTTGTAATTCTGTGCCATGACAAATGCCCCAAATAGTCCCATATGCCTGAGGAGGTTGATTGAGCATGTATATATTCAGTAGAGAGCTGCACCAATGTTGTTTGTGGGGTACTATTGTTGTTCCACCAAGCAACTCTTAATAAGGGATCTGTGAGAGTTAAAGGAGGTAAAGAATATAAAACCCAAAACCAGTTCTCAGGAAATGTTATCATTACCATCATCATCATCACCATCATCATCATCACTATCACCACCATCAACATTACTATCACTATCAGCATCATCATCACCTTAATCACCATCACCATCACCACCATCATTGCCATCACCATCACCATTTTCACCACCATCATCACGATCACCACCGTCACCATCACCATCACCACCACTGTCATCACCATCACCATCATTATCAACATTATCATCACCGTCATCACCACCATCACCATTACTCTCACTATCAACATCATCATCACCCTCATCACCATCACCATCACCACCATCATCATTGACATCACCATCACCATCATCACCACTATCGTTGCCATCACCACCATTGTCATTGCCATCACCATCACCATCACTATCAACATTATCATCACCATCAACATTATCATCACCGTCATCACCACCATCACCATTGCCATCATTATCAACATCATCATCATCATCATCACTGTCATCATCATCACGGTCATCCCTGTGATGGTTAATATTGAGTGTTAACTTGATTGGATTGAAGAATGCAAAGTATTGTTCCTGGGTGTGTCTGTGAGGGTGTTGCCAAAGGAGATTAACATTTGAGTCAGTGGACTAAGAGAGATGGACCCACCCTTAATCTGGGTGGCCACCATCTAATCAGCTGCCAGAGAGGCTAGAATAAAACAGGCAGAAGATAGAAAGAGCAGACTTGCTGAGTCTTCCAGCCTTCATCTTTCTCCCATGCTGGATGCTTCCTGCCCTCAAACATCAGACTCCAAGTTCTTCAGCTTTTGGTCTCTTGGACTTAAACCAGTGGTTTGCCAGGGGCTCTTGGGACTTTGGCCACAGACTGAAGGCTGCACAGTTGGCTTCCCTACTTTTGGGGTTTTGGAACTCAGACTGACTTCCTTGCTCCTCAGCTTGCAGATGGCCTATTGTGGCACTTCACTTTGTGATTGTGTGTGAGTCAATACTCCTTAATAAACTCCCCTTCATATATACATCTATCCTATTAGTTCTGTCCCTCTAGAGAACTCTGACTAATACAATCCCCATCCTTATTCCCATTCTTATCCCCATCACCATGGTCACCATCACCACCATTACCATCACCATCACCACCATCATTATAGCCATCACCATCACCATCACCATCAACATCATCACCATCATCACCATCACTACCATTACCATCACTATCAACATCATCATCACCCTCATTGTCATCACCATCATCCCCATCCTCATCCCCATCCCCATCACCATGATCACCATCACTACCAACATCACCATCACCATCACCATCACTATCAACATCATCATCACCATCACTATCATCACCATCACCACCATCAGCATTATTATCACTATCATCATCACCAACACCACCATCACCATTGCCATCACTATCAACATCTTCATCACCCTCATTGTGATAACCGTCATTCCCATCCTCATCTCCATCACCATCACCAAGACCATCATCACCACCAACATCACCATCACCACCATTACCATTACCATCACCATCACCACCATCATCATAGCCATCACCATCACCATCAACATCATCATTGCCATCACCATCATCACTATCACTATCAACATCATCATCACCCTCATTGTCATCACCATCATCCCCATCCTCATCCCCGTCACCATGATCACCATCACCACCAACATCACCATCACCACCATGCCTTCCATCCCCATGCTGCCATGGTCTCCTCTGCTGTATGGCCCAACGGCTGAGCATTAAGATAAGGAAGAAAGACAAAGAGTGGGGTTTCCTCCCACACAGTCTGATACTCAGATGTCCCCTTTCCCACTCCTCAGAGCAGAACGTGACAGCTCCTTTTGGAGTTTCTTCTCTTTGTTATCAGTGTGCATTTACAGTCATGGGCCCCCTTTGCCTTGAGGCCAGGTGATACTAGAAGAAAAAAAAATGATAAACTCTCTAGCAGTCTGGTAGAACATTTAATTCTGGCCTTTTTCACCAGTCCACATGCTACTGTCTACTTTTCAGACCCTCTGATGCTACCCTGAGCACTCAAGATGTGCAGTTGTGTGAGACGCACAGGGTGCAGCATGTTCTCTCCATCTTGCCTGGAACCACGTCCAGAGAGGTACAGGTTGAATTTCCATTTCTGTTCTCACGAGAATGGTTGAACATTATTTCTCATTATTAGTGGTTATTTGCATTTATCTTCTGTGTTCATAGCTCCAGCTCATTTATCTGAGGGTATTCAATCTTTTTCTTCATTATTTAAAAATAATTTCTGCATATTAAGGATAATTAATCATAATCTATAATAAGCCATACATACGCCCAGTTTGTTATGCATCATTTTACTTTACTTATGGTATTTTTGCCCTGCAAAGGTTTTTCATTTTATGTATAGTCAAGATAATCCTCCAGGTTTCAGCCAAACTCATCATATTTTTCCAGTACTTAGTGTTTGGGGTTTTCTTACATTTATCAAATTGGAATTTATCCTTATATATGGTGTGGGAAGTGGCCCCGATATTATCTTTTCATATCATTACCAAGTTACTGAGTACTGCTCATCAAATATTTCTTCTGCTGTTAGAAATGTTGTCCTTTACTGCATACTAAACTTTCACATGTAATTGTGTCTATTTCTGGATTTTCTATTTTCTGCCATTAGTCTCTCTTTTCATGCACTGACACCTTACTGTTATAATTATAGAGGACTTATGTGATTTTTAAATATCTGACAAGTTAACCTTCCACTCATTGCACTTTTATTTAAAGCTTTTCTCTGGCTACCTTTGCTTGTTTTTCTGCCGAACTTTGTAATCAGTTTGCCTGCCTCTATAAATAACAACAACAAGAATACGAAAGACAAAAGCAGATATAATTTTATGGGAACTTAAGAAAAAAATATATGTAATTGAGATTTTTTTTAATCCCAAGGTAATATATCATTTTTAGTTTATTTTCGGGATTTTTAAATTATTTAAAAAGTATGATTCATGTTAAATTAACTGATTTAGTCTAGCTTACAGTGGTAGTGGCTGGAGAAACAAGATAGCCCAGCCCCTGGTGAGATACTTCTTGCTCTTAGCAGAGAAGTGGCAAAACCCACAGACCCTGGTGTCACACAGACCTTCTTTGAATCTCTGGTTTGCTGCCCCCCAGCTGTGCTGCGCTGGGCAAGTTTCTTAAGCTCTCTGTGCCCCGAGGCTCTCATCTAGAGAGTGGGGCTCATATGCCTCATCCTCTTCCCAGCTGGTTTTCCTCGCTGGGTGAGTCGCAGGATCTAAGCTCTCTCTAGTCGTTTTCATTGTCATGCTCCAGTCGTGAGCCTTTTAAAGTTCCATTTTCAAAGCAGATACACATTTTGGGAAGAACAGTCAAGAGGTAGAGTTCTTTTCCTTCACAGCACAAAATTTATTCTACCTCCACACCAAAAGTTAGAAAGAATAGACACAATTTTAAGTTGGAATTTGATGTTCTATTATTTAGAGGCTTATTTCTGAAGGAGAAAGTGCATGCATTTACATAATTGGATTCTTATCTGGAGGAAAAGGAACCTTCCAAAACTTTTGAGGTTTGCTTACCATTAATAAACCACTTTCCTTTCCCAGTATTTCCAGTAATGACTTCACCAAAGTATGGCCCAGAAAGATATTACAACCTATTTCTCCTGTCATTTCCATCTGTTCATTCCCAGATGGTTCCCCTACGTGCAGTTCAGGATGGAAAAGTACCGAAATAATTCTGGGCTTTATTTAGAATACTATTAAAATATTTTCATTAACGATAACTTAATGGAAAACCCTTTACATTTTCATCCAGTGAGTATTTATCAATCACCAACATGGCATATATTCCTGGGCTAGGTGCTGGGGAGGGGGTCCTTGTCTTAAAGTGAACGCAAAGTCTTCTTGCTGGCCTCCGGATGCTCACATTTTGGTGATTAAGACGGAGCTGTTTCATAACCACGTGGCCGGGTCACTCGTCTGCCTGTTATTTTTTTCAATCATTCACTTCCTATTCTTTCATCGTGTCATTTGTTAGCTGCACACATCTGTGGGAGGCCATCCTAGCCAGGGCGCCTGTGCCCAGCATTCAGAGTCGGCTGTTTTTAAGACGGTCACCTTCGCAGGCGTTCACAGCAGATCTGTGAGCAGAGATGATAACGCCATGCTGAGGGCTCTGTGGGGCTCGCCTGGGGGAGCGGGCGAGGTGAAGCGAGTCTGTGAGCCTGAGGAGGGCCTCATTAAACAGCTGACATGCGGGCCTCAGGGCCAGCTCTGCTGGGCTGCGCTTGATCCGTCTTCTGCATCTATTAACTCATCGCCGACAAACATCTACAGGGGGTACCTTGTCCCAGTCCTCATACAGACCTGAGGAAGGGCAGGACACCAGTACCCCATGCACTTGATGACAAGGGACAAGGGCCACGCCGTCAGGTGTTGATCTGCAGGAGCTCGGCAGAGGCAGGATGCTCTGGCAGATGGGTGGACAGGGTGGCAGACAGGGGAACCTTGGCCCCTCCGGCTTTGCGCCTCCTGGCCTTTGATGTCTGGCAGAGCATCCAGCTGAGATGAACTCCCAGCTTCTCTCCATGAAAGCTCTTTGATCCGTTCTGTGAATAGTTACATATGCATAAACATTGGAGATGTAATAATTGCTTTGAAACAGGGATGCTTCATCAACATTTCAGCCCAAATATGGAGAGATACATTTGGACTCGCATCAGGGAGGTGCGCCTTGGGCACGTGAGCACAAACACCTGCCACCGCAGCAGCTCTTCTGCTCTCATATCCATCATGGAGGGCGTTGTGGCCTCGGGGAAGGCAGTGGCTCTGCCACCCGGTGGGCCTGGGGTTGGGTGCCAGCTCCACTCCTTCCCTGCAAATGACCAGACCTCACAGCCCATGTCCTAGTTAAGAAAAAGGCCAAAGGTCAATCATAGCCCAGGTCCTTGAGTTGTGAAAATCCAGTGAACAGATATGAGAAGAGCAGAACACTTGCAGAGGAGACGTCCTTAAAGACACCACCGCCAGCGCTGTTGAAAGCTGTCAATCAACCAGCCTCCAGCTCTGTTTGACACCATCAGGGAACTCTGATGCTTGAGACTGAAGAAGGCTGTGAGGTGTGTGTGAATGGGCAGTGTGCATGTATGTTCGTGCCTGCATGTGTGTGTGTGTGCTCATGTGAATGGGCAGTATGCATGTGTGTTCATGCCTGCATGTGTGCATGTGTGTTCGTACCTGCATGTGTGCATGCATGTTCATGCGTGTGTGTGTGCTTGCGTGCATGGGCAGTGTGCATATGTGTTCATGCCTGCATGTGTGTGTGCTCATGCATGTGTGTTGCAAGTGTGTGTCTGTGTGTGCCTGTACACATGTGCTCGCTTGTGCATGTGTGTGTAGTTACGGTGCTGGGTGGGTGGGGGCAGGCAGAATATTCTTTTGATGTCTTTAAGCTCAGAGGTGATGGGATTTGAGACCTGGCTCTCCCTCGGCCCCAGGAGCCCACTCAGCCCACGTGCATACATCAGGCCTCCTGGGCGTCTGCTGCGGTTCTGACATGGCCTCGTCAGGCACTTTACCTGATGTCAAAACTCAGAAATGTCACTTCTCATTGTTGGAAAATGAAGATCAGCTCAGAAGAAGCTCTCCAGCCTATGGAATACTCTGGGGAGGATGGGCCAACAGCATCTTTAATGGGCATAATGGAATCTGGAGCTCTTTGGAAAGAAATGGGAAGAAGTGAGGGTCATTTGCTGAGTGTAGCTGCATCTCCAGGTCCCAGGATATCCTGGCTGCAGCTAATAGCAGAACACGTCTGCAACTAGAAATGCCAGATCAGAAGTGCAGGTGAGAGGAGAGCAGCAGACACCTGTCCTGGAACAACTTCCAGCAGACGTAGTGGTTTCCTAGCTGGAGGCAAGTGTGTGTGTGTGTGTGTGTGTGTGTGTGTTTGCATGAATGTGTGCATGTGTGCATGTGATTATGTGCATGTGTGTGCGTGGGTGTGAGTGTGTGATTGTGTGTGCGTGTGTGCATGTGTGAGTGTATGCATGTGATTGTGTGTGAGTGT
Source organism: Pan paniscus (assembly GCF_029289425.2). Classification (NCBI taxonomy): domain Eukaryota; kingdom Metazoa; phylum Chordata; class Mammalia; order Primates; family Hominidae; genus Pan; species Pan paniscus. The sequence goes on from NC_085927.1 coordinate 58,909,244, forward strand.
GTGTGTGCATACGTGATTTTGTGTGAGTGAGTGTGTGTGCGGGAGAGAGAGACAGAGAGGGGCTTGCTGTGTTTTCCTTTTGCCTCAGCGAGGTGCAGATCCTGGCCTATGAATCCTGTGCAGACCCACCAGTTGGATTTGAACTTCCACAGGCAGGTGTCCTCTGCGCTGCCTGAGCTGGGGGCTGTGCTCACCCACCTGAGTTATAACAGAGAAGGGCCCGTGACCCCTGTGCCCATGTCAACCCTGCTCCAGGGCTGGGGGCCGGCACTGGCTGCATGGTGCCTGCCCCTCTGGGAGGCTATTCTCTTGCTGGGAGAAGATCTGAGTGCAAACACAACCAGCCCCAGCCGCCATGCCCTCCAGACACTCGCTGGCCTCTGTTCTAGTTCCCAGTTGTGCTGGAGGGACAGAGAGCTGCCTTTCTGTGAAAATGGCCCATGGCCACCTGCAGGGTCCTGGCTCTTTCTGTCGTGGTTGGAAGGGACATGGCTATGGCTCATGCTGCAGGAAGTTGTTCAGCACCATCCCTGCAGTGGAGAAGTCAGGCCAGGCAGGCAGGGTTCCAGGAGTCCAGCAGCCCAGGAGGCCACACTGGGGTCAAGTGCAGCTTGGCCACTGGGCAGCGTGGGGAGCCAGGCAGGCCTTTCCTGTCCACCTCTGTCATCTGCAAAGCAGACAGCCGTGGGGCAGGGATGACCCCTGTACATCAACCATGAGGGGACTGTGAGTGCAGCGTGAATGTCCTCAAATCCTAGAACCCTAGATAGAGCAGATGGGCTGTGGGCAGCTCTCATCCTTCTCTTAGGAGTTTCCCAGCAAAACCACGGAGGACCTCTGGCCAACACATCCCCTCTGACTCCTCCCTCTCAGTAAGGAGGGCTGGGAGGGGAGCCAGCAGCCCCCGCAGGGGTAGAGAGGCCTTGCAGCCCAGAGGACAGCTGCTCCTTCCTCGGGGCCTCTGTGGCCCGGCCAGCCTCAGCCTCAGCCTCAGGACGCAGCGTCCTCTCTGCTGCTCTCGGTGGTCTCAGCAACTATATTCAGGGTCAGGATTTCCGCAGAGCTCCCACATTCCTGGATGTGAGAGGCCGGCAGATGTGCTAGGGAAGCAGGAGCCCAGGAGAGCCAGAGCGGCACCATTTTAAAATCAGCTGCACCTTAAAACTAGCAGGGCACATTCCTTGCCAGTCACTACCCATGGTCCTAAGATGTTTACAGCGAAGGAAGCAGCTTGCTGACGGTGGTAAGGACAAACTACTCCAACAACAGAAAGTCCAGATGTCTAATACCCATAACAATATATGCTTTCAAGATATAGTTATGCTTTGATGTACTTACACACTAGAATGTCAAGGAAAGTTTTCTTTAAATCAATAGAATAATACATTTTGTCATGCTGTCTCCCCTTGTGCACATACACACAGCTTAGTTTAGTCTTTACATTGACAAGACCCCTAGGTAAAATAAATAAATAAAAAATAAACCTTAAAACAGAGATGGGGCATTCTTCCACTGGCTGTCTTAGCACGCCCTCCTCCGAAGTGGAGCAGCTTTCAGTAAACCCTCTCCTCTCACTGCACTCTGCAACTTGCCTTGAATTTCTTCAGATCCAAGACCCTCTCTTGGGGCCTGGATCAAGATCCCTTTTCTGCCAGCAGGTGCCACTTGACCTGTGCGTAGCATAAACCCCGCAAATGGCAGCTGCAAGTTTAAATAAATGCCTCCTGCTGTCTGGAAATGCCTCCTCCTTCTGGGGCTGTGGTCCTCTCTGGTGCTTTTACGGCAGAGTCCCCAACCATTTTGGCTCCAGGGATCGGTTTCCTGGAAGACGATTTTTCCATGGACGGAAGTAGGGGGGATGATGGTTCTGGGATGAAGCTGTTCCACCTCGGACTCAGAACGTCAGATACGCAAAAGGAGCGCACAACTTAGATCCTTTTCATTTTATTCATTCTTTTTGAGACGGAGTTTTGCTTTTGTGGTCCAGGCTGGAGTGCAAAGGTGCAGTCTCGGCCCGCTGCAAACTCTGCCTCCCAGGTTCAAGCGTTTCTTTTGCCTCAGTCCCCTGAGTAGCTGGGATTACAGGCATGCGCCACCATGCCTGGCTAACTTTTGTATTTTTAGTAGAGACGAGGTTTCACCATGTCAGCCAGGCGGGTCTCAAACCCGGCTGATCCACCCACTTCAGCCTCCCAAAGTGCTGGGATTACAGGCGTGAGCCACCGCACCCGGCCGGATCCTTTGCATGTGCAGGTCACAATAGGGTTCGTGCTCCTATGAGAATCTAGTGCCGCGGCTGATCTGATAGGAGGCGGAGCTCAGGCAGTAATATTTGCCTGCCACTCACCTCCCACAGTACGGCTGGTACCGACCGTGGCCCAGGGATTGGGAACCCCCGGTTTGTAGGATCCAGGAGAAGGGAGGCTCCCAGGAGAAGGAAGCTTCAGCCATGGGCGGATGACCTGGAACCTGGGTTGGGGGACAGGCTGCCAGGCCCAGTGTCTGCAGCAGTCAGCCCCTTCTGGTCTGTAGGATGCACCTGGCAGAGAAGATGGATGACCTTGGACAGGACCCAGGTTATGCTGTGCCCATGAGTTTCCCGGGGATGCCACGACCAAGTACAACAAACTGGGGTGGGCACAGGCAGGAGTGAAATCCATTCTCTCCCTGTCCTGGGGCCTGAAGCCTGAGACCAAGGTGGGCTGCACTCCCTGCAGGGGCTCTAGGGAGGACCCTTCCTGCCCCCTCGCTCTTCTGGCGGTGGCCGTGACCCTTGGTGCCAACCTCTCTACCTCCATCTTCACTGTCCCTCCCCTGCCTTCTTCTCTGTGTCCACACGTCTTCTAAAGACACCAGTCATTGGACTTAGGGCACATCTGATTAATCCAGGATGACCCCACCTCAGGATCCGTAACTTGATTACATCGGCAAAGACCCTTGTTCCAAGAAAGGCACAGTCCCAGGTTCACAGTGAGCCTGTTCTGGGGGCCCCCATTCAGCCCATTACACAGCTTGTGGGCTGTGCTAAGAGTGAATCAGGCCCACCTTCCCAGTCTCCCCTGCTTCCTTCTCTGGAAATGGGCATGAACTGTGTGCCGGGCCGGCTTGTAGGCTTGCAGGGAGGGTGGGTGGATTCGCGTCTGGTTGCCAGCAGCCCCCGGCAAGCGACTGGTGAATTCTTGAACTGTGGGTCATTCCCAGAGGCTTTTGTACTCCATCCTGTGTACCCCATCCTGCTTGGAATGTCCCTTGTCCCCAGCAAGATTTGGGGTTCGGTTAGGAGGGACATTTGTGCTAGGAGTGGTGCTGGTTCCTCAGGATCCTGGGCATAAGAAGGGGAGCTCTGCCAGCTGGGCCGCCTTGCTCCCCGCCACAGAGAGTCAGCTGGGCCTGGCACCTGGAAGGGGGACTTTGAACAAGTGTGTGTGCCCCGAGACATGCCTAAGTTGAGGTACCGAATTGGCTTCTCCCTCCCAGGACTCAGAGTGAGGCCCTTTCAGGCCATTCCTGAAAGAATAGTCATCCCCGTGACCCCTGTCCACTGCCCGTCCACGCTATGGGTTAGATTGGAAAGAAGTAAGGAAGAAATTACTCAAACTAAGGATGCCACATTAGCATAAGATGCTTTGCATATTTTACAATCTTGTTTTCAAAGAATGATTTCAAGCGCGTCTCTAATTTACTGTCTGAAAGCGTCGCGAGCGCAGCCCGCCGGCTCTGGCCCCAGAATGTTTTATTGCTTCTTGCGCTCGCAGCTGTCCTGGGATTCCTACAATTGCATTATGTACCAAGAATGTCGTTTCTGCACCGGTAAGCTTATCGCTCTTTTCTGACCGGGGTGGTCTGGAGGTTTGAGAGCTCCCAGCCCAGGCTGAGGAGGATCTAGTGGCTCAGGGTAGAGAGGGGACCAGAGCTCAAGATCCCTGCCTGGCATAGGCCTCAGTGCACTGTGCACAGGGACCTCCTTGTTGGATTGTGGACTTAGAAAGACTCTCCCTCCCTGAATGCTCAGACCAGCATCTCATAAACTGGGTTAGCATGAAGTCAGGGGAATGGGAGATCATTTTCAGTCTCTCCTCAAAGACACAAAGGAGACCGTACTCACCTGGGTGCACACCCTGGCATAACCGTCTTGGCGCGACCCCATCCGGAGTCGGGAGTCTGGGCCTGCCACCAGGGCAGGAGGCAGTGGGAGTTGACCGGATGGGGGCTACTCACTCACCTGGGGTCCCGGGACCCTGAGGCTGGGCTGCTTTTCCCAGACTTTGGGAGTCATTTACCCTTGCGGAGGGGCTTCCGGATTCCGAAGGCTTTGGCGAATGCCATCTTCCTGTGGCTGCTTCTGTGACTGAGCTTAGAAATTGTTAGGGAGGCTTTTTAGAATCTCCCAGGGAATTCTGCAGGCTCCAAAGGGCAGCCTTCAGCACGAGGGCGTCTGCTGGCAGACGGTGGGGTGCAGGCGATGTGCAGGGAAGAGCTGAGCCCTCCCAGATTGGGGGTGCTGGAGTTGCCCAGACAGGGAGAGGCCAGTGGGGCTGCTGCTGTTTTCCACCTTGCCCCGAGGGCTGAACAAAGGAGATTTTCTACGATGGTGAGGGTGCTCCACAGGGACTCGGCACAGGGGGGACGTGTTGTGCCAATCCCGGCCGACTGTCGGCACCAGCTCGGCTGTGTCCTGCCAGGTCGCTGAGGCTTTTACTTGTGTCTTTCTCTGAGCTCCACAGAGGATGGGGAAGTACACGGGGCTCAGAGACCCAGACACAGCTGGGGACATTGGCTTTCCCAGGGTGCCCTTCCTCCAACCTGGGGTGCAATGTGTCCCCTCTGGGGCCTGCCACGCTGGAGCACAGGCAGGTGCTCCCACTGCCTCTCGCTGGACAGTCACAGAAAAGCCCTTTGCTGTGGAACCACCAGCCTATTAGCTGTACACACTGCAGATCCAGAGCATGTAGGGTGTGCACACAAACGTGCACACGGACACTTACACACGAGTCAAGAGGGAAAGGGTCCAAAGCGGGTTGTCCAGAATGCGGGCGGATGTTCACGGAAGAGCAAACATGCAGCCCCACACATGCTGGGCCCTAACTGCCTAAGAGAGGGCGGGTGCCGGCCCCGGGGAGCCTGTGGCTCAGCAGAGCATGCAGCTGGGGAGGAGGGTGAACTGGCCAGCATGCTGGCCTCTGCTGGCTTCTCCTTGACCTCACCTGGGTTAATGTGGACCTTAGGCCTGGGTGCGTCCCTTCCACACTTGACCCTGGAGTCCCCAGCAACTTAGTGAATGATCCTGGAACAAAGAAGCCAGACCCATTATCTTCCTGCTACTCAAGGCCTAGCACCTTCCTCCCAAGAGAAATCTACCCGTTCCCACCCAGGCAGCCTCCTCCCCCCATCCCTCCCGTCCTCCTGCAGCCCCAGGCATCTCTCCACCCAGGCAGGCTCCTCTCCCATCCCTCCCATCCTCCCGCAGCCCCAGGCATGTCCAACCAGGCAGCCTCCTCTCCCCGTGCCTCCCATCCTCCTGCAGTCCCAGGCATCTCTGGTCCTCAATGTGCCTTCTGGCCTTTGAGCTTGCTGTTCTTTCCCGGGATCCTTCTCCGCTTGGCTCTAGGGCTCCCTCCTTCTTCCCCATGTCTTATGGAATGCTGCTATCCACAGTTCAACCTCACTCCTTCCTTACTTCCCGCCCCGCCTGGCCTGGTTTTTTGCTTCTCTCCTTGCCTTACCCACTCATCATGACGCTCATTTTGAGGTGAAGCTTGTTTATGTCCGTCCAATGCAAGCCCCTGGGGGCAGGGCTCGTGTCTCTCTTTGTTCCGTGCTGCATTCCCAGGAGGCAGCCACCATCAGGATGGTCTGGTGTCTGCCTTGGAAGGAGGGAGGGAACAAGAGGACTGGATGTCCTGGTGCTCAGACGCCAGTGCCCCAGAGGCTGGCTGCCTGTTGACAGCATGGGTGCCCCAGAGGCTGGCTGCCTGTTGACAGCGTGGGTGCCCCAGAGGCTGGCTGCCTGTTGACAGCGTGGGTGCTTGGTACCAGTGCCTCTGGGTCTGCAGCCTTGGCCTTGGCTTTCCCTGACACAAAGCCCAGCCTGGCCCACCGTGGACACACGCAGAGACCCAAGCATCTCTCTCAGCCCAGAGCCTGGGAGGGGGCAGCACAGGGAGCAGTCCCTGGACACCCAGAGTGACTTCAAGGAGCTGAATCTTATTAAAGAACAGACAACATTGAAAAACAATTTGATGTCGATGAATGTTCACCCCCGCCCCCTCCCCGCCACGCATTTTAACAGCCACTGACACTGCACCTTCCAAATCCGTTTTATTCTGGTTTGAACAGCTCTACTCCATGGAAATGGCTTAATCGGATTCCTCTGTTCCTCCCAGGCAGGCAATCCAGGGTGGTGTGTTTACTTTCCAGACTTGCTAGACTGTATGAAAACAGACAGCTTGTACCTGTGCCAATGTGGCGTCTGTATTTTGGGCAGGGATCGAACATAAATAGACTATTTTGAGGGTGCCTGGCCAGACTTTTCTTCCTTCCCCAAACCCCATGTGCCAAATCTTTCTGCATGCAGCTAATTCTATAGTTAGTACTTGCCTCTCTCCTATGATGCTATTATTTAAAGCTTGATTTCTTTGGAGAAAAGGATGCTTAAAAATGCTGCCGGGCTGGGTTGGGAACCTGCCCCATGTGCCAGACATCATATGACCTATTTTCTAGGTGGGATTGGTTGCTGGGAACTGTGGCCCCGCGGAGGAGCGCTATCGTTTCAGGAGGCCTGGAATGAATATTTGTACTCGTTGACTCACTAATGCCAGAAACTTGAGAAGTAACTTTTTAAAAAACAGATGTGAAAACTGCAATTTCAGTGAAGCAAATAGCCCACATGGAAATGGCTGTCAAAGAGAATTTCAGTCTGCCTCCTCTGTTTCCCCAGGACTCAAGTCTCACCCATTTAACTACGTTGTCTCCGAGAAGCAGATGTGGGCTCTATACTGAACGTTTGGTTTGCAATTCTGTTTAAGTGATGCCTTGCTTGCTTACTTCTGAATATGAAAATAAATTATTATTATTATTATTATTTTGAGATGGAGTCTCACTCTGTCACCCAGGCTGGAGTGCAGTGGTGCAATCTCGGCTCACTGCAACCTCCGCCTCCCAGGTCAAGCAATTCCCCTGCCTCAGTCTCCCAAGTAGCTGGGACTACAGGTGTGCACAACCACGCCCAGCTAATTTTTGTATTTTTAGTAGAGATAGGGTTTCACCATGTTGGCCGGGATGGTCTCATCTCTTGACCCAGTGATCCATCTGCCTCGGCCTCCCAAAGTGCTTGGTCAAGGTGTGAGCCACCGCCCTTGACCAATAATAAATTATTAATTGATGCACAGGATGTCAGGTTGTCAGCCACCCTGAGGGTTCCCTTCTCCATCGCTGCTGTGAAGAGCCGGGGGTGGTTTGCAGGAGGGAACAGCCACGTGCAGGTGACAGCATCGGCTCCACTGCACAGGCTGCCCAGGGCGCTCAGAAAGGACAGACCCGCGGTGCTAGTAGCAGACGGTGACTGTGCTTAGGAGGCCGGAGCCATGTCTGCCACAGAGAAAGCTGAGTATGAACATGGACCCTGATGGGAGGTATCACCTCCAGCAGTGGCCCTAATGCTAAATCGGAGTCTCCTTCAGACGTAAGAAATACAGTTTTGTTGGAACATACCCATGCGCATGTGTTTAATGATTGTTTGGGGCTTTGCACCCAGCACAGCAGCAGCTGAGGAGTAACAGGCCACGTGTCCCTAACGCCTAAATTATTTCCAATCTGTTCCCGGTTATAGACAGATCTGACCTTCACAGAATATCCGTTACTATCCCCTACCATTTACCCCGCTGTAAAACAAGCTCACTGACTCCTGGTCTCCACGGCAACTCCAGGAATTCCACATTGGCCTGTCTTGGGTCCTCAGCTACGGAGGCCGCCCCTGGCCAGCAGTCATTGAGTGGAAGTCAAGATGAACACATGAGTTAAGGAACGAAAGAGTAGAACACATTTTTATGTGGGAAACGGCCTGTTTCCCTTGCACTGGAAGCAAGAATATACTTCCAGAAGGTTCTGTCGGGCCCCAGGCAATGCTGCTGACCCCAGCAGGCGTAGGGCAGGGTGCTCCCCCGCGTTGAGCCAAGATAAGCACAGAGCCTGACTTCTGAGCCTGCCAGGAAGGCCCGTCTGGCCCCCTCTGAGGGGCGGCTGTCCTCTGGCACCTCCCCAGCCCTCCATGATCCTCCCAGAGCTCCCAGCACAGAAGGTGCAGGGGCTGCCCAGGGAGTGTGTTTGGAAGACACCCGGCCAGGCAGCCAGAAGGAGGGAGCCCTGTCTGGTTCGGCACCTCCAGAGCCAACTCCGGTGCCTGGGCCAGTGCCAGGGTCACCATCTGAGGCCAGCCCCAGCCGTCCTCTCCTCACGGACTGTTGGCCCAGTTTCCACCATCTGCTGCCATCACGGCATGCACTTTCCCACTGCTGAAGTAAAGAGCTGGCGCTGAACGCCCGTCCCAAGTCTGCGGAGTGAAGGAATGTGGGGCCTCGGGGAACACAGGTCCACCCACTGAGGAGCCTCGCCTGGGAGCAGGTGGTCACACAAATCAGAGCCTGGGCTGGGCGCAGTGGCTCATGCTTTTAATCCCAGCACTTTGGGAGGCCGAGGCTGGCAGATCACCTGAGGTCAGGAGTTCGAGACCAGTCTGGCCAACATATAGTGAAACCCCGTCTGTACTAAAAAATGCAAAAATTAGCTGGGTGTGGTGGTGCACGCCTGTAGTCCCAGCTACTTGGGAAGCTGAGGCAGGAGAATCACTTGAACCTGGGAGGCAGAGGTTGCAGTGAGCCAAGATCGCGCCATTGCACTCCAGCCATGGTGACAGAGTGAGACTCCATCTCTTAAAACAAAACAAAACAAACAAACAAACAAAAACCGCAAAAGCAAATCAGAGGCCGGCAGAGAGAGGGAGACCACCTGGACAGTGCCGGCAGTGGGCTCAGCACCCGGTAGCTACCCCGGGCACTGCACAGAGGTGAGACTTCACCAAAGAGGCCCCCGAGGACCCTAGGTTCACTGCCAAGGTGCCAGCCCAGCACAGGGACCATCTGTCTCCAGGCCCTGGCCATCCCTCACCACCAACCTGGCTTTGCTGCTGATAGGTGGGCCTGGGGCCCTGCTCTGCCAGCTGGGACTCAGGTTCAAAGCGGAAAATGACCGGCACTCCCAGGTTGCCTGTGCGGGCCTCGCATGCACCCAGCAAGTCTCTCAGTGACAGGGCCGACACTTGGTCTCCATCTGCCACCAGGAGCCTTGAGCTTTGGCCTGGGGCAGCGAATTCTGCCACACCCTTATTTATTTTTAAACCCCTCTTTGAACTGGACTTTCAGGAACATTCAGGACGGGACTTAGACATCTCTGTTGTTTAATTACTTGATTTTGTTTGATTTTATTCACAAAATAATTAGCCTACTAAGGATCTAATTATTGCTAAGGCATGCATTACGGAGATCAGTCCCAGGCAGCTGCGGGAGATGAGCAAACACGTTGCCTCTGGCCTCAGTCTCCGGCTGCAATAACATTTTGAAATCAGTTATTTTCTTTTAATAAAGCGGCCTCTGGTTCCCCCAGGTCTGCAGTGGGCCAGGCATTGTTTGCACTTTGCTACATTTTCAGGGCTCTGGCTTTCTTTGAAAGACAACAATGTTTCCAATTGAAAGTTGACTCAGAAAACAATGACTCCCAACTCAAGGTCAAAGCTCTTCTCTAATCCAAAGTAAACAGAGTAATTCTTTTATCTCAGGCTGGGGGAGATTAAGGCAGCATCATTCCCTTCCCATTTATTAAAGGTGCGGGATCCGTGTGTCGTGGCAGATACCAGGTCTCACGGAAGTCTAATTAGAGAGATGAACCGATAAATGGAATGGTTTATAATTTATCTAATCATGAAGGCAACTTTGCTCCAGGCGCGGTGTTCACAGGGAGAGATTTCTATCTAGAATGTGTCCGAGGATCCAGGAAACGAAGCCGCCCTTGGCACACTTTTCTTGGCGGATTGCTTCAGGAAGTTTCTGTGGCCAAGAGGGCCGGGTGGGCCTCAGTGAGACCATTCCTGCTTCCACCGAAGCCTGGAGGTGCACTCTGGGCAAATGACCTCCCCGGGCCCCATTTTCACACAAGAGGGGTTCTCCCAAAGCCCTTCATGCCAGCCCTGCTTGGCCTCTTTCCGGACACCCCCACTGTTGCCTGCTGACATCGGGGGGAAACCCTGGGCTCGGGCCCACATCTCCAGGGCAGGAGCAGCAAGGATAGGAGCCCATATCCTGGAAAAAGCCCCTGGTTAACGGAGTGCTGCTGTGGGCTCTGGGTCAAAGCACGGTCACCCTATTGAAATGGGGAAAGTCCCCTTGTCCCCTTCGCAGGACGTGTGATGGGGGAGTGGCTCGATTCTTCATGCCCGCTGCTCAAACTTCTAGGGGAGCAGACAGACGAGCAGGCTGTGGGGCTCCTGACTCCACTGCCGTGTCTAGGGGTGGATGTTTCCAGCTCCTGAAGCCCCAGTGCGTGTGTGTTCCAGGGTGCTCTGTTAGTTTTGCCGTCTATAGGCTTGTGTTAACCCCTCCACCATGTCACAAGGACAGAGGGCTTTCTGTATCCCCGGTTCTTGCCTTGGTGTACCAGAAGAATCGGATCACACCTGGGCTTGGAGAATGGGTGCAAGGTTTGATTGAGTGGAAGGAGCTCTCAACAGATGGGGGAGCCAGAAGGGGATGGAGCGGGAAGGCTTTCCCCTGGAGTCGGGCTGCTCAGCACCCCGGGCTCTCTTCTGACAGCCCTGGCCAAACTCTGCCTCATTCCGCCAGTTGGTGGCCTCCTGGTGCCTGTCGTGTTCCTCTTGATGTCTGGCCACCTGTGTGTCCGCCTGCTAGGGTCTCAAGGTTTTTATAGGCTCAGGATGGGGGCGTAGCAGGCCAGGGTGGTCTTGGGAAATGCAATATTTGGGCAGGAAAACAAAAATGTGTGTACTCATCTAGGTCCCTGGGCACAGGCCCTGGGGTGGAGCCCTAGCCAGGGACCACGCCCTTCCCCCTTCCATATTATTCAAAGGGACCACGCCCTTCCCCCTTCCATATTATTCAAAGGGACCGCGCCCTTCCCCCTTCCATATTATTCAAAGGGACCGCGCCCTTCCCCCCTTCCATATTATTCAAAGGGACCGCACCCTTCCCCCTTCCATATTATTCAAAGGGACCGCGCCCTTCCCCCCTTCCATATTATTCAAAGGGACCACGCCCTTCCCCCTTCCATATTATTCAAAGGGACCGCGCCCTTCCCCCTTCCATATTATTCAAAGGGACCACGCCCTTCCCCCTTCCATAGTATTCAAAGGGACCGCGCCCTTCCCCCCTTCCATATTATTCAAAGGGACTGCGCCCTTCCCCCCTTCCATATTATTCAAAGGGACCGCGCCCTTCCCCTTTCCATATTATTCAAAGGGACCGCGCCCTTCCCCCTTCCATATTATTCAAAGGGACCGCGCCCTTCCCCCTTCCATATTATTCAAAGGGACCGCGCCCTTCCCCCGTCCATATTATTCAAAGGGACCGCGCCCTTCCCCCTTCCATAGTATTCAAAGGGACCGCGCCGTTCCCTTCCCAGCACTTCTGTCTCACGATGTCCTCGGCTCACCCAGTCCCTCCTCCCAGTGACATCACGTCCACAGGCTCTGGGATGCATTTGTTTTTAATGAGGACGTGCTGTCCAGAGCTACAGGATCTTCAGAGAGAAAGCAGGGTGTGCAAGGGCCTCAGAATTGTCCCAGTGTCATCCTGGAAGGAGACCCCTTGGGTCTCTGAATCCCTGAGCCTGGACCCTGAATGTGTGCTCAGCTGTGCCCAGCTGCAGTGCTCTGGGACAGCCCTCTTGCTCCCCATGGGAAGTGCAGGCCCTGGGCCGGCCCAAGCCCCACCAGAGGAGGGTGTCGGGGCAGGGAGAGGTCAGTGTCTGCAAGGAGACCATGCCCCACCCCCATGCCCCAGGCCTCCCTCCACCCCCTGGATAGCCTTGGTTGGGGTCCTGCCCCCAGCTGCCTTGGGACAACTAACTACAACTTGAGTTCCTGGATTTGGAGGCTGGCTTTGGGGGAGAGGGAACGTTCACTCTGTCCTGGAAGAGGATAAAGCAACCCCGGTCCCGTGCATGGTGAGCACAGCTGTGCACCTGTTGATGGTGGGAAGGTCTTTCCCCTTGAGAAGAAAAATTACTTTGATAGACCTATTTTTATAATCTGTCAATTGCATAAAATCCTTTGCATTTTGTGGGTAAAAAAACCAGAGCTGCTGAAAAATCTATCAGGGGAGGAGGTCCATGGAAGGAGGAGCTGTCGAGGGTCACCTTTCTGGAGCACTAGGGTGGGGGTCGCAGGGCAGCAGAGGGACACACTGACCACCGACCGGAATCCTTGGTGTCCACAGGCCCAAGGTGTAGCTCTCATTCAAGGCCCAGAGGCCTGAGAGGCAGCAACAGCTGCAATTTAGGAGCTGATTTGTGTGCGGGGTTCTGAGGGAGGCTGTCAGTGGGGTTAGAGGTAGTGACTTTTATCAGGATGGGAAAACGCCGGCCCAGGGCTGCCCTGCGGACGTGTGTGTTGGGGCATGAACGAGTCCCCCTCCCTGTGCTGATGGACTCTGAGCCGTCCTCAGTGGGGTTGGCTTTATCCCTGAGCCTCACGGTGGTGTCAGGCATAGAGTGATGTTCCGTGGTGGACGTGCACAGCCACGCCGCTCCCTTCCCTGATGACACCCAGGCTGTTATGCACGAAAGCAGCACCCAGGGTGAGAGCACAGACCCCAAAGGCCCACTGCCCTGAGCAAGCTGAAACTCCCGGTGCCTCAATTTCCCCTATGTGATAATCCTGGAACCTGCTCCATGGTTTGGCCTTGAGGATTAAATGAGCCAGTGTCTGCTGCACGGGGAGAGGCTGAGAGGTGTCACTAAATGTGCCTGTGTCGATAGTAACACGCTTTGCATGGCCATTTGGGCTGCATGTGTACAGAGATGTATTGGTATTTATGTGCATACACGTAAAGATGTGGCAATTTCAGCATCAAAGAGAATAACTACAATTAATTAAAGCACATTAGATATGTTAAGAATGGGAGTTCATAATGGCCTTCCAAAACATAGGTCAGTTTAAGAAAAACTAAAGAATCAACGGATTTTTCAGAAAACTAGTAAGAGGAAAGGATCGCACAGGTATCAGCATTTCCTGTGCAGAACGCACCAGGGCACCCAGATGGCTGGTGGAGGGAATGTCTTCTTCATAGGATATGATAGCTAAGGAATCAAGAAAAGATGGCAGAACCAGAATGTCAGCATTTCCAATCCCTAATGAAAAAGCAAATGACTCAGGCTGTGACCAACAACAGCTAAGAGGGCGCTTTAGATAGAAGAATCTGGTGAGCCGCTGACCAACGTCTTTATTTATATTCCTTACATATGCATTATGAAATGTGCATATGCATATATAATAAGATAATAATATATAGTGTTAATATATTTATATATTCTATAAACTTGAAAATAATGCTAACTATTTATCTGAGTTTAAACCATTACTGGGTTGCCCTAACTCCCATTGCTTTACAGAAAGTTTTGAAATTGAGGTCACTGATCGGTCTTATCACTAAAGCATTCTGCCTTCCTGTCATGCTGTGGTTCAGGACGAAAGCCCGGCCTAGGAAGCATTCTTGACCATAAAGCGGGCCCCTCATCCACCCACCCCCTCGGACAGCAGGTCCCTGGGGACAGACGGGAACCCCAAGCCACAGATGTGGAGCAGGGACAGGGCTGGGTCCAGTACCAGTGCCTTTCGGGCCCCATGCTGGGCCTCTCTTTGGCTTCACTAATTGTCCTCTTTTTCTTCATGGCTAAAATGCATCAGCTACGTATTGTTACCCAATTGTGTGGCCTCCTCTTAGGTCCCCTTCCTGGAAGCAAACCCTGAGGTTAGGAACGGGGGTGCAGCACCCTCACCCTTCTTCCTCACCCACACACATGCCCCTGGGACCACCCTCCCTTCACAGAGGACACCAGGCTCTGCACGTGGTTCTGGGCCTTGAGGTGTTCATGGAACAAAACCCAACAGATGTCCCTTCCAGGCAGGATGTACAGCTCACACCCATTAAACAAGAGCTGCCTGACACGTCCCAGACAATACTGAGATTCTTACACCCAGCAGTTAAGGGAAAGCAGCCTCTTTTCAGAGTGAGCATGCACAAGTTACTGTTTAAAATTCACCTAAAATAGTTCCTCTGTATGAAGTTAAACTACCAGAATCAGGCATATTGTGATCCCTGTGTTTCCTTTTGCTTCCCATGTTTAGTGTTTGTTACAATGTTGCGCAGCACAAGCACGGGTCTCATACCCTCAGCACTTTGCACTGCAATGGCTGGTTCGGTGTTCACTACAACACGCATGTACCCTAGGTGCTTTAAAAAAGTACTGTAAATTGGCCCGGTGCGATGGCTCCCGCCTGTAATCCCAGCACTTTGGGGGGCCGAGGTGGGTGGATCACTTGAGGTCAGGAGTTCAAGACCAGCCTGGTGGACATAGCGAAACCCTGTCTCCCCTAAAAGAAAAAATAAAATAAAATAAATAAAAATTATCTGCGTGTGCACCTGTAATCCCAGCTACTTGGAGGCTGAGGCATGAGACTCACTTGAATCCGGAAGGTGAAGGTTGCAGCAAGACTCCGGCGAGATTCCATCTCAAAAAAAGAAAAAAAGAAAAAAAAAAAAATATATATATATATATAACTGTAAATTGACAAATAGTAGTTGTCTGCATTTGTGGGTTATAAAATGATGTTATGATTTATGAATACAATGTGGAATAATTAAATCAAGCTAATTAACATAGCCATCACTTTAAATGCTTGTCATTGTTTTGTCATTTTTATCATTGTGAGGCTCTCTCTACTCCAACCTCCCTGCTCTGCCTGGCCAGGGGCACAGAACAAGCACAGGCCTTGTGCACAGCGGCAGCCGTGAGGAACCTTCTCCTTCCCACTTCCCACTGCTAGCACGGAGCACAGGGCCCCCCACAGCCTGCTGCTCTCTGCCCCCTCTGCAGGGCCACCATGGAGGTGAGGTCTCTGTGAAGCTGGTCCCTGCATTGCAGGTCCCCGGCAGCCACACAACGAACATCGGCTGGAGCCTGGACGTGAGGATGGCGGGGCCTCTCCTGCTAGAAATGGAAACTCTGTCCCCATGGCTGCCAGTTGACCTTCTCCTGCTGGGAGCACCCCCATGGCCTCTGCTGTCTGCATGGTGTGGCCTGAAGAGCCCTCCACCCCAGGAGTTGCCACTGGCCCTTCGGGAAGTGAGACTGGGCACAGCGCTAGGTGATGAGGCAGGTCACGCTGGTGAGAAAGGGGTTTTGCTACTCTGGACTGTGCCCTGCGGTCAGCGGCAGAGCAAACGCATCTGAAGAGACAGGCTCATCTTCCTGGGGTCTCCGGAGAACTCCATCACTCAGTTGCCTCCGCCGGTAGCCCTGGGCTTGCCCACTAATCCACTGGCTGTAATCTCCACCCAGGGAAGGGAGTCCCTCTGCTCTGTGGACCCGTTTCCAGGGCAACCAGGAGTATGACCTCCCACAGCAGGGGACAGGCGCAGCCAGGCGTGCTGGCCTGACTGCCAGAGTGTCGGGGAGAAGACCTGGGGTACACGCGGTGTCTTGGTCCTCCTGGCTCTGGCCGCCTGGTGACAGCCCCTGCCTGGGTCTCGGTGTGTCCTCCTGTTGGTGGATGCAGTGGGGGCTCCAGTTCCTTGGATCCTTAGAGAATCATCAACCCCTTGGGGAGGTCGGCTGGGCCCCGTCAGGGCAGCTGTGAGCAAGGAAGACTCACAGGGCATCCTGCCTCCGAGGTCCTTCCTCAGTGCCACATGGTGGAAGCTGTGGCGCCAACCAAATATTTACCGCGGCCTGTGCTTGAAGAGACCTACACCAGCTCCCTCCGAGTGACTGACACCTCCCCGGAGGCGCAAAATGGAGACATCCTCTTCTTTCTGTGTGTGCAAACAGCAAGAAGGCCGGGCGGGCAGACGACTCGGGAGAACAGATGCCCCGCTTGGCACCTCGCTTGGCAGCCTGTGTTCTCCCAGGCTCTGAGCCTGTCCAGGCTGTGGGGAGTGCAGAGAGTGGAAGCCAGGAGGGGCCTCCCAAAGACCTCACCCCCAGGGATTCTCTGTCTCTGCCAGCAGTGCCATGCACGGGGTTGGCAGAACATTCAGGCCAGAGGAAGAGGCACCTGGGGTTGGCACCATGGGGTTGGCAGAACATTCAGGCCAGAGGAAGAGGCCCCTGCTCCCGACCCCCATGGCACAGTGGCAGAGGCCCTGCCCTACTCCACATTCGTGCTGCACAGCTGAGAAGGGTTCAAACACATTGACATGACCCAGCCTGGAGTAGGAAGGCTGTGCAGGTGCTCCTGGAATCCTTGCAGGGAGCCAGGATCTGCTGCTCTCGGCCAGGCCCTGGCTTTGCCGCTCTCTGTTCCTGTGTAACAGATCTGGCAAACCCTCCTGAGTGTGGCCTCTGGATGGGGCAAGGCATAGAGGGAAACACAGGGGAGGGCCTTGGCCTGGTTCCCCCCAGCCACCGCCTTGGTGTGGAGAAAGAGGAGGGGGAGGAGAGGAGCCCCTGAGGGCCAGAGCCTGCACCGGGCAGAGTGACCACCATGGGCTCTGTTCTGGTAAGGGATCCGCTGCAGGGTGGCCAGGGAAGAGCTGAGCTAGGTCCCAGGTGAAAGGGTCCTGGGGTGGCTGCGGTGGTGGCTGCCACAAGCCCTTGTTGGACTCTCCAAGAGGAAGAGAAGAGGACAGAATTGCTCTCCTGGGCCGTGTCCACCTTTGGGTGCTTCTCTCACGGTTCCACCTGCAGGTCAGCCTCTCCTCATCAGTAGGTGATGGGACCCTCTAATGTTACTGATGAGTGGGGAGGCGGCCCCTGAGGACTGCTGTTTCCACAGGCTCACACACAGACCCCACTGCACCCCAAGCCCGGGCAGCCCTTGTTTCCTACCCTCCCCACCCGTCAGTGTGGAACGGCAGGTGAGGAGAGCCGGCTGTGAGGGCTGAAGCAGCCTCTGAATCACTGTGGAAGTCTCCAGGTGTGTGCAGCTCTCCTGCTCCGAGGGCGGGTGCTGCGGAGAAGTGTGAGGACAGGGTAGACATGAGGGGAGAGGTTTGGAAGGAAAGGGGCCCGGCCGCCTGCCAGCTCTCCTTGTGAGTCTCTGCTGTGTAAGGATTTTATGCCCCCAGTTGTTAGGGGAGCACCCTCCAGCTCCACCTGTGGCCACAGCCCCCTCTGCCATGGGTTGGGTTTGCCATGTGCCATGTGCCATGTGCCAGAAGCAGAGGCAGCCGACCCGAGAGGAGCCCTCTCAAGGGACAGGAGGCAGCACCCAGGAGAGGACAGCAGGTGAGCAGCCTCCCAGAGCTCACCTCAGGTTCTCACTGAAAATCCCACCAAATCCTTTTGCAGGAGCCTGGAGGCGATGTGCTGGTGGGAAGGGCTGTGGCGCCGGGAAACACGGGGTGGAAATGGAACCGGAACGAGCAAGGAGAGTCCAGGCACCACCTGGGCGACAGCCAGGGAGAGGAATCCTGGATCCCGGGTCTGAGCCGGAAGTTGCTCCTCTGCCTGATTCCAAATGAGCTCAAAGCTGGACCCAGCACCCCAGCTGGCATGTGTGAATCTCGGCTGGTCACCACCCGCAGGGCCGGCCTTAACTGACGAGCAGTGTCTGAGCGCGTTTCCGAGTGTGGACCTGGATGTCCTTTGATTGTCTCCTCAAGTCCTAGTTAAAGAATCCCACTGGTGCTGGTTAGAGCCAGCTTCCTAGACACGTGGGTCCCGGCAGGCAGCCCTGTCGTGGGGCTCAGGCAGCCGGGTGGATCTTTCTGGCCAACAGATCACCTGCGTGGGGCCTGCATCTGTGGCCGGCCACACACTCCAGGCTTCAATGCATGCAGGTAAATTTGGGAGTCTGTTCCTGCCCGTTAGTGATATCGGAGTTCAAATTACTTGAAATAGCACAATTGAAACAGACTCCCGGCGCATTGCTCTGGTGGGGCTCAGGAAGCTCGCAGGAAGCAGAAAGCGTGGCTGCACCGTCACCACGCCACCACGAATCTTGACTCTTTATGCATGTGAACCAGGTAACGGGTTTCGTGACAGTTTCAGACGCCCTGCGGGACCTGCGTTCTGCCCTGTGCTCAGACCGTGGGTCAGAGGTGCCTGTTGGGGCTTTTACACCGGGACAGCTGGAAGGTGCCCTGGCCACGTCCACCGTGGTGTGCAGTTGCTCTGTGGTCAGGGCAGGGGACTTTCCACTTCTCCTTCCCCGCAAGGCAAGAGCAAAGGGGAGCCCGGGCAGAAGCGGTGCCCTCGGGTGCCCTGGGGTGGGCTCCATGCCAGCATCTCCTGGCCAGACCCTTGCGGCCAGTTGGATCAGCCCCTGAGGTCCCATGGCTCTTGCCTGCAGTGCAGGCTCCTTCCGGTGGCCAAGGTGCTTTCCAGGGAGAGCACCAGGGTGCATGCCCGTGGTGCAGCGTCGGAGCTGGTGGATGAGAGAAACCTGTTGTTATGGGCGGGGCCCCAGGTTGGGGCAGAGCAGGGATGTGTGGAGCCCACTCTGTGGCTGAGGCCCAGGCACTTTAGGAAACTTTCCACGGCGCCAGAGCATGAGCCCAGACCCCAGGGGGACCCACATGGAGCAGAGGAGCTGAAGCTCCTGCGTCCTGGGCTCAGGTGACCACCACATCCAGGTGTGCCTGGGGCCTTCCCGACATCCTGGGGACGCTTTAGTCCTGGCAAGCGGGGCAGTGAGTCACCCTGTGCAGAGTTCAGGGAGGCCCCACTCCCCAAGAGACCGCTCCCTCCCTGGCTGAGCCCTGGCTCTTCCACAGGGGAAGGCATCAGGTTGCACCTCGCTGGAATTCAGCCCTACTCAGCAGGAAGGAGGAGCTCAGGGGTTCCCCAGAGGTAGTGCCGGTGGGGTGCCTCCCTGCTGTTGCTGTGATGTGGGTGACAGACAAGCTGGGAGCTCAGCAGCCCACAGCAGAACACGTGCACCGCTGGGCAACTGGGGGGCAGCCCGGGAGTGGGGAGGGTTGGGCAGCCAATGGGGGCAGTGGGGTAAGCAAGGCTGCTCTTCGCATCCTGTCTGGGCCCGTCTCCCCCAAACCCTGAGGCCAACTGGTTTCACCTCAGTGCTGAGTGTCTCTCATCCTCCAAGAGCCCAGGCCCAGGACAGGGCAAGAGGAAAATGATGGTCAGACACACGGTTGCAGTCCCCTCACCGTCTGATGGAGACACTCTGAAGTCACACGAAACAAGGGTCCCACGTTTGGCACAGGTGAGGGGTTGGAGCCACACAGGAAAAGGGGGCCTGCCTTTCTGAGGCCGGAACTGCAGAGCAGGACAGACCTCTTGGCAAAGATAAGCAACATCGTCACAAAGACACAGGCCAGCCCTTCCCCTGGGGGATGGATGTGTGGGGAGCCTGATGGGGCTGAGGCGGGAACGCCCCCCACTCCCATCCTTCTGGGATAAAGCTCCACCGTGGAAAACAGTGGAGCTCATCTTGGGGGGTGACCCATGGGATAAGGACACCTACCTGAGTGGGGCCACTGGGGGCAGGGCCATGGTGCGGGGGAGCTGGGAGGGGATACTTGGGTGGGGACACCTCTAGGGGATACCTGCCTGGGGTGGGTGGGACACCTGGGCAGGGACACCTGAGTGGGGATACCTGGGGTGGAACACCTTGGGGGGTACCTGGGGCAGGTGGGAATACCTGGGGAGGACACCTGAGGGGGGTGCCTGGGACGGCACACATGCAGGGACACCTGAGTGGAGCCCCTGGATGGGGTCAGCTGGGTGGGGTCCCTGGGGGGTCACCTGGGCGGGGCCTGCGACAGGGAAGTCTCTGGCAGGGGCTATGTTCCCCCACCCTGGCATTAGCAGCAGGTGCCCGCCCTCTTCCTCCTGACTGGAAAGGGTTCCCTTAATGTTACTTTCACTGTTATTTACATATGTTGTGAAGGATGAGGACTTGATCTGTGTTGCTAAGCGAGGATGGTGTTGCTCTGGCACAGAAGGAAGTCTTCAATAAAAATATGACCATAAAGGAAGCGAAGCTTCTTTCTCTAATGTATTCGGAATGCCTGCGCCTGGCACGCGGGCCCGCGGCACTCCTCAGCATCTCGCTGCCTGTCTAGCATCAGTACATGTGTGATATTGATTTTTTTTCCCCAGCAAGTGTAAGAAATACACATTTTATTTACCTTTTAAATTCCCAGCACCCGTTGGCTGCTGGTTTACAGGCTGCAAAGTGCTCAGCAGTAGAAGGCTCAGGCAAGTCCAGGGGAGAAGCAACCCCAGATAGCGAGACTGCAGCTTCCCTGCTGCCCCTGCTTGAGCTGTGAACTGAAGACCAGCCAGGCAGCTGCTGCCCCCTCCCATCTGACTGAGGAGCCAACTGCAGCTCGGTTGGGGGTTCTCTGAGGGCAGCAAGGACTGGGGCAGCTCTTCTCCTGGGTGGTGATTTCTGGTGGTGGTTCTTGGGAAGCACACTGGACGCCCTGTATCTGTTTTCACAGCTAAGAAGACTCTCATGTCACTGAAGTTTCCTGGGAAGCCACCCCATGGGGCACATCCTCCTGACTGCAGGTTTGCCTCTTGCAGGAGCAGCTCAGCCTGCCTGAAGGGGAGGACTCTGTGAGGTCCACAGGGCACCTCATGCACCCACCTCATCTCCAGGGCAAACGTCTGCTGAGTGCCCCAGCAGTGGCGTGCTTCCACCCCCTAGAGGTCGACCTGGCCTGCCAGTGGCTTGCGGGGCTGGAGACAAGGGCAGATGGTTCTGGGCACCAGCCCAGACGTCTCCTGCACACAGACATGAGTTGCAGACATTTGGGTCTGAGCCCCCAGGCTCTATGGGCTCTGCCTGTGAATGTCAATCAAATATCCTGCCTCAAAGCTCTCCCCATTTTGAGAGACATCAAACAATATGAAATGTAACACACAAACACTTCAAAACCAAATCAGAGTAAGACAGCACTGCTCTCATTCTCTGCACTGCTCTTTAGGCGACAGACACTCTGCCATCTGCCTCCCTCTCTCCTCCTCCCTTCCCCACTTCCCCAGGGCCTGGAAAGCCACCCTGTGCTGCTTGCTTCCACTCCTCGGCAGCCCTCACAGCCTGGTCTCTGCATCCACCTTGCCAGTAAAACTCTCCAGCCACTGGCCATCCCGGGCGACAGAGAGCCAAGCTCCGGGCCCCGTCTCCCATCCCCTGCATACCCTGACCTCACTGGCTGCTGGACACCATCTCGCCGTCTCACTGCACTCTTGCCCCCTTGCTTCCTCAGGACTGCTCCTCCCTCCTCACTGCCCCTTCACTGTCCTGCCGGGTGTCTCCTTTTCCTCTGCCCTGGCACTCCAGTGGCCAATGTCCTGGAACAGTGGCCGCACATCTGCGCCTCCCCCATCCATCCAGGGCTCCCCTCGCCTCCTCTGCACTGTGTGTTTGGTGGAAGACACAGACCACAAAGGCAAGATGGCTCCGAGGGTGACGAGAGCATGCGTATTGACCACGGTCCTGCCGCAGCCACCAGTGCACACCCTCCTCTAACATGCAGAGCAATCCCACGTAAGAGGGTTATCACCGATCCCGTGTTCTAGATGAAGAACCAGAGACGCAGAGATGTCATCCTGACAGCCACTGATAGTGACTGAGCACCTGCTGCCGCTGGCCCTGTTCACGTGGTTTCCACTTCTACTATTTAAACCTCCTGGTCACCCTATAAGACAGGTCCTCTACTGTTTTACAGAAGCAGAAATGAATCAATAACTTTCCTATTGCCCCAGTTGCTGGAACCCTTGATGGGTCATGGAGCCCAGAGTCGAACCCAGTGCTGTGCCACGGTCTCCTTCCCCTCAATTCATGGAGGTACAGAAGGAAGGAGGGAGGAAGGGGAGGGAAGGTATGGAAGCCTTTGTGCTCTGCACACCAGCTGAGCAGGAGAAGGAGCAGGAGGGGTGTGTCTACACTCGCCCTACCTCAGGTGTCCTCACCCTGCTGCCCACCCTCGCCCTACCTCACATATCCCCACCCTGCCGCCCACCTCTCATGTCCTCACCCTGCCTGGAGGAGTCCAGAGGGGCAGAGTTGGCAGAGCCAGAGTGGACAAGGCCGTGCTGTCAGGGAAGCAAATTTCTGGAAAGCGGCAGCAGCTCCCCCGGTCAGTGCTGGGTCTGCTCCTGGCTGGACGGACTCTGTGTCCCAGCACTGTCTGGGTTGGGACCCATCGAGGCAGGGCTTGTGGTGGTCAAAACAGTTCTTATGTGCTCAGTGGGAGGCACCATCCTCCGCCCTGGAAGGTGCAGATCTGGAACTTCACAAAGGACAGAGCAGGGGTGAGAAGGGAAGCCTCAAGCCCGTGTGGTGTGGGGTCTCCTCGCAAAACCCTGTGTGACCCGGGCTGTCTGGGGGGCAGGCACCTGGCTCACTGCTTCCTGTTTCTAAGACCTTCCATTTTCATGCCTGAGTCCCCCCTGCTAGAATGTAAGCTCCCTGAGGGCACAGGCTTTATGTTTTCAGACATGTTACTCAGTGCACACTTGGTCCATTAAGATTGAAGCTCAGCCAACTGGCAGCTGTGGAGGAACTTGTTTTCTTTCTTTTCTTTTTCTTTCTCTTTCTTCTTCTCCTCCTGCAGCATTAGCTGAGATCCAGGTCATCGGTTTCACGACTGCTCAGAGCTGCACTATCCTATGCAGTGGCCACACATGACATGTGGCTGTTTAAAATCATTGAAATGAAGTGAAATAAAAACTCTGCACCAGCTACACATCAGGTGTTCAGTAACCACACGTGGCTCATGGCTCCTGAGCTGGACAAGGCAGAGACTGTCCAGAGACGCCTGCAGACATCCTCACCGCGGGCTCTTGTGGAGGAAGGAGCAACTTTGAAATGCAAGAATTATGACTAAAGTGTATTTTAAATAGGGATTGCCAGATGACTTCCAAAGAAAGCTGTTGCAATTCTAAATTTCACCAAGTCAGGAGCGCCTGTCACCCTGCAGTTGCCTTCCGACAGTTCTTTGTGTTACCAGCCAAACAGATGAAAGATAGTAAGGCCATCTGTAATATAATTGTTAATAAAAGAAACATGAGTTTGAATATATATTAACATGTCCTCTTCTTTAAATTACCTATTCAAACCCTTTATTAATTGTATATTTTGGTGTTAGGATGTTTCGTGTTCAATGGTAGAAATGCCTTGTGCATTATGAAGACTAACTTTTCGTGGTTAAAAGAGAAAAATATATATAAATTATATATAAATATATAAAATAAAAAGATACATTACAGGTGTATGTTATGTTTTAGAATTTTTAGAATGTTTATAGAATTTTTGACACCCACTCTTTTTTAAAGCTTTGTGTAGTCAAATGTATCTATATTCTCAAATATGGCTTCTTGATTTTCTGTTATAAGAAAACTCCTTGCTCAAAAGCTAGACAAATGTTATTCTAAATTTTGTTTCTTTTCTTTCTTTCTTTCTTTTTTTTTTTTGAGACAGAGTCCTGTGAGTCTTGCTCTATCACCCAGGCTGGGGAGCAGTGGTGTGATCATACTCAATTTAGCCTGGAACTCCTAGGTTCAAGGGATCTTCCTGCCTCAGCCTTCTGTGTAGCTGGGAACATAGGCATGCACTAATGCACCCAGCTAATTCTTCTCTTTTGTTTCTTCGTGGAGACAGGATTTCACCAAATTGCCAAGGCTGAGCTCCATCTACATTTTCTTCTAAGACTTTTTAATGTTTTACTTTCATAGAGAGTTGATCAGCGTTGAACTCATTATAATTAGGCATGAGGAAGAAACGTTTTTTTAATTCCAAGTGGTCAGTTAGGTTAATACCAATAAAATAAATTATCCTTTCTCCATAAGATTAAGAAACCACAATTAGCTGAGTTTCCATAACAAAATGGACCTAGATTTTCTCTTAGACGGGGTCTTGCTTTGTCTCTCAGGCTGGAGCAGTGTGGTGCAGTGATGGCTCACTGTAGCCTCAACCTCCCAGGCTCAAGAGATCCTCTCACCTCAGCCTCCTGAGTAGCTGGGACTACAGGTACGCACCACCACACCCGGATAATTTAATTTTTTGTGGAGACAGGGTTTCTCCATGTTGCCCAGGCTGGTCTGAAACTCCTGGGCTCAAGTGATCCTCCTGCCTTGGCCTCCCAAAGTGCTAGAGGTGTGAGCCACCACACCCAGCTAGATATTTCTGTGACTTTTTCTAGTCATCTAGTCATTGATCCCTGGGCCAAAGCTGCTCTGTACTGAGCTTTTTATCTAATAAGGTGAGTGCCCCCTCACTGTTAGCTCTTTAAAAAAATATTTTCAGATAAAGAGCTGGCTGTTCCTTTAGGTGAATTTTAACATTATCTGTACCATATCAAAGAAAACTCTGCTCCGATTCTATTTGGGATTGCTTTCTTTTCATAGTTAGATTAAGTAATAAAATACTGAAGAGAAATCATATTTTTATAGTTTTCCTAGTAATCCCAAGTTTCTTTCTATTCATTCAGGCCTTTCTCTTAGGCTATCAGCACCATTTCATATTTTTCTTCTTATGAGATCTGTGCCTTTTTCATTTAGTTCCCTGCAGTGTGTATGGCTTATGCTGCCATTTTTGAATAGGAGATTATTATCCAGTTCCATGTCTAACTGTTTGCTGCTAATGTAGAAAAAAAAAGGTTTCTTTTTGGTCATTTTATATCCAGTCATCCTAAGAGTCACATTTTGCTAGTGTAATATGCTTACTCTGTGCCATTACTAAAGGCATGAGAAGATGAAAATTCAGAAGCCAGCTGAGAAGAGACCTCTCAAGTGTGTTTGTAACTGTGATCTTCACAGATGCCAACTCTTCCCGGAAATGCTGGCCCAGGCTCTCTGAAATTCGCATCATAGACATCAAGGCATTCAATGCCTTTGGTGTGTGCACATACATGTATGTGTGTGCACGTGGGTGTGTATGAATGTCACACACACCCCAGGGAATACAGTCATCACAGGCAGTAGACAGGCAATCAAGGTCCGAGCACCCCACAACTTCACAGGTGTTCAAAGTGAGGCTGGTCTGGCTCTTGCTGAAGGAAGGGCCTGGGAGCAAGTTCAGAAACCCCGAAGTCAAATGTCCACCATGGGCAAGGCATGCACAGAAACAAACAGGACACGTTCTAACAGCAAAATGCAAAATTAATGAAGGGTGTAAATAGGCAATTTAAAGAAGAGGAACTCTTGATAGAAGTTCAAACTCATTTTTATGAATAATTATGTGTCTGATTGACTTGCTGTCTTTCACATATTTGATTGGCAATGCTTAAAATAATTGTCAGGGGAAATACAAGGCAACAAGAGCTCCTGACATTGATGGTGACAATTAGATTTGCAGCCTTTCTTTGGAAATAAATGGAAAATGTCTATTAATATTAAACAGACGCATTCCCTTGAACTCAGAAGCCCCAGAGGGGTGGCCATCTGGGGGATGAGTGGGGTCAGGGTGCCCCTCGCCCAATTCTAAAGCCATGTTTCTCCTTCTTCCTCCAGCTGTCAGCATGGATGCCCAGCCCTTCCCACCGTCATGCCCTCCACTTTTCCTTCCTCCCTGTCTTCCCTCTACCCTTCTCCCCATCAACTCTTCCCCGTTCACCAAGGTGTATCCAAACACCCCCTCCTCCATGAAGCCTTCCCTGCTCCAGCCCTCGAGGCCCCAGTCACCCCCTGCCCTGGTGTCCATGCACCCATCCGAGGGGGTAGGTCTGCCTGCTGCCTTGATGCCTGATGCCTCGGGGGCATCTTCCCTCAATGAAGGCTTGGGGCCCTGGACAGGGACTCTGCCCCTTCTCCGTGGACCCCTTGGCAGTGCCCATCAGAGGGGTGGGCACATGGGCCTCCATGCCACACATAGGCAGTGGATTCAGCTTGATCCCTAGGCAGATGCTTCCCTGGGCTTGCATATGGGAGCCGGGGTGGGTGTGGAGCAGAGCAGTAGCCTCCATGGGAGAAGATGCCTGGGGCCTGCAGGCGGGTGGGAGCAGTTCTGAAGGAGGAGGGAAAGCAGGGCCACCTTGGAGACTTCACTGGGGTCTCTGCCCTGGACCTGAGCCAGGGAGGGTGCGTAGGAGCCCCCTGGAGAACCAGGCATGGAGGGAAGTGAGCCCAGGCCGGAGGGTGCTGTGACCACCAGCAGCGTGTTAGCAGGGGCAGGGAGGCCGGGGACGCCCCGTAGCAAGTGAGCAGGCAGACGGAGCAGGCTGCCGGGCTCCTGGTACGCACAGCCGGGCCACTCCTGCCAGCAGAGCAGGAGAATCCTGCATCGCCCCCCAGCACTGCAGAGCAGGGAGTTTAGAAAATGCCCGGAATCTCAGTAAACTCTCCTGGCCTCCTCATCCCATGATCTTCAGCCAGCAGTTTGGAGCCGTGAGTTTGCATTTTTCAGAAGGCTCAATCCCTGCTGTGGGCATGAATTAAACGGATGCTCTGGATGCCGAGGACAGCCTTTGTCTTCTTGGTGCACTGCAAAGGTGAGCGTCCCTGTGACCTTTTGCTAACAAAAGACTCTCTCCCAAGTCCTCTCCCGGACATCAGACACCCCGGGCCGGCAGAGGACACAGACTTGCCATTGCCGGGCGGACCCGCTGAGCGGTGTGACCTGCCCCAGGGGCCTCAGAGGAAGATGGCTGGTGTGTCCCTGAGACAGGAGAGACGCATCGCCACAGGCTCCCCAGAAACAAGGTCCCCAAATGCCACTGTCGGCTGCTGAGGTGCAGGGAAGTGCTTGGTGGAGACCACGCTTGCCAGGTTGCCCTGCAGCCAAAAGGCAGAGCGCTGAGCAGGAACGCGGCCTCCGCTGAGAGCCACGTGGTGAAATCAAGCATCTGGGCCTGGGAAAGACATTTCTGGGGAGTCTGTGTGCGGGGGTCTGGCGGGACCGAGTCCGCTGTGTGCGGGGGTCTGGCGGGACCGAGTCCGCTGTGTGCGGGGGTCTGGCGGGACCGAGTCCGCTGTGTGCGGGGGTCTGGCGGGACCGAGTCCGCTGTGTGCGGGGGTCTGGCGGGACCGAGTCCGCTGTGTGCGGGGGTCTGGCGGGACCGAGTCCGCTGTGTGCGGGGGTCTGGCGGGACCGAGTCCGCTGTGTGCGGGGGTCTGGCGGGACCGAGTCCGCTGTGTGCGGGGGTCTGGCCGGACCGAGTCCGCTGTGTGCGGGGGTCTGGCCGGACCGAGTCCGCTGTGTGCGGGGGTCTGGCCGGACCGAGTCCGCTGTGTGCGGGGGTCTGGCGGGACCGAGTCCGCTGTGTGCGGGGGTCTGGCGGGACCGAGTCCGCTGTGTGCGGGGGTCTGGCGGGACCGAGTCCGCTGTGTGCGGGGGTCTGGCCGGACCGAGTCCGCTGTGTGCGGGGGTCTGGCGGGACCGAGTCCGCTGTGTGCGGGGGTCTGGCCGGACCGAGTCCGCTGTGTGCGGGGGTCTGGCCGGACCGAGTCCGCTGTGTGCGGGGGTCTGGCCGGACCGAGTCCGCTGTGTGCGGGGGTCTGGCGGGACCGAGTCCGCTGTGTGCGGGGGTCTGGCGGGACCGAGTCCGCTGTGTGCGGGGGTCTGGCCGGACCGAGTCCGCTGTGTGCGGGGGTCTGGCGGGACCGAGTCCGCTGTGTGCGGGGGTCTGGCGGGACCGAGTCCCCTGTGTGCGGGGGTCTGGCGGGACCGAGTCCGCTGTGTGCGGGGGTCTGGTAGGATTGGCCTCCTGAAAGGAGGAGAGAGATCAGCGTGCTTGGAGGGAGACCAACTCCCAGAAGGAACAAGGTTGGAGGGGGCAAGGCAGCTTCAGAGCCTGGCTCCAGCCCTGGAGACAGAAAGACCAGTTTAAATTCCCACCCGGCCCGCACCCTCTGGGTGGCTGTGGGACTTTGGGGAGCCTCTTTGGTCCTTAGTTTTATCTTCTGTGGAACAGAAGCAATAATCCATATTTAGTTGGGGGTAATTAGAGTCGACGTATGTGGATAGGTGGACACGCAGTACACTTGGTGATGGTGGCCGTCTTCACCCCTCTCTCCCTGGTTTCCCTAAGAGAGGCATCTCTTTCCGCCCTTCTCCCCTGAAACTTGGGGCGTGAAGTGTAAGATGCTGGATCTCACAGACAGGAGCCCACCACCGACCCAGAGACATCGTGGCCAGTTTTGAAATCTTCAGTCTCAGAGGACACTCATGGGCTCTGCGATGCTGGGTGGGTCGTGTGCCCACCCTGAGCTCCTTCCTTTGCTCCTAAAGATGGGAGTGATGCTTCCTGCCTCCCCGTCACACAGGCATCGTGAGGCTGCACGTGACAGCAGCTGCCCAGCTCCAGGTCAGTGGTGGCATGGAAGAGCTCCAGCTCCAACACCAGGTCAGTGGTGGCATGGAAGAGCTCCAGCTCCAACACCAGGTCAGTGGTGGCATGGAAGAGCTCCAGCTCCAAGCTGCACACACCCTACTTGAGACGCCGTTGTTCTGAGCTCACCATGCCAGGTGGAGTCCTTCCGTCCCCAACCCTTGCCCTGGGGCCCTGAGTGCTGGTGGCTCCATGAGGTACTTCTTTTCTGCCGTGGGTGTGAGATTCATGAGTGAGATGCCCCCAGCCCTGCTCCAGGGCAGCCTTGCCAGCTTCTGGAATGTTCTCCATTTCCAGTCTGCAGCTTCCTTCTGCCCAGGAGTGGCTTCCCTGTCTGGCTGTCATTCAGCTCAATTGTGTACTTAACTTCAAAAGGTGCATAAAATCCTAAAATGGGACGTTTCTCACTTGACCTCCTCCACCGCCAGCTCCTCTCACAAGGAAGCAGGTGGAGGCCTCACGCTGTTCTAGAGTTTGCAGGGGGCAGAGAGCAGCATCCTCACCGCAGGTATCCTGTTACAGGACTATGGGATTAAGAGCTTGAAGTTTAATTTAAATCACAATGAAAACAATTACGGCCTGGTGCGGTGGCTCATGCCTGTAATCCTAGCACTTTGGGAGGCAGAGGAAGGCAGATCGCGAGGTCAAGAGATCGAGACCATCCTGGCCAACATGGTGAAACCCCATCTCTACTAAAAATACAAAACTCAGCTGTGCATGGTGACATGCACCTGTAGTCCCAGCTACTCAGGAGGCTGAGGCAGGAGCATCACTTGAACCTGGGAGGCAGAGGTTGTAGTGAGCCAAGATTGTGCCACTGCACTCCAGCCTGGGCAATAGAGCGAGTCTCAAAAAAAAAAAAAAAAAAAAACAATTACAAGCCCCAATTCAGCGTGCTCACAGGAGACTGTCTGACTTGGGGCTCTGGAGTTTCTGAGGCCCACGGGGTGAGCAGGGGACCCGGCCAAGCTCTCCCTCCTGGGTCCCTCTCAGGCAGGCCATGGTGACCTGGCCCCAGGCAGACGCTGGCAGCTCAGAGGAGTGTGGGACCTGCAGACCTCAGGGGTTGCTGGACAGTCCTGGGATAGGCCTTGCTTTTGGCCAAGGCACCTGAAGAGTGAAAACGCTCTGTGCATAGAGGAACAGGACGGGGAGAGTGTGGCAGGCCCTTCTCCAGTTCAGGGCCATCCCCTCCAGATCCAGAGCAAGCTCAGGAGGGGAGGAGTTGATGTCCCAGGATTTGTGACTAGGACTTCGGGGTTGGGGGATGTGGGTGATGTTCACCTGCTGTGGAAGAACCAGGAGGATTAGGAGTGGCAGGCGGCAGGGCCCTGAGTCAGGCTTGAAGACGTCGGGTTTAGAGGCAGCGGGCAACTTGGATGGAAATGGTGCAGACAGACGCTGGGGTGCCGAGATCAGCACCCCACTCGGCCCCCCACACCTCCATGATTAATCAAAAGGTTCACTTCTCCCAATCTTCCGGAAGAAGTCCCGGCCCCTGGGAGGCTCCTGGTATGGACTCAGCTATGGGACTCACCTTCTGGCAGGCACAGGGGCTGTGTCCCAGCAGGCAGGACCCTAGTTCAACTCCTTCTTAGTCACAGGGGGCCTGGGGTGGCCAGATCAGGGTCTTCTCCTCCCCACGCCCGCCCTCCTCAGCAGCCCGCTGCCCCATGGCCTTTCCCTGCTCCTGAGTGGATGCCACACCCTCTCCTAGGTGGTTCTACCTGGACAGTGACTTCTAATGTCAGACATTGCGAAGGCCGCCTGCAGAGAGGATGAAGCCAACCGTCCTGGCGGTCTGTCCGCCCAGCTCCCTCGAAGGCCTCCTCCTGGCTTCCTGGGGAGCAACAGTGACATAGAGGCCACTCTTTGGGGACTGCTGCTTGGGGGCCTGGCTCCTGGGTGCAGGTGGGAGGCAGTGATCTCACAGAGAGGACGCTTTCTTGTGGGATCCTGGGAGAGTCTCACTGTAGGCACAGGGCCACTGTCATCGCTCGGTCTGCAGCTCAGAGACCTTTAGGGGCAGCCCTTGTCTCCAGGCTAAAATGCCACCTCCATGTGTGACATTCCTGCCTGTCCTTCCTGGGTTTTAGTCTATGCAAATTCTGTCACCTCCCCTCGGCTGCCCCACATAAGTGTGACCTTCACACGCATCCCCACGGGCCAGCATGGAGCCCCCTCAGGCCGCCAGCCTTCCTGGGCTCAGGGTCTCTGCACTCTGGGGGGCTCCGTCCCAGTCCTCACACAGGGCCAGGCTCAGGCTCAGACCCATCTCCTCCTTGAAGCCTTCCTGGAGCTGCAGCCAGACCCGGCGTGTGCAGGCTGAGTGGCAAAGGCCAGACCTTTGATGTACGGGGTGTCCCATCAAGGTTGTCACGTCACAAACAAGGGAACTGAGACGCGTGGAGTTTCCTGATGGCCTGAATTCCAGCCCTCCCCTGCAGTCCTGCCTGCCTCACAGGCCTGCTGGCCATGGTGCCCCTGCTGGACAGTAACCAGGCAGAGGCCCCTGCTGCCAGCGAGGCCCCAGGGTTGGAGAGCTTTGTCTGGCAGGCTCTGGGACCAGGGCACAGACCCCATCGATATGGTCCGGAGTCTCTCTGATTTCCCCGCCCACCCAGGGCCTCTCTCCTATGGCTCCCACTATCAGGGAGGCCAAGGGGACGCGTTTCCTGTGCTCTCCTGCCAGACAGAGAATTGCCTGGATTATGAATATCAGCTCGGGGGTGACAGGTGACAGACGTCACCAACCTTCAGCTCCAGACTGAAATAACATGGTATTGACCTTGCTCAGAAAGGCTACCAAAATAGAATGTTCAATACTGTCTATTTTAACTGACAGTTAAAAATTCAATACATCTTCCTCCTGCCAGACACCTGTATGCAATCAAGCTAAATAAATGCCCTCGGGTTCTTGCAAGAGGCGTAGCTGTTTGTGTATAAAGCTATCGGCCCTGGCTGGAAGGGACTGATTTTCCACAGTCTAGAGAATGGCCCTTTTGAAAAGTAAACAATGCCTCCACAATCCCAGGCTATTTTGACAAAAGCAAGAAGCGAAGCAGAAGTGGGAGATAAAGGCACGCTCCGTCTCTCCTCGGACCCAACACGGACTCCACAGACATTGTTCCGTCACGGAAATCAATACCAAAAAATAAAGGTCAAATGTGTGTGTGTGTGTGTGTGTGTGTGTGTGTGTGTGTGTGTGTATGAGCTATAGACACAGAACATGAGTATCCAGAGGAGATCAGCCATGGGAGGTACAACCGTTATACCAAGAAAAGACCCAAAGAAAACTGGAATAGTATAAAAAATAAATACATAACAGGAAAATAAGAAATAATATTAAAGACAAGAAATAAAAAGTATCAACACGACACAAACTTGAGTCATCACAAAAGAAATGATGCAAAAAAAGGTTTGCAAGACTGGAGCAAGGAAGGATGGGGTGGGAGAGAGGATGCTGGGAGTGGGAGGGGCCAGAGGGTGGGAGAGAGGATGCTGGGAGTGGGAGGGGCCAGAGGGTGGGAGAGAGGATGCTGGGAGTGGGAGGGGCCAGAGGGTGGGAGAGAGGATGCTGGGAGTGGGAGGGGCCAGGGGGTGGGAAGGGGAGGGGAGAGGGAGAAGAGGGGTTCTGGGTGGGAAGGATTGGGGAGCGGGAGGAGGGGAATCCTGCAGCGGGAGAGGCCGCAGCTGTGTGCAAGGTGAGCACTTCCCAGGCAGCTCTCTGAAGGCCAAAGGGCGAGCCCAGAAGTACCCTGGATGTCTCCGGAATGGCCAGGAGAGCCCAGAGCCAACACGTGTGGTGTGACAGGACCTCCTCCAACCACAATCACATCTGAACTTTTCTCTATCAGGAGTGAAGAAGGCAAACAGTTTGCAGAGACTCCTGGCCCCAGGTCTCCTCCCGCCTCCACTTCCAGCTGCGGAAGCTGCCAGGATGCAGGTTGTTCTCTGAGACTCATTCAGGAAGAATCTGTTCTCTGGGCTTCTCGAAGTGAACTGGCCACCTCTGAGCCACCCAAGGGTGGGTCAGAGCTCAGCAGGCCCAGGAGCTGAGGACGCCGCTAATGCCTCAGGTCCTCGCCTGCCGCCAGGCAGCTCCCAAATGCTGACCCTGAAGGCTGCTGTCCCGTTTCCTCTGTCTTTCTACAGGAAAACGGGGGTGGACATGAAATGTTAGGGCCGGTGGGCACTGGCCTTTCAGCATCTCCCAAAGATGAGAAGGGCCCTCTGTCTCTGCCCCACCAGGCCCCACAGTGATGAGGGTGATTATGACTACTTCTGTGACATGTAAGGCACCAAAATTAGCATGTGAGGTCGGACACGAGAGAAAGCAAGGGCACTGGACTGTCTGGAGGATGTTTTAAGGTATTTTCTTATAATGTACCGGAGTTTCTTTTTTTTTTTCTTATTTAATTTCACTTTCTTTTTTATTTTTATTTTTTATTATTATACTTTAAGTTCTGAGGTACACGTGCAGAACGTGCAGGTTTGTTACATAGGTATACATGTGCCACGTTGGTTTGCTGC
Source organism: Pan paniscus (assembly GCF_029289425.2). Classification (NCBI taxonomy): domain Eukaryota; kingdom Metazoa; phylum Chordata; class Mammalia; order Primates; family Hominidae; genus Pan; species Pan paniscus. The sequence continues at coordinate 58,942,303 of NC_085927.1, forward strand.
ACCCATCAACCCGTCATTTACATTAGATATTTGTCCTAATGCTCTCCCTTCCCCAGCCCCCCGCCTCCGGACAGGCGCCGGTGTGTGACGTTCCCCTCCCTGTGTCCATGTGTTCTCATTGTTCGACTCCCACTTAGGAGTGAGACCATGCGGTTTGGTTTTCTCTCCTTGCTTCACTTTGCGGAGAATCTTTATTTGGGAATTGCATTTCTTTAATCTGATCATGTTTTGCTTTACGTGTGTGTCACTGCAATTTCTCCACATGTTGCTCTTGCTTTCCCTGGACACTGGCTGGAAGGCGGAGCTGGAGGGACTGGCTAGAGCCCTGGTTTTAGTTCTGGCCCTGCAACTGAGCCACTCGATGACTTTGGAAAAGTGACTCCGCGCTCGCCTCTCAGGTTTCTGACTGAAAAATAAAATGGGCCGTTGCTGGACTCATAGGCGATCGGCAGGATGAAAACGCACGCCGTGATCGCCGTATGGTGGCTGCGATGTTAACAAGCATTTGATACCTGGTGAGGGTGTGGAGGACCCCAAACCTGAGACTAAGTTTGGAAGGAGATGAGAGAGCTGAGGTGTGTGGTCCCACCCCCGAGCCCTGCAGCCACCTGGACTCCTCAGCCCAGCGCCGTGTCGCAGAGGCCCCTCTGTAGTCACCAGGCCAGCAATGGAGGTGTCACCTGCACGCTTTGCCCCTGGGGGAGCTCAGCCTCACGCTGTGATCTCGCTCATCTAGCCAGCGGACCTGGGGCTTTGATTGGAGGCCCCTGTGGAATTTAAGACCTATTCATCCCAGCTACAGAGGTGCTGGTTGCTCTCTGTATTTCTCTACTGATGGTGGCCATGGGGGCTCCCCGCTGCTCTCCAGACCCTGGTCCCATTTGGGACTCTCCATTGTCCCTCCCACGGGTCTCCACTTTCTCACACCCAGCTCCTCCTCCTCTCCTGCTTCCTTTATCATCTTCACTTGCGGTCCTGGCATCCTCAGGATACCAACCCTCAGCTCTACAGACCAGACAAAAGGGCAGTTGTCGCCTAGGAGAGCTTCTTAATCTGAATTCCATAAAGATTCATTTTTATTCAGTGGTGCATGTGTGCACGCACACACACGCACACACACAATGAATCTTTGAAAAGTCTCCAGGCTAGAAGATAGCTGCTCTTGGTGTGTTGAGGGCAAGAGCTGTACAGGGCGGTACAAGGTTTCTCTCCCAAACCCACCATTGTCACAGCCACTCCAGTGCAAAACCATGTAGACTATTCCGGCAGGCACTGCATTCCAGGAGCCAGTCTTCCCCTTAGTGAGAGGCCGAAGTCCATAGCTGGAAGCAACCTCTGCTCCTGGTGCTGGCACAGTTAGAGTGGCATGGGCCACATTTGCTTCGGGGAGGGAAACAGCTTCTGGAGCCTGCGTCTCTGGTACCCAGGTGACAGCAGACCCGGCCATGTCACTGCAGCCAGGCCATGTTGGCAGCTTTAGGGAAGCAAATTAGCAGAAGACTGCAGGGTCCAGGGACTTAGCAAGCTGCCTCCAGGGCAGAGGAATCAAAAGACAGATTTGTTTGTTTATTTATTACTTTTCTGGCCCTGGCTTCAATTCCCATACACAGAACTTGGCTGTGGGATTCTTTACAAAATCATATTCTATTCTTGGATTTTAAGCCATTATTGAAATTCTATTGTAATTTTTTTCATCTGTTTATCATTGACTCATCAATCCATTCGCCAGGAATCCTGGCCAAGTGCTAGTCACGGTGAGGGACTTGGAGTTTAAAGTCACCCGGTGCAGAGGGAGAGAGAGAGACAGTGTGCTGGGAGTGGGTACAGAGCCAGCATCCCCAGCGCCACTGGAAAGCCTCACGCACGCCTTGGCAGGTGGAGACAGCGGAGCCCTGGGCAGTGGAATATTCTAGAGGCACGGGGAGCTGAAGGGGAGCTGTGGACCCAGGACAGCTGGGGAGCAAGGGCCAGGGAAAGACAGTAGAGATAGACCAGCAAGTTGGAGGAAGTGCTTTTTATACATTCATTCATTTGTTCACACGTTCATTCATTTCTCCACTTATGCACAAATATTCTTTGGGAAACAACTGAGAGCCATGTGACCTTCCAAGCTCAGGGACAGACCAAATGCCTGCCTGAGTGGCTCCTGTTCTGGTAGTGGACTGAGCTATTGAACAAATGGAGCCAATAAACGCAAGTCGGGTGACCGATGGTCATTAAAAAAATAGAGCCAAGTCCAGAAAGAGGATGCACGAGGTGCTGTGGGAGAAAGGGTCCTGGGGGAGGACCTTTGAGTGGGGCATTGGATTGAGGTCCAATCAACAGTGAAAGTTGTGGGTGTCAGGGGAGGGCTGGGGGCAGATGGAGAAGCCCTCACAGGTGCTCTGCTGCCTAAGGCTGCTCACTGGGCACCTGGAGGAGCGGAGGCTGAAGGCCGGTGGAGGTTGTTCTGCCCTCTGTGCTCCTAGGTCCCTTCCCCAGGGTGCTCCCTGGATCAAGTCTGACTAGGGGATCCTCCACCATTCCTATGCCATGGCAGACATGAAACACGGTCATGCTTGTGTTGCATGCTGGGAGGAATGGTGGACAGGTGGAAACTTCCAGTACCCAGAGCCGAGCCCTGGCCCAGTTCTGCTGCCCAGAGGGCTGCAGGGAGGCACTTGGTGTCCTGAGCAGGACTCTGAGAGACAACATGACACTGGAGGAACACCCAGGGGAGGACACACGCAGAAGACAGAAAGAGCCGCCATCTGAGCACTACCCCCGACTCCGGGCAGATCAGCCCTGGCGAGGATGGGCGGGAGGAGCGGCCAGCCCACCTGTGCAGGGAAACACGCAGGCAAGGCGTGCAAAGGAGCTGATGCTCAGCGTCTTGAAAACCAGACGCAAATCTCACCCCAGAGCCAGTGGGCTCCTCGGAAGGTTTGGTCAGGGAGAAGGAATATGCTCTGAGCTAAGAATCAGGAGACATCTCTGGAGCCAGCAGTGGGGTTTCTGTCCACAGTCAGTGGAAGCGGGGTGACTCCCTAGGGCTTTTCAGCAGAGAGAAGCCCAGAACGCCCAGCCTGACTTGATTTTCTCCCAATGCCTAGGTCACAGGCTTAGGATGTTAAAGACTCAAGATGACATTATTCCTACCTCAAAATAACAACAGCTTCTACATTGCACACCCACTGGCTACCAACCTTCCATTAACATGCAAGTAAGAGCAATTCCCGAGAGAGAAGCACAGTGTCAGGTTGTTTTTCTCAACTACTAAGATGGTTAAGGGGGAAGCAGTCCAGGGTGGCCCATTGGCTCTAGGATGCCATCAGGGACATGGCCTCCTCAAATCTTTCTGCTCAGTCATTCCTAGGCTGCCTCAAAGACACAAGACAACAGCTGCACCTCCAGCATTGCATCTGCATTCTCCACAGAGGACAGAAAAGGGCAAAGGTAAGGGCCGGCCAAACGTGCTCCCGTGAAAGGGCCTTTCTTAGGGTTCACAGAGGCACTTTCATTGGCACCCCCTGGCAAGGACTGGGTCATGTGACCACGCAGCGATAAGAGAACTGGGACGAGGCACTGTTTTTCACCCCATTTCTTTTATTTTGCTTGTTTTTGTGGTGAAATCTGGGCGTATAGTTTCCACAGCAACCTCTATGAAGTAAATACTGTATCTTCCCTGTGAAGACACTGAGGCTCAGGGAGGCTACAGACCTTCCCCAAATTACCCGACACTCTGGCAGCTTTGAATCCAAGCAGGTGATTCCTCAGGTGTCCTCCTGAGTCCTTTGCCATTCAGCCTTTCCGAGGTGCTTCCAGCTCCCCAGCCATCCCGGTAGGGCCACAGATGCCATGTGGTTGTGGTTAGGACTGATGGTGTCTGAATTAGAACTTATCTATGTGCTCAAAGCAAACGTGTAATTTTGCATTAACCTGACACGTGGTGCTTGATTTATGTTAGTGTTTGTGGTAATTGTTTTTGAATTTTTTTAAGATAAAGGGGGTAGAGAGTGCATGGCAGCAGAATGCCATTGACAGGAAGTGCTTATTATGTAATTATGGACTTTTTAATATGCATATTTTTCTCTGTGGTTGGTAGCAACTAGATACATAATTACTGAATTTTAAAGAAGAATATTGACTACAAAGCCTTCTGGCTGCTGAAAAGTAGGAAAGATTCTTGCCTGGTTTGTGGCTAAATTCTCTTAACGATTCAAGGCCTGCGGAAGTGAGGGTGGCCTCTGAGAGAGTGATGAGAACCGGTGCCATGGGGGTGAAGCTGGTGCCACTGAGGGTGTTTTTAAGGAGCAAACGCACCTTCTGATTCTCCAGCTAGCACAGGAATGGTTTCAGTCTGCCTGGGCTGCTGTAACAAAATACCATGGAAATTCATATCACATAAACCATGGAAATTCATTTCTCACGGTCCTGGAGGCCAGGAAGTCAAGGTGCCAGCAAAGTCAGCGTTGGCTGAGGCCAGTGCCCCATAGAAGCTGGTGCTGTGCGTGTCCTCCTGCAGAGAAAGGGGCAAGGGAGCTCTCTGGGCCTCTTCCTTAAGGGCACTAATCCTTTTCATGAGGGCTCTGTCCCCTGGCCTCATCACCCCCCAGAGGCCCCACCTCCTAATACCATCACCTTGGGGGCGAGGATTCGACAGACACGTTTTGAGGGGACAGAAACCTTCAGACCACAGCAGCAATGATGGAAAGCGGAGTGATGTCCAGAGAGGGGCTGGGCTTGGAGGTGTCCTGGTGGTAACTTCCAGGAGGGAAAGAACAGTCATTGGGTGGAAATAAAAGGTAGGATAAGAAAGATGTCAGGCGGAAGGGCGGCTGCTGGAGGGCTGGATTCCAGAGGCCAGCGTGGCTGAGGCAATAGGGAGACCAAAGCAGAGCAAGGCGGAATCTGGCAGAATCACACAGACTCACACAAGAACACAGGGCCCAGAAGCAAAGCTAGTGGCATCCCAGAAGAGGCTCCCTCTGCTCCCCTCTATGGGAGATGCCAGGGGCCTCACGCCAGGCCTGGGAGCTGCTTCCCACTCCAGGTCCCCGCACACGTGGCTTCCACACTCAAAGCCTGACGTCCGTTCCTGTGCTTTCAGGTGAGCAGGGGCCTGACCAGGCAGTGGGGTGAGGGGCCCAAACTCAAGCATCTGCCGGCGGCCACCAGATCTGCCTGGCCACCTCTCAGGAGCCCTCCCCCAGGTTCCTGTGGGCACCCAGGCGCTGGGGCTTGCCCTGCCACTCCGTGTGAGCAAGGGTTCCAGGATGCAGAGGAGCTGGGGCTGGGCAATCTGAAGGGTCGGCTGGGCGGCTGCCCCCTCCCCTTCCTGTCTTCCTTTAGGAATGGTGGGGCAACCCTGGGCAGGTCTGATGTGGGGCAGGCAGACCCGAAAATGGGGACTTAGCCCAGGTCTGTTACTGGTTTTGCCCAGGAAAGAATTCAAAGGTGAGCAGGTGCTGTTAGCAGCTTTTATTGCAGCGGCAGCAGAGGGGCTGCCCCAGGAGAGCAGAGTGCGCAGAACAGCAGCTCAGAGGCAGCTCCGCATCATAATTACACCCACTTTTAACTACATGCTAATTAGGGGTTGGTTTATGCAGAATTTCTAGAAAAGGAGCAGAAACCTCAGGGTCATTGGGATTTTACCGTGGGAAGTGGCAGTAACTTCTGGGTCTTGCCATGGCAATGGTAAACTAACAAGGCTCACTGGCTAGCACGTCTCACAGGCGGCTGCTGCCACCGGCCCTGTTTCAGCTGCTCCTCCACGTGGTCTGGTGTCTGTGCCCTGCCTCGAAGTCAAGCCCACCTCCTCCCTCAGGTCCTTGGCACTGCCTGTTGGCTTTGCCCTGGCAGGTGCACTGGGGGACGCAAGGGCAGCAAGGCTGCTGCTGGCGCAGGCATCCCCGTCCCTAAGATGCATATGGAAGGCGAGTGGGCCTGGGTCTGACCTTTCTCACGTGGTTGCCCCGTGACTGCAGCCAGCGTGGGCTCCTCAGGCAGAGCAAACCCTGTGTATCTTGAGTGGTGACCAGGTGGTGCAGCTTCACACTGCTACTCTCCGCATTCCATCTGTTCTCCTCCCCCATTCATCACCAGCCAGGTGACACTTGCTGAGGAAATGTCCAATGTGACCTGAGGCCCATGTGGGGGCTCCGCCCACCTTCCACATTTGTCCTGCTCCTGGTTACTACCCTCCATGGGATGCCCGCCATGGCTGTGTTTCCTTCTGGACCCACAGGGATCCTGCAGCTTTAAAAGGAAATCCCTCCCCTCTCAAACCTCTGAGCCCTCTGACCAGGCAGGGGAACTTGATTACAGCAGAACCTTCTCTGTACCCTCAGGTCACCCTGCTCCTCTCCTGGCCATGGTGCTAGAGTCACTGGAGACCTGGCAGCTCTTCAGGTGGCAAATTAGGCCAAGCTGCCACTGCGGTGCTGACCAGTTCATCCTCCGGGCGGTGCTGACCAGTCCATCCTCCAGGCAGTGCTGACCAGTCCATCCTCCGGGCGGTGCTGACCAGTCCATCCTCCGGGCGGTGCTGACCAGTTCATCCTCCGGGCGGTGCTGACCAGTTCAACATCCGGGCGGTGCTGACCAGTTCATCCTCCGGGCGGTGCTGACCAGTTCATCCTCTGGGCAGTGCAGACCAGTTCATCATCCGGGCAGTGCCCGTCTATCTGCTGAGATCAACTCCCACTGCAGGGCTGTGCTGGTGTCTGGGCCGGGCACTGGCCCCTCACCCCAGCCCTGAGGGTTCACGAGGACTCAGCCTTCCTGGACTGGGTCGCACCTACTCTTCCTGACCTCAGCTGCCTGCCTCCAGCTCCATGGGCTTTTGAAGACAAGGGACAAGAGATTGCTGACTTCTGGAAGACCAGCTGTTGTTGGCGAGGGAATCAGGGAGACCCTCTTCCTTTTTCTTGTCGAGGATCCAGCCTGAGAGAACCTCCTTCAGCCTCTCTGGCAGGTTGTCCTGCCTCCTGGGTCCCACTGTCAAGAAGAGACGGGTTTGCTTTTGACTCTGACTTCACGCAGCTCATATGGTGCCTTCCACAGCAAGGATTTCTCAGCTCCCCTGGGTCCTTCTCCCCCTCCCCATGGTCACGGCCACCCTGCCATCCAGGCAGTTTCCTTAGCAGCTTCCTGGGCCCCCGGCTGTATGAATTCCCTCCAATGGGCTCTGAAGCCCTTGATCTTTCTTTTCTCAGCATTTATCATGGAGGGTGGAAGTGAACCATCTGCCAACAGTCCTCTGCTTAGGCACACCATGGGGCCAGGCTGGGCATGTGATGGTCACGGGCCTGTGTAGTGTCCCTGAATAGGTAGCAAATAAAAGAGTGTTCATTCAGGGTGTGCTGAATGAATGAATACATGAAAAAACGGTTGGGGGGTGGGGAGTGAATGGATTTCAAATTCTCAGGCTGCACTTTCGAAATCACACAATCACGTTCAGCCGCTTGTCAAGACTATTTGAGAGCCACCCCTTTCCCACATTCCCGGCCCCCTGAGCAGCCACGGCTGCTGTCACATCTGCCTCTTGATGTTGCTGGGCCTGGGGAGTTACCCATGCACACCGAACATCAAGGTCAGTATTTTTAGACACAATTCTTTAATTTTTGAAAATGCTCCAAAGAGATTTTAGTGATGGTGAAAGGAGCCGGGCACATTCCTCAGCCCCGGGCTCAAAACAAACAAGCCCAGTACAAACACATCCCATCCTCCCATCCCACCACATATCGCCATATATCTCTCAAACTTCCTGAGCCCAGTACAAACACCACCAGGAAAGTCTCCGATAAGGGGACAGCCGTTCAAAGTTTTACTGAAAGAGCGGGAACCAAAAGAATTCCTTTGTTCCCCTGTAACTTTCAGGGTATAAAAAGCAAACACTCGCATTGTTCAGGGCCCTCTTGTATGCTGTGGAATGGAGGGACCAGGTTCGAACTTGTAGTAAAGATCCTTGCCGCTTGGCTTTGACTCTGGACTCTGGTGGTCCTCTTTGGGGAACTAACGGTCTGGGCATAACATCTGGGGGCTCGTCCCGGGATTCCCCAAGCCCACCAGACCCCTGGTCAACGGATCTGCTAGGATCGATCTACTGATAGGTGAGCTGGCTCGTCTCCGTTTGTCTGTGTCTGTTCTGAATCTGAATCTGTGACTCGCAAGGTCTGAAACTGGAGCTGGCACAGTCCTGGCGGACGTGCTATAGGACGGCCAGCGGAGACCAGTGGGAGACGTCCCCTGGCTCTCATCTGATCTAAATTGCAATCTGAACTGCCCCGGTTTGGCGGGCAGCAGCTATCTCCGATCTGGGCTGCCCCAGCGCGATCGCGATCCAGGCAGCTAACTCTGACCCGGGCTTCCGGTGCGCGCTTGCAATCTGAACTGCCCCGGTTTGGCGGGCAGCAGCTATCTCCGATCTGGGCTGCCCCAGTGCGATCGCGATCCAGGCAGCTAACTCTGACCCGGGCTTCCGGTGCGCGCTTGCAATCTGAACTGCCCCGGTTTGGCGGGCAGCAGCTATCTCTGACCTGGGCTGCCCCAGTGCGATCGCGATCCAGGCAGCTAACTCTGACCCGGGCTTCCGGTGCGCGCTTGCAGTCTGAACTGCCCCGGTTTGGTGGGCAGCAGCTATCTCTGACCTGGGCTGCCCCAGCGCGATCGCGATCCAGGCAGCTAACTCTGACCCGGGCTTCCGGTGCACGCTTGCAATCTGAACTGCCCCGGTTTGGCGGGCAGCAGCTGTCTCTGATCTGGGCTGCCCCAGTGCTATCGCGATCCAGGCAGCTAACTCTGACCCGGGCTTCCGGTGCGCGCTTGCAATCTGAACTGCCCCGGTTTGGCGGGCAGCAGCTATCTCTGATCTGGGCTGCCCCAGTGCGATCGCGATCCAGGCAGCTAACTCTGACCCGGGCTTCCAGTGCGTGCTTGCAATCTGAACTGCCCCGGTTTGGCGGGCAGCAGCTGTCTCTGATCTGGGCTGCCCCAGTGCGATCGCGATCCAGGCAGCTAACTCTGACCAGGGCTGCCAAAGTGCGCCTGCGATTAGATATCATTAATAAGTCAGATCAGATTTCCTTTACAGGATTCTAATCCACATTCCTTTACAGGAAGAGACTACAAATTATTACAGGATGGGTAATACCCAGAGCACTCCTCTATCTCTCCTTACGAGTAATTTCAAAGAAGTTAGAGCAAGGGGCCATGATCTTGGTATAGAAATCAGGAAAGGAAAGCTAATTACACTGTGTCGCTCCGAATGGCCTGTCTTTGATGTGGGGTGGCCGCCCGAAGGGACCTTCCGACTTGCTGTCATCACTAGGGTAAAGTCCAAGATTTTCCTACCTGGGCGTGTGGGCCACTTAGATCAAATCCCATATATCCTCATATGGCAGGACCTTGTTGAGAACCCGCCTCCTTGGCTGTCCCCTTTCCAATTAGCTTCTGAACCCTGTAAGGCACTGGTTGCTCGACCACTAAAATCCAAGCAACCAACTGCCCCCCCATCCTGTTCTACCTGACAGTGGGGACCCACTGTTCACAGAACCCCCTCTGTACCCCTCCAGGCCCCAGGCCCCAGCCCCCCTGGCTGAGCTGCGGGAGGGAGCAGGCGGACGGGAGGCGGCCGGCACACACGGGCCCGCTGAAAGGGAAAGTAACTTTGAAGGGCCGGCGGGGCAGACGCGAGGGCGCACTTCGCGGACTAGCCCCCCTCAGCCGCCTGACTCCACGGTGGCTTTACCCCTTCGGGAAATAGGACCCCCAGATGACACAGGAATCCCCAGGCTCCAGTACTGGCCATTCTCCACCAGTGATCTGTATAACTGGAAGACTCAGAGTGCTCGGTTTTCAGACAACCCCAAAGATTTACTGGCTTTACTGGATAGTGTCATGTTCACCCACCAGCCCACTTGGGATGATTGTCAGCAGCTCCTCCGAATCTTGTTCACCACGGAAGAGCGAGAGAGAATACAGATAGAAGCTAGAAAGCTGGTCCCGGGGGACGACGGTCAACCGACTGCCAACCCCGACCTCATAAATGCAACCTTTCCTCTGACCAGGCTGGCGTGGGACTACAACACGGCAGAAGGTAGGGGACGGCTACACCTTTATCGCCAGACTCTAATGGCAGGTCTCCGGGCAGCTGCTCGCAAGCCCACTAATTTGGCTACAGTATATTCTATTCTGCAGGGAAAGACAGGGAGCCCAGCTACCTACTTAGAAAGATTAATGGAAGCTTTTAGACAGTACACCCCCATAGATCCAGAGGCTCCAGGAAGTCAGGCAGCTGTTGTAATGTCTTTCGTAAATCAGGCAGCCCCAGATATTAAGAGAAAACTCCAGAAATTAGAAGACTTGGAGGGAAAGCGGATTCAGGACCTCCTTCAGATAGCCCAGCGGGTTTACAATAACAGAGATACTCCAGAGGAAAAGCAATTTAAGGCCACTGAAAAAATGACCAAGGTCCTGGCAGCAGTGGTACAGAAAGAGCATCTACAGCCAGAGTACACCCAACCTAGGCGGCCCCCCCAGCATGATAATCTGAGCAAAGACCAATGTGCCTATTGTAAGGGGGCTGGCCACTGGGTAAGAGACTGCCCCAAAAAGAAACAACGAGGACAGGGACCCCCTAGGTCTACACCCGTACTAGTCACTCAAGACGAAGACTAGGGAAGACGGGGTTCGGACCCCCTCCCCGAACCTAGGGTAACTTTGCAAGTGGAGGGGTCCCCAGTCCAGTTCTTGGTCAATACGGGAGCACAGCACTCGGTCTTAGTTCCTGTCAAAGAAGTTAGACCCAGTGGCTGCCGGGTGGCCCCCTTGTCTCCGAATGATTGCGGCCACGGCTCTGATGGTGCAAGATGCTCATAAACTTGTCATGGGGCAAGAATTGCGGGTCGTTACTCCACATGCCATCGAAGGTGTACTCAAACAGCCACCTAATCGATGGATGAGTAACGCCCGGCTCACCCACTACCAAGGACTACTACTAAATCCTCACAGGATAATTTTCCTGCCCCCAACGACCTTAAACCCTGCCTCGCTGCTGCCCAACCCGGATCTGGACGCCCCACTCCATGACTGCACCAAGATACTAGCTCAGGTGCACGGAGTTCGAGAAGACCTGCAGGACCGCCCACTTCCTGACGCCGACCTCATCTGGTTCACTGATGGGAGCAGCTTCATGCATCAAGGCCAGAGGTACGCTGGAGAGGCAGTAACTTCAGAGACTGAGGTAATCTGGGCGGAACCCCTGCCCCCGGGGACATCGGCCCAGAAGGCCGAACTGATAGCGCTCACCCAAGCTCTTACCTTAGGGGCGGGGAAAAAGCTGACAGTATATACAGACAGCCGATATGCTTTTGCAACGGCGCATATACATGGGGCCATTTACAGGGAGCGAGGGTTACTGACGGCTGAAGGAAAAGAGATAAAAAACAAGCAAGAGATCCTAGCCCTGCTAACAGCCCTATGGAGGCCAGAAAAATTAGCCATTGTACATTGCCCAGGGCATCAGAAACTAACTACTCCAACTGCTCAAGGCAACTTTCTGGCAGACCAAACTGCAAGGAATGTGGCGAAGGCTCCCAGCCAACTCCTTGCACTCCAGCTCCCTGACCCGGGCCCCCGGGACTTGCCATATTTCCCTGAATATTCAGAACAAGATCTCCAGTGGATTGACAAACTTCCCCTGAAACAAATCCAGAATGGGTGGTGGACTGATACTAATGACCAAACCATCCTACCAGAAAAATTAGGACAACAGGTGTTAGAACACATCCACCGAACCACCCACCTGGAGGCCCGGCGGATGATAGACCTGATCAGACGCTCCAAGCTCAAAATCAGACATATAGCTGAGACGGCCAGCAGTATCGTGACAAGTTGCAAAGTCTGCCAGCTTAACAACGCATACCCCCAATCTCAAGCTGCAACAGGAACAAGGCTCAGGGGAACCAGGCCCGGTATCTACTGGGAAGTAGATTTTACTGAAATAAAGCCAGGAAAGTACAGGTACCGGTACTTACTTGTCTTTGTAGATACTTTTTCAGGGTGGACTGAAGCATTCCCAACCAAAAGAGAAACTGCTTAGGTCGTAGCAAAGAAAATTCTGGAAGATATCCTTCCCAGGTATGGCTTCCCCATCCAGATAGGGTCAGATAATGGGCCCGCTTTCGTCGCTAAGGTAAGTCAGGACTTGGCTTCCATCCTTGGGGCAAATTGGAAACTACATTGCGCTTACAGGACCCAGAGTTCAGGACAGGTAGAAAGGATGAATCGGACCTTAAAAGAGACCTTAACTAAATTGACTATAGAGACTGGCGCTAATTGGGTAGTCCTTCTCCCCTATGCTCTGTTCCGGGCCCGTAATACCCCTTACAAACTGGGCCTTACCCCTTACGAAATCATGTATGGCAGACCACCACCCCTGGTTCCTAGCTTAAAAGATGATCTGCTTAAGTCTGAAACAGAAAATGTCTCTGAATTCTTATTTTCCCTACAAGCCTTACAGAAAATTCACCAAGAAATCTGGCCCAAGCTGAAAGAGCTATATGAGACCAGTCCCCCACCGACACCCCATCCGTACCAGCCGGGAGACCGGGTCCTGGTTAAGCGACACCGACAAGAGACCCTAGAGCCCAGGTGGAAAGGACCACTCCAAGTACTCCTGACCACACCCACCGCCCTGAAGGTAGAAGGCATTGCGTCGTGGATCCACTACACCCACGTCAAGCCAGTGGACCCAACCTCCGACCTTCTGGGGCCAATCACGGCGGCGGCTGAAGCACCGGACACGTGGACTGTGGACAGAGCTAAGAACAACCCCTTAAAACTCACCCTGCGCCGGCAGCATAGCTCACTGCAAACATGCAGTTAGGTAGTCTAACTCTAACATTAGTCGCCCTAGTGGCCGCTGAGGAAAACATAAAGCCAGCTCCTAATCCCTTTGTCTGGAGATTCTGGCTTTATGAAAACCAAACCCACCCTGGGCAACCTCATAAGCCCGGGAAATTAGTGGCCAGTGCAGATTGCCCCTCCTCAGGGTGCAATAGCCCAATTTTACTAAATTTTACCGATTTCCCAGTAGCCAAACCAGTGGCACCAATAATATGCTTCGAGTATGATCAGACTAAATACAATTGTAAGCACTATTGGTGGCATCAAAGCGCCGGCTGCCCTTATAACTATTGTAACATCCACAAATACCAATGGTGGGGTGGAAAAGAACAGATAGATCCCAGATGGCCCTTCCATCGCAGACGAGATAGAGACCTTTCATATACATGGATAGTTAGAGACCCCTGGAACTCCCGCTGGACCACGCCTCAACACGGGGCTGTATACTACTCCTCCGCCTCCACATGGCCTAGCAGTCACCTCTATCTGTGGCGGGGTCTAGTGCAGGTACGGCCCCTGGTCCATGGAAATATCCAGCGAGAAGAAAACCGCCTGACACAAGATTTACGTCCTTTTTCCTGGTTAAAATTATTGCAAGAAGGATTAGAACTTGCTAACCTTACAGGACTTCACAGCCTGTCTGGCTGCTTTCTGTGTGCCACTCTAGGGCGTCCACCGCTAACCACTGTCCCCCTGCCATGGGGATCCTCCACCTCTGCCCAAGCTAACAACCACCGAAACCTCTCATATGCCCCTATCCCTAACGTGCCACTATACCTAAACCCCAGTCAAGAAAAGTTTCCCTACTGTTTCTCAGGAACTAATTCCAGCCTCTGCAACATCACTGCAACACCCCCTAATATCACCTTAAGAGCTCCGTCAGGCATATTCTTCTGGTGTAATGGAACATTATCTAAAAACCTACCAAGCCCCTCTGTTACCAACCTACTGTGTCTTCCTGTCACATTAGTTCCCCGATTAACTCTACTTACTGCCGGCGAGTTCCTAGGGTATACCGGTAACTGGACTAGTGCTGTTATTCACCCAGACCCTAGACCGAGACCTGCACGAGCCATATTTCTCCCCCTCATTGCAGGAATTTCCCTCACCGCATCCTTCATGGCGGCCGGACTGGCTGGGGGAGCCCTAGGTCACACCCTCATAGAAAGTAACAAGCTGTACCAACAATTTGCCATTGCTATGGAGGAGTCAGCTGAGTCCCTTGCCTCCCTCCAGCGGCAGCTCACGTCCCTAGCACAGGTAACCTTGCAGAACCGGAGGGCCTTAGACCTACTCACTGCTGAAAAAGGGGGAACGTGTATGTTTCTAAAGGAAGACTGTTGTTTCTACATAAATGAATCAGGGCTCGTGGAAGACCGGGTCCAACAGTTACGCAAGTTAAGCACAGAAGTAAGAACACGGCAGTTTGCTTCAGCTGCAGACCAATGGTGGAACTCATCTATGTTTTCTCTGTTAGCCCCCTTCCTTGGACCCCTGCTGAGTCTACTATTTCTGCTTACCGTAGGACCTTGTGTTGTTAACAGAATTTTGCGGTTCGTTAAAGAAAGGTTTAACACTGTACAACTCATGGTCCTCAGAGCCCAATACCAACCTGTAAACGCTGAAACAGAATCAGATTTATAAGACCCAAGATTGGCTCTAAAAAATACCTGAAAAGAAAGGGGGGGAATGAAAGGAGCCGGGCACATTCCTCAGCCCCGGGCTCAAAACAAACAAGCCCAGTACAAACACATCCCATCCTCCCATCCCACCACATATCGCCATATATCTCTCAAACTTCCTGAGCCCAGTACAAACACCACCAGGAAAGTCTCCGATAAGGGGACAGCCATTCAAAGTTTTACTGAAAGAGCGGGAACCAAAAGAATTCCTTTGTTCCCCTGTAACTTTCAGGGTATAAAAAGCAAACACTTGTATTGTTCAGGGCCCTCTTGTATGCTGTGGAATGGAGGGACCAGGTTCGAACTTGTAGTAAAGATCCTTGCCGCTTGGCTTTGACTCTGGACTCTGGTGGTCTTCTTTGGGGAACTAACGGTCTGGGCATAACAATGGGAACATATTTGATAAATATAAATAAATGTAAGAGCTATAGAAATAAACTTCCCTAAAACCTCTCTGTTCTATTAACCATCTCCTGGAGGCCCGTGCACGTGTTCTGTGGAGAGGATGGGGTACCCCACAACCCCTGAGGCTTGGGGAGGGAAGCCCTGGGGAGACCAGTGACAGAGTTGATGCAGGAAGTGCCATGTCCCTCCTGGGGCCTAGAGCCTGCACAACGTCATCAGGCTAAGACCTGAGACCGTGCCCTGCCCTGGACTCAGGGTTCTGAGGAGCTGGCAGAGCCCCCAGGGGTGGGGCAGAGCCAGGAGAGCAAGAATCTCCCCGACAGGTGGGAAGCATGTGCCTGTTCACCCCTATGTCCGGCACAATGCTTGGCCCTGCAGGTCAACAGGAAGGTGAGTGCAAGGGCGCTGCCCTCTGTGAGCTCACAAGCCAGAAGTCAAGACCCTCGGACAGTGACATTTTGAGGGGTAACGCTGGGAGGCATTTGCAGAGCCCAGAATTGGGGTTCCCCGTTGGGACCCTGACCCTGGAAGGGGCCTTTGACCTAAGGGCAGAGCTATGAGCAGGTGTGTGGGGCTAGGACAGGAGCCTGCTCCCACAGGGAGCCAGCACGCACACGTGGCCTGGGCTGGGAGCCTGTGAACCATTTGGGAGCTGGAAGCGTGGATTCAGAACGCCCAGCCATGGAGATTAGGTGGGGAACAGGGGAGCTACTTAGTGGAGCAGGGACCAGGGTCACCCAGGAGCCTCAAGTGCTGTGTGCTCTGGGCTTCCTCCAGAGGGCGGTGGGGAGCCACTGATGCATACCCCCTGTAACAGAGCTTGCAGGGGGAGGCTCCTCCTCCTCCCTCCCACCCTGTGGCCTCAGCACCCTCAGAGCATCACCATCTGCCTAGTGGCCGAAGTAAGAAGCCAGGACTGTCCCCAGTGCCTTCCTCTGGGACCCTCCTCTGACACTGTGCCTGCTGGACCTTCCTTTCTTGGCCGACGGCACCCTGGCTGGCATCCCTGCGTCTGTCCTCTCTACGTGGCACTGGCTCACACTCTCGCTCCCTTCACCAAAGCCCCCACCTGCGGCCCTGTCTCTGGCCTTTCCCAAGCCCACAGAGGGATCTGAATCAGTGGGGTCAGACCCAGCCTGGCTTCTCAGCTCCTGGATGGCTTCCCATGCTCTCAGGCTGAGCTCTCAGCTTGGGGGGCTCACTCTCGCCCCAGCCTGACTTTCTCTGTGTGGGCCTTTCTTGTGCTGACTGGCACCCAAATCTCTCTCCAGCTCCTTTATGTTCCCATCGCTGTAGTCCAACACCACCTCCTCCAGGGAGCCCTCCCAGATCCCTCAACCCAAGGTGGACTTTCCCAATAGCCCCTCAGGCCACTCTGCACCCTTCCTGCACAGCTACCATGAGGAACCTAAAACAACAACTTATTCAACGGGCAACAAGTGCTCAGTAAATATTTAAGGAGACAGTGAATGAATGAATATATTTCTACCCCCTCAGCTCTCTGAGTTACATAGTGGACAGTCCATAGGACATGAATAATGTATACATTTTTAATGGAATTAAAGTACACTCCAAGCATTTTTATCCTGAACACTCATGCATACACTTAAATTAAATATTGAAATAACCACATGCACAAAATCTTCTGTGGTCATGGTTCTCATCCTGCATGAATCACTTCTGTCCAGAAGCGGGCATCCCTGTGTAACAGCCTTTGGAGGGCGTGGGAACGGACAGGGTTCATGCTCTACAAACATCTGAAAGTGGCGTTGACTTCCCTGCCTGCCTGAATGGGTGTGCAATGTAGATAAATCCTCTTCTGACTAACAGGTCTATGCTGGCCCATTAGGATCCACAGGAATGAACAGGAATCCCTTCGGGAATTTTTCAAGGCTTACAGGGTACATTTCCCATTGCTTCCATAAAAATGTAAAGCTGTTCTTTCTGCAGTCTTTTGCCCGAAGCTATCGGTCTTTTGGGGTTTAGCAACCACCCTGAAAACCTGGACACTCATTTGAATTGTTGCATCTTCACCTGGTGAATATTCTGCGCCTCTCCCTGCAGGTTCAGGAGAAGAGGTCCAAAGGCACCACCTCTACTTGATTGCAGCGAAACTTCCCACCACGGCCCCTCCAGGGAGCCACAGCGTTCATTGCTCACTCACAAATAGTACACAGCACACACGAGAAAAGTTAATTTACTGGTTTACCTACTTCTTTTTCTTCTCCCGCTTTGCCCTGTTTGATTCCATTTAAAAATGTTTCTACTTCATCCATCAGTGAGCACCCTGTGTCGGCTAGAAAGTCTCTTTAGAAGCGTGTTTAGCATCTTTCAATACCGATATCTATTTCAGAGACTCTTTGCTCCTCCAATATCTGCCTTATCTCCTTTACTATTTTTCATTATTTGTCCCAGCTATCTGCCTCATCACTGTCTGCATTTTTAATATCCTCTTTGTCTCCTCCACTTCTGTATATTCTTGTTTGCTCAGTAAGCCTTATTCAATATTTCATTGTATGTGTTAACTGTTAACTCAGCCCTAATTAATCTCACTTTTCAACTTGGTTCAGTTTAAGGTTCTAGACATGTCAATATGAAGGGTGTATTTGGGGGGAGCGAGAAGTTCAACAGCAAGGGTATTTACAGTGCCACTTGCAGTCTCATTTTCTCGCAGAAATCCAAATTGCTTTGCCTTTTCCTTCAGAGAGCATTTTCCTTTGTTTCCGACTTGCCCATTGGGTGCAGCACACCTGTGTGGACACACTGCCGGCACACACGCTGGCCAGTCCTCCACCGAGGGTCAGGAGCACTGAGGAGGCATCTCCCTGGCCATGGGCAGTGCCACAGGAGCTGCACTCAGGCTCCCAACCTTCACAGGTGCGTAAGGTGCACTGGGGCATGCTCAGAGCCCCCTGTCATCTGTCCACGCGGGTGAGGACATGCTGGGTGGTCTGGTGGCTCAGTACCAGGCAGACCACTTGACTGGGATGGTATCTTCAGGAAATCCTGGAAACAAGACAGAGGTTTGAAAACCTCACTGCAAAGACACAATAAGCTACGTATACATAGTGGTGTACATATGCACGCACATACATGCACGTCCACAATCCATGTTCCTATGCACCTGTTCCTGCACATGCAGTTTCATGCACACATATTCCCTGCAAATGTTTGTCAAGCACCTGCCAGGTGCCTCATGCTGTTCCAGGTGCTGGGATTGAGCCATGAACACCTGATACAGACAATGTCCCTATTCTTACAGATCTCGTATTCTAGGTGTCCCTGTTCTTACAGATCTCATATTCTAGAAACTAGAGATGGACAGATGGTGACAAATGAGCAAACACATGTATACTACATTAGGAGAATGTATGAGTCCATTCTCACACTGCTAATAAAGACATACCCGAGACTGGGTAATTTATGGAGGAAAGAGGTTTGATTGACTCACAGTTCAGCACGGCTGGAGGGGTCTCAGGAAACTTACAATCATGGCAGAAGGGGAAGCAAACACATCCTTCCTCACATAGCGGCAGCGAGGAGAAATGCCGAGAAAAAGGGGGAAAAGCCCCTTATAAAACCATCAGATCTCACGAGAACTCACTATCACGAGAACCGCAGCATCTGGGTAACCACCCCCATGATTCAATTATCTCCCACGGGGTACCTCGAACAATACGTGGGGATTTATGGGAACTACAGTTCAAGATGAGATTTGGGTGGGGACGCCAGCAAACCATATCAGAGGGCTAAGTGCTGAGAAGGAGGGAGGGAGGAGAGCAGATGTGGGCATACAGATGTGAGAGGCATACCTTAACCAAGTGTCAAGAGAAGGCCTGCCGCATCAGAGCTTTCAGTCAGAGCCCTCCAGTAGGAGAGTGAATTCTGTGCACAGCTAGGAAACATCTCAGCGGCATAGACAGGGAGCACGGGGTCCTGTCCAGATGTACACACTGCACGGATGCTCACACACGGTGAACAAGTGTCTGTGCATGCTCACACAGCTAACCAGCACATCTACCCAGATGCGCACATCTGTGCATGTACGCTGGGCACAGGACTCTGCATCCAGATACAAGCGTGTGCACAGAGACACACACGAGGCAGATGCACGTGCAGAGGATGAGAACCTGAGCCCACGGACCAGGCCAGCCCAGCCTCCGTGTTGGGCAGCAGCCCCCACGTCCTCAGGCGCTGCTGGGCAGTAACAGAGGCACCAGGTAAATCTTTATCTGGTGGAAAGGCAGCATGTCATTTGACCTTTGAAAAAACGAACCATTCCAAGCCCAGGCAAAAGTGAATACTCTATAAAACGGCGACTCCCTACCACTCAGATTTAGTCATTTTTGAAATATTTGCTTTAAATATTTTCCTAAGAAATAAAACCTTGCAAATGTAGTTGAAGGACTCACCTCATATCCCTGAAGGCTGCCATGGTCTCCACCTGGTGCCCCAGACCCTCAGAGTCTGAGATTTTCCAGAAGTTCACGTGTAGCCGGCTTCCCTCCCTTTCCTTTTTCCAAATTCTAACACGTGTGTGTTCGTAAGCCAGGCGGAGTTAGATTTTCTGTGTTTTACTAAACAGACAAATCATGTTGCACGTTTCATTGTACACCTTGCTTTAACAAACGTGTCTTTGATATTGATCCAAATTGTTACACAGAGATGCAGCCCATTCATTTTAACTTCTTTGTAACTTTCCATTGGAGGGATAAGCTACATCCAGTCTGGGTTTCTGTTTTCTTTATGACAACCAATTCTTCTTTCGGCACTTGGCTTGATACACGTGAGTGAGATATTGTCAACTCTTCTCCAAAATGTCCTTGCACGTTTACAATCTCATCTCCTGCAGGCTCCTGCGGTTCCCCTGCTCCGTCAACAAGGGGTATTGTGGAACTTTGTACTTTTAGTAATCCCATGGATACAATGCGGCATCTCATTACAGTTTTAATTTTCTTGATTAACAGTGTGGGGGAACATATTTTCTGTGCTTGTTAACTAGCTCTTCAAGCTCCCTGGTTTATAATGATCTGTCCTTGTCCTTCACTCAGGCTTCTGTAGAGGAGACGAAATCATTTTTCTTAATGATTCATAGCAATGCTGTGTATGTTTTGAATATGAGTTTTTGTTTTTCATATGTGTCACAAATATCTTCTGGATCTGTGGCTTTCATGTTCCTCAGAACATGCTCTGTGATACAGGAGATTTATTTTTCATGTGGTCGTTTTAAAATTGAGTTTTGGCCCAGCACGGTGGCTCACGCCTATAATCCCAGCACTTTGGGAGACCGAGGCAGGCGGATCACCTGAGGGCAGGGGTTCAAGACCAGCCTGGTCAACACGGTGAAACCGCGTCTCTACTAAAAATATAAAAATTAGCCAGTCGTGGTGGCGGGCGCCTATAATCCCAGCTACTCGGGAGACTGAGGCAGGAGAATCGCTTGAACCCGGGAGGCGGAGGTTGCAATGAGCCGAGATCAAGCCGTTGCACTCTAGCCTGGACGACAGAGTGGGATTCCATCTCAATCAATCAATCAATCAATTTTTACTTTTCAGATTGTGTATAAGAAACTCTTTCTGTTCTTAGGTCGTAAAGACCGTCTCCATCGCTTCTTCCGTTCGTGCGGTGGCCTCTCCTCTCACCATGGTGGCCTGGAGGCACCCACATTTCTCTGGCCACGCGGCGCTCCAAGTCAGGAGTCAGCGGACAAGCCACGCATGGACACCAGAACAGCCTGGAGGAAAAGCAGCCTCGTTCTGTTACCTTCTGCTGGTTACCCAGAGCCCGGTGCCTGCAGCCTGTGGGGAGAGACACGGACCCCCACTCTGCATCCGGGCGGAGTCACAGCGTTTACCCCTGTGTATTTCAAACTGCCGCAAGGACTACGTTCACTTTTCTCGCCCTGCTTCCGTGTTCTGCCATTTTTGAGGTCTCCACCACGTTCCCCTGGCCCCGGCCCAGACCCGGGCCTTTCCCCAGGGGTCCTGCTCCTCCGTGGCCCTGGACCGCTTGGCCCCTGTGCTCCTCTTTCCCTGGCTCCAGGATGCAGCCAGCTTCTCTTCAAGAAACTCAACCCCGGCTTGTGTTACTCCTGAGGGTGTTTCCAGGGGTGTGAGGGGTGGGACTGCACAGTGCGTCCCAGCCTCAGTCCCGGGCCTGGCCCCGGCAGACTCTGGAGAAGCCCAGGAGCGCGTGTCCCCGCCGGCCCCGCTCAGCCTGACCTGCTTTTCCCCACAGAGGTGCCGGGGCTCCGTGCAGTCTGGCCGTGTCCTCCTCTTCTCGCGGTTTCAGATTCTTCTTGCGTGACATTTTATCAGACAAGACCGTGTTCGGGGATGGGGTGTTCTGAGCACGCCCTTACCGAGCCAGGCTCACCCAGTTCCCCATCTAGAGCTCCCTGCTGGCATCTCTCACCTGGGACCCCAGCCTGCAAGACTCCAACACCCACGCCCTTAGGGTGATGTGGCCGCGCCCAGCCTGCGCTCAGCACCACGGGAAGGAGGGCGGCAGGCGGAAGCCCCGGCCATCTTGGGAAGGGCCTTTTGGGACCGTGTGTTCCGCTGAAAACCACAGACCCATGCTTCAGACGCTACAGATTTCTCTCTCAAATGCCTGGATTCAAAATATAAAAGTGTGTTTGAGCAAACAGCAAAATATTGGGGAAATTCTCCCAGCGAGGCTTCTAATGACCCCGTAGGAAAAGCCAGGCTGCTCCCTGCTGCGCCTCCAGCGAACTTCCCACCGAGCAGGACTCTGGGAAGAAGAGCAAAGGGTTCTATTTTGCGTAGAATTTAAATAAAATTGCTTCACAGACGGGAAACCTCAAGCAGGCAGCACTCTGAGCCCATGCGTGTTTTTAATGCCTGAATGACATCGCAATTCAGTCTGAGTTCCCGCCTGGGCTCAGGGCCTTCTGAACTGCCGGGGGCTGTGAAATGGTTTATAATCAGAAGAGAAACAGTGAGAGTTTAGATCCAAGATCCAAGGAAGTGTTTTCAGACTCAATGTTAGCACATTTGTGTCTATACCAGTCCAGGCAGGAGGCTGAGGCAGGAGAATCGCTTGAACCCGGGAGGCAGAGGTTGCAGTGAGCCGAGATCGTGCCACTGCACTCCAGCCTGGGCAACAGAGCGAGACTCCATCTCAAAAAAAAAAAAAAAAACCACCATCAGATCTCGTGAGAACGTACTGTCAGAAGAACAGCCTGGGGGAAAACCACCCCCATGATTTAGTTACCTCCCACTGGGTCCCTCCCATGACACATGGGGATTATGGGAGCTACAATTCAAGATGAGATTTGGGTGAGGACACGGCCAAACCATATCAGGCTTCCACCCTCATAAACAGATTAATGTCATTATCGAGAGAGTGGGTTTGTTACCTCAAGAGTGGGGTTTCTAAAGTGAGCCTGGCCTCTCCTGCCCGGACTCAGGCCCTGGCTCCTGCTCTCCATCCTTCTCCCATGGGATGACCTTTGCCAGATGCCAGCACCATTGTCCTGGACTTTGTAGTCTCCAGAACTGCAAACCAAATAAATGTCATTTCTTTATAAATTACCCAGCCGGTGGCATTTCATTACAGCAACAGAAAACAGAATAAGACAGTGGTCCTCTCTGTTCTTTCTTTGTGTCTGTTTTTATGAATTTAAGGACATAATTATATATTTTCTATTCATTAGCTTCTTTAGGTTTATTTTGTTATTCTCTGATGTTTTAAGTTAAGCTTTATTTTAAAGTTTTTCTTACTTCCTACATATGTTAAAGGTGACACATTTCCATCTAAATGAGAGATTTCTGCTAACCTTAGCTTACGGGAACAGAGCCACAACTCTTCATTTTCATACTGCCTATGGTCGCTTTCTGACCAACCCAGCAGAGAAGAGGAGATGCAACAGCGACTATCCCACAAAGCCAAATATATTTTTATTTTTGTTTGTAAAAAATATTAGTAATAATATTTTTAAATGGGAAATGATCATCATCTGCACTTGTGAAATGCCATGTGGTATTTGGATGTATGTGCAAAACATGGAGTGATTAATTAAAGCCAATTAATATATCCATTGATTCTCTTAGTTATTTTGAAATATACAACACGTTATTGTTAACCAGAGTCACCTGCTTTGCCGTAGGTCTCAAGCATGCTACTACTTGCCCCTCCACAAGACAGTTTGCTAGTCACCTGCTTTGCAATAGGCCTCAAGCACGCTACTACCTGCCCCTCCACAGAGACAGTTTGCTGACCCTTCCTAGGTGAAGCATTCTCTGCACTCACTCCAGAAGTCTCAATATGCAGCATTTATGTGGTCATTGTGTTTCAAATATTTTCAAATTTTGATTGTAATCTTCCTTGATTTACGATTCCTTCAGAAATAGGTTTTTATGGTTCCATATTTATGGGGCTGTTTTTCTAATTATTTCTAATTTCGATATGTGGAGTTCAGAGAATGTAGTCCATAAATACTTATTTTTTAGTAATTGTTGGAATTTTTCTAAATGTCTCATGAATGCTTGATTCTTAGGTTCACAGATTTGAAGCAGCTATTATAGAAAACTTATTAATTATCTGGACAAGAATCTTTCTCTACTAATTTTGGGTCTGTGTAGCCACTTTAGGATTGAGAGTTGTGTCGAACACTCTCATCATGATTTTGTATTCGTGTTTTTCTCCTTGAGATTTTCTCCATTGCATCCATTTGAAATTATGTTAATATACTAAGTTTCACAATTATGCTATGACCCTGATAAATAATTTCGTTTCTCGTGATGTAGTGGCTCTCTTTATTCTTGATAGTGTGGTTTGATTTAATATCTATTTGTCTGGTATAATCGGGCCATTCCAGCCTTGCTTGGGTTAGTGTTTTTCTCATACTTTCTGTATCTTGCTTTCATTCTTTCCATGTTATGTTCTTTTTGATATGTCTCTTGTCAACAATGCATGTTTTACATATGTGTAGACACCTGGGGAGGTAGATTTCCTATATTTTCTCTAATAAATTTCTTTACTTGCATTTCTTTTAGTTAACAATGTATTAAATTCAGTTATGCAACCTTACTTAGGGCTTTGTACTACCTGTACTTCTAAGACGTCGCTCTCTTGAGCTTTTTACTGGTTTAGGTAGTATACATCATTTCTATTCTTTAAGCAATTACACCTAAATTTCATAATATCTACACTAAAACTATCAACATCTAAATGTACCTAGTAACTTTAACTCCCTCTACAACTATACAGAACCTACACAACATGTTAACTCCAACAATCTCCTTCCCATTTTACAAGGTTTCTCTGTATAGAGGGCCAATGAAAAACTCCATTCTGACCCGTGCTCAAGCTGAGCCAATTTAAAAATAAGACAAAATTAATGCTTATTAAAAGAAAGCTTGAAGGTAATTCCTGGAGAACTTGTGACACGTTTGGAAAAGGTTGAAGGACTGGAGCTGGGTGGGCTGGTGGCTTTCAGAAAAGGTGTGGGACACGTAAAGTGAGACAGGGCCAGGGACAGGAGAGGAGTCTCCTGCTTCTCTGAAATTCCTTCTCCGTTTCATCCATGTTGAGTAAGTGCTATCATGTCTGGGCACTCAGGACACAATGGTGAATGAGAGTGCCCCGGCCCTGTCTCCTGGAAGCTGGGGTTGATGGGGACCTCCCAACTACAGGCCAGCGGTGCCCTGCCCCTCTACTGAGCATAGGGACACGGGGTTCTGGTCTCCTTAGCACCCAGGTTGACCCCTCTACAGGAGCCTCTGTGATGAGGACCAGGGACGGCATCTGCATCACTCTCAAAGGGAAATTCATCTCACTCCCTCCATCCCTCCCTTCTCTCTCCTTCCCACCCTCCCTCTCTTCCTTCCTCTCTCTCTCTCTTCCTCCCTCTCTCTCTCTCTTCCTCCCTCTTCCTTCCTCCCTTCCTCTGCCCCCTCCACCCTACCCTCCCTCCCTCCCTTTCTTTCTCTCCATCTATTATGGACTGAATGATTGTGAATCCCCAGATCCGTCTGTTGAAGCCCTAATCGCAGTGTAACGCTATTTGTGGATGGGGCCTTTGGAAGGTGATGAGGTCATGAACCCTCACGAATAGGATTAGTGACCTTGGAATAAGAGACACAAGATAAATGATTCCCTTCTGCCACTGAGGACACAACGAGAAGGCGCCATCTCCAAGCCAGGAAGGGGGCCCTCAGCAGACACCGAGTCAGCACCGTGATGATCCTGGGCTTCCCAGACACCACACCTGAGAGAAATAAATGCCTAGTGTTTCAGCCCCCAGTCTATGGTAATTAGGGATTGCAGCTCAAACTAAGACACCCTTCGCCTTGACATAACCATAGTGATAGTTTGGATAAAACTTCCTTCATTTTGGATGTGACACTGGACACTTCCTGGTCTTCGTACACTGCAGACATGAAGTGTCATCCAGCGGCATGTGCTGGGCTGGGGCACCCTTGGTGTTGCCTTCGTACACTGCAGACATGAAGTGTCATCCAGCTGCGTGTGCTGGGCTGGGGCACCCTTGGTGTTGTCTTCATACACTGCAGACATGAAGTGTCATCCAGCAGCGTGTGCTGGGCTGGGGCACCCTTGGTGTTGTCTTCGTACACTGCAGACATGAAGTGTCATCCAGCTGCATGTGCTGGGCTGGGGCACCCTTGGTGTTGTCTTCGTACACTGCAGACATGAAGTGTCATCCAGCTGCATGTGCTGGGCTGGGGCACCCTTGGTGTTGTCTGCTGTCACACTGGGAGCCTGGACCCTGTGGGCAGGGCTCACAGAGGTTGCAGGGCCATCCTCTCATGGAAAATGTCTCTAGACTGCTTTACTTTTTTGATCCTTAATAAAATAAAATACACTTTCTTAGCTCCCTATTCTTGCATACTTTTTCCTGGGGAACCCAAGGACGCAGCAGGTTAGAAACACAGGGTGGTCAGCGTGATGCTCCAGGAGGCAGCCTCCAGGGGGGCTGCTGTGGGCAGTTCCTCCACAGCTCACACTCTGCAGAAGCCGGGTGAGTGCCCCTCCTAAATACTCCGGAGCAGGGTGCTCCTGGCCCTGACCATGGCATCATGGCCCTAGGATTGGGTGAGTGCTCCTCGTCAACGCTCCAGAATAGACTATGCCCCTGCCTATGGCATCATGGCCCTAGGATCAGCCTTTCACTCAATCTTGGACAACGAGTTTTTCTTCCAAGGTGGTTTAGCCTTGGTGGTGAATGTTGTTCCTCCAGCAGCCAAAACTGAAGGTGCAAATGCAGGAAGTGTCAGCCCCACCCTGCTGTGTGTGAGGATGATGCTGCCCTGTGCGGTGAAGAAAGCAGGGTGCTGCAGGAAGCCAAGGCTGAAGGTGGCTTTGTGTCTGGATCCAGCTGTTCCTGAAGCTGCCTGTATTCCTCTCTTCCCAAGAGCCTTGCTCTTCTTACTCTGCCCTGGCACATGCAGTCTTTACGCAGAGACGTTCAACATTTCTTTAGATCACATAGAAGCTCTTTGGAAGTTTTAAAACAGCAACCTATAGGCCGGGTGCTGTGGCTCACGCCTGTAATCCCAGCACTTTGGGAGGCCGAGGCGGGTGGATCATGAGGTCAGGAGTTCAAGACCAGCCTGGCCAACATGGTGAAACCCCATCTCTACTAAAAATACAAAAATTAGCCAGGTATGGTGGTGTGTGCCTATAATCCCAGCTACTTGGGAGGCTGAGGTAGGAGAATCACTTGAACCCTGGAGGCGGAGGTTGCAGTGAGCGGATATCGCACCATTGCACTGCAGCCTGGGCAACAGAGCAAGACTCTGT
Organism: Pan paniscus; assembly: GCF_029289425.2. Lineage (NCBI taxonomy): Eukaryota > Metazoa > Chordata > Mammalia > Primates > Hominidae > Pan > Pan paniscus. The sequence goes on from NC_085927.1 coordinate 58,969,065, forward strand.
CTCAAACAAACAAACAAACAAAACAACAACAACCTATAAATACGAGAGATCCAACACAGGTCTCACGAGCAGATGCTGCTCTTCTGAAGCCTCCACCAGTAGGAGGCCACTTGGTGCCTTTCAGGGGACCAGGGGAAAGGCTTCCTCTCTGCACTAGGGATGGTGATTGCAGCTGCCAGGGGAAATTCACTTCCTCGTTGTTGAGTTGAATTGGATTGAATGTTAAATGATTTCTGAATCCTTACCTCCTGTTTTAAAGGAGAATTTTCTCATTACCAAAGAGCATTTGTTGAGCATATAAAACACTTGGAATGGACTGAAGCTGGGGTTTAAATGTGGAGCTCTGAGCCTGCTTCCCCTTCCTGTATCTCAAAGAAATAAGCCCCGGATGGCTCGTAGCTCCTGTGTTTGGGACCAATGTGTGTTCTTCGAGTCAAATCTTTCATCAACATCATCCTCTATGGATGTCTCCCCCTGGTCTTCACCCCGCCTGGCCCACGGCCGGTGCTTCTCGCCTGGGCTTGCTCTCATTCAGGCCACTGGAAATGCCTGTGGCTCAAGCACCAGGTATTTTTGAAAGATTTTGAAGACGGGGTTATCTAACTTGGCATAAGAAACATGAGAAATGAATATGAAAAAACCTTAACATTAACAAAAAATGCATGCTTACAGGGTGGTGGGCTCCCTTGCAGAGGAAGCAGGGTGGCCGTCCTGGGAGCCAGCCACCGTCCTGTGAGTCATCTGAGGACGGCCGTTTCTTTCCACTCCATATTTCTCAGGACCTGGCCAAGGGCAGTGAGTGGAAAACAGGGAAATGCCACATTGGTCGAATGAGTGATATGGGAATAAGTCCTTCTTTGGGTAAAGTCGCCAACGTCACAATCCTGCACATAGGGGAAGTTACCGAGGACTCCTGCTTATGTACATCTGTGCAAGGGTTCAAGATGGTTTCTGTTAGAGCCTGGACTTGAATATTCCTCTGTCTCCCTTGAGTGCCGATGTGGGCCCCTCTGACCCTATGCACCCCATCCATGAGCTGCTGCAGGACTGGAAGAACCAGTCCTTGGGGTCAGGAAGGCAGGAGTTCGAGCCTGGCTTTGGTCAGCTACTGAGACGCCATGCTGCAAAGCTCGTCAAGACTCAGTCTCCACATCTGTAAAGTCAGCATAAGTTTCCAGTGCTGGAGCCTCTGATGGGATTCCATAACTGACATCCCTCTTCCCTGGCCAAGATCAGAACACCTTGGAAAATGAGACAAAGCTCTAAAGAATGGTACAAACCCAGCCTCTGAGGTCCTGAGGGACCCACTCCCATCCCCAGGGGCTGCCCGGGAATCCCACCACCCAGACCTGGGGCCTCCCAGGGAATCCCACCACCTCGACCTGGGGCCTCCCAGGGAAGTCTGCAGAGAATGAGGACTCAGAAAGGGTTTTAATCAACATATATATAACTAATAATAGAATTTATTCTTGGACCTTTTTCTTTTGGTATTGAGAGCTTAACTTGAAAAGGTTTTAGTTTCTCCCCAAGACTTTGATAATGGGGCCGGGCACTGTAACTCACACCTATAATCCCAGTACTTTGGGAGACCAAGGCGGGTGGATTACTTCAGGTCAGAGGTTCGAGACCAGCCTGGCCAACATGGTGAAACCCTGTTTCTACTAAAAATACAAAAATTAGCCAGGTGTGGTGGTGCACACCTGTAATCCCAGCTACTCAGAAGGTTGAGGCAGGAGAATCGCTTGAACCCGGGCAGCAGAGGTTGCACTGAGCTGAGATCGTACCACTGCACTCCAGCTTGAGAGACAGAGCAAGACTCCATCAAAAAAACCAAAACAAACAAACCAAAAAATCCACAAGACTTTCATAATGGGAGTGGGCTTATTAACGTGGACCCTGGTACAGAGTTAGCATTTTCTTATTTGATGGCTTTATGCATTCGCACTGATGCTGTCATTTAATCCTATTGCAAATCCTCTGCTGGGTTGCAGGGACTCCAGAGATTGACACGGTAAGGACGGAAAGAGAGAAGGGAACACGTTTTCAGCTTTGGCTACAGAGTGTCCGCTTGAGTGGACAGCTCTCTGCTTCCCAATGCTTTGCAGAGTTCACGAGGACAGAGACCACTTACAGAGTCATTTTACACCTCGTGTAGCAGGTAAAATCCCTCTGTGAGGCACTGTGGACTCAGCCAACATCCTCCTGCTGGGGCTCATGTCTCAGTTCACTTCCTCCATTTTTTTGGGTTGTCCCCCATCATATGTTTTGCAAAAGGTGCTGATAAGAGAATTTCCAAGAGATGTCCAAGAGGAAAAGAATATGCATCAAGTCTGTCCTCTCGTTCCACTGGGGCGTAAAGGATCCTGGCTTCATGGGGCGTGGCGGAGAAGGGAGGAGATTTCCTTTGCAGGGGACTTGGCTGGTGATATGATGCTGTCACCTGCCAAGCGTCTAATGCTTCATAGTGATTTTAATTCCAGCAGCATGGGATGGGAACAGAGCACAGGGCACTGAGTTTATCTCCCTCAGAGACAGATGACACCCAACCCTTCTTCATTTCTGAGGACAGCGTGGTTGGCAGAGGAGCACCCAGAAGGGCACAGTTGGTATTTTCAGAGGGTTTCCTCTGGACTTGGTCTGTCTTCTGCAGTGGGGAACCATGAAGGCGCCTACCTGTAAATGACCTCCGTTTCTCTCCTCTCACTCCATAGTCGGGCTTTTCTCCTTCTACCCTCCAGCCCTCCTGCCCCAGAGGACAGCGGCACAGTTTGCCCTCTGTCCAGGTGAGCCCTCTTCCCTGCTCTGAAGTAAGCCAAGACTGTCATAGTTCACGTGGATAAAATTTCAGATGTTTGGTTTGTGTGTGTTTGCGTGGGTAGATACATAGATAGTTTCACATAAAAATGTCGATTATATTTTGGGCACAATCTCATAGATCATTTTCCTTTTTACTTGCTGTATGAGACACATGTTCCGATGTCAATGAATGGGTGCTCCACCATTGCCAAGAGCCACATGGCACTGGATTATGTGGGTGCACCATCATCTGTGTGACCGCTGCACTGTTGCTGGACACATGCTTGCTTGCTAACTTTTTTGTGTGTGGGTGGGGGGCGGGGATGGGGTTTTGCTCTTGTCGCCCAGGCTGGAGTGCAGTGGCGCGATCTTGGCTCACTGCAAACTCCACCTCCCGGGTTCAAGCCATTCTCCTGCCTCAGCCTCCTGAGTAGCTGGGATTATAGGCGCCCACTACCATGCCCGGCTAATTTTTGTTTTTTCAGTAGAGACAGGGTTTCCCCATGTTGGCCAGGCTGATCTCGAACTCCTGATCTCAGGTGATCCACCTGCCTCGGCCTCCCAAAGTGCTGGGATGACAGGAGTGAGCGTGGCCCTTGCTTGCTAACTTTTCAATGAGAAAGCACTGCAAACACACCCCTTCATACTTTTCTGACCACTTCCTTGGGGCAAGTCCATGGGGGTGGAATCGGTTGAGTGGCCTCTCACTTGTAAGCACTGTGTCTGCAATGCCAGTGGTACCTGCAATCTGCCTGCCCAGTTTGCATCCCAGCCAGCACCTGTGGGAACTAGGGAGGCTGGATTCCTGCACACATGGGTTGGGTGGGAGCCATGGATGCTTTGTAATCTTTGACAACCTCACATAAGTGGCCAGAAGTCTTTTGTATGCTGCCCTGACACAAGGACATAATTGATGTGCTTGTTTTCACTTTTATTTCTTATTTGGTAAATGCCGATTTATTTTATTTAAGGATATTCTTGGTAGCCCTTTGTGAGAGCAAAGGCAGTTTGTCCTTAACACTTGCATCTGGCAACAATAGACATTATAGTAATAATAATGTGTATCTGGCACATAGTAGAGACTCAACGAAGGTTTACTAAGTCTATCCATTAGCACAGCTAGGAGTTTCACTACAGGCTTAGTTGTGGGCTAAGATGTTAACTGTGTGGTTTAACAATGATTTCTATTAATTAAGCTATAAATTTTCTGAACCTAAGCTCTGGGGCAATTTGGAAATGCCTCCTATCCTCAGATAAAGCCAACGTGCATTGACCTTGAATTTCAGTAAAGTTGAAGGGACAGGAGGACTGATTTCCCTCCAAATGACAATGGCTAAGAGGCAGAATCAGGCTCGATAACCATTAGGAGGTAACGACTGTGAACTTGGTGATTTTAATGATTGCAAATAAATTACTCCAGGAAAAAGAAAATCTTTACTACATTTTACTTTGGGGGTACTCCCCCCACCCTGAAATTGATCACAGACATCCAAATAGCAGCAAAATTAAAAGGAGGTGGATGTGGTGCATTGCCTTCTTTAACTTGTATTTAAAGTCCTTTAATACTCTAAATGACTTGAAAACTTTATATGCTCTTTATGCTTTAAAGACTCTAAAACTTTATATGCTCAGTGTGTGCACTGAAGAAAAGTTGACTTACAAACGGTATTTTTGAAAAGCAATTAGGAATTTTATCATTAATTCCTTTAAATTTGTGAACAGAAAACCCCTGCGCTCCTGAGTCCCAATGCCTACATGGGTCTGGACACCAGGGATGGGAGCAGACGTGTGTGTGCTCCGCGGCCGCCCCAGCTGGCAACTGGGGAAGAAATAGAACCATGATGAGGTCATTTTGAGCCATGAGGCAGCCCCTCAGGGGACCAGATGGGTGGAGAAGCCCACCTTCCCCTCCTCCCCTGTCTCTGCCGAGGTGGCCTCCCTCTTCCATGAGGCCCATTGCCTGGAGCCCACATCTCAGGGAGGGTGGTACAGGCAGAGAGACCGGGGCCCAAGGCCCCCTTGCAGAGTTCCTACATAGAAATGCAGGTTCTGTGGAGCTGACGGTGCCGTAAACAGCGGCAGGTGCAGAGTGACCGCAGAATTCCGCAACACAGATGGTGATGGGGTGAGGGCCATGGAGACCCGGCTCATGGGAGCTTGTCTTTCAGTGACCTCTGCTGGCAATGGGAAGTGGGAAAAGGGCTCCACCTTCCACCTGGCCCCAGGTGCAGATGGCAGCTGTGGTTCTCCAGCGCCCAGGTATAAATGGGAGAGGCGGATCCCCCTTCCACCTGGCCCCAGGTGCAGATGGCAGCTGTGGTTCTCCAGCACCCAGGTATAGACGGGAGAGGCGGAGCCACCGTGGAAGGTCCTGGAAGTGCCACCTTCTGATGGACGCTGGTGGGAGGAGGCCAGGGCCTGGCAAGACCCTTCCCTTGGTCTCCGGCAGACATGAGAGGAAACAGCTCCCACAACATGGGCACACATTCTTCTCATGGTGAAGCAGAGTCATGAGAGCAGAAAACAGACTCAGAAAACAAAACAAAAGTTATTTAAATATGAATCAGAAAACACTGTGTGCAGATGTGGGGCCTGGCCCTGGGGGAAAGGGAATGACCAGATGCAGGTTCCTGTTGAGTCCGGGAGACAGAGCAGTAGAGGAAATGGGATCAACCACGTGCATGGGCTCCACACTAGCAGGCGGAAGGCACACAGGAGAGGCCCATCAGGGCTCCCGGTGGGAGGCGGCTCTGCAGGGGGCTCAGAAGCCTCAGGCACCAGGAGGCCAGAACAGGTGGTGGCTTCTGTCATACCCAAAAGGCCACAGGGAGACACCATGGGGAGGTGCTTTCCCAGGGATGCCTGAAGAGGAAGAGCTGGAAACGAGGGCGTCTTGGCCCCATGCTGTCTCCTTTCTCACCAGGTTGGGCACCTTTGGGTAAACTTGGTGTCCCAGGGGAGCACACTTGGGGTAGAAGTCCCGAGGCTGGATACTACACCACTCACCCTGCAGGGACGGCCTACAGAATCATCCTGGGTGTTAGTATTGGAGATTAACATATCCAAGCCAGCTGTGGAGGGAGAATCCTTCCTGGAAATAATAAAATGCAGCCAGATCTGATTCCCCAGCCCAACATTAAGGCTCCAGCGAGGAAGCACTACCAAGAAATCCGGGGGGGAAACTCTGGGCTCTGGACACTTCTCCTTCCAGGGTACCGGAAAAGGCTGCTCTCAGGGAAGGATGTGCAGAGCCCCTGGGGTGGGGAACTGCTGTCAGGGAGGGGAGTTCAGAGCACCTGGGGAGGGAGCTGCTCTCAGGGCAGGGTGTGCAGAGCCCCTGGGGAGGGAGCTGCTCTCAGGGCGGGGTGTGCAGAGCCCCTGGGGAGGGAGCTGCTCTCAGGGCGGGGTGTGCAGAGCCCCTGGGGAGGGAGCTGCTCTCAGGGAGGGGTGTGCAGAGCCCGTGGGGAGGGAGCTGCTCTCAGGGAGGGGTGTGCCGGGCACCTGGGGAGGAGAGCTGGGATGCAATCCTGCATCTCGTAACGTGACCAACACTGAGACACAGGACCAAGGAAGGGAAAGGTGGAGGAAAGAACCAGGGGGGAGCATTGCTGATATTTTTCTGTGTTCATTTGTAACTTTTCTTCTGTTGGATTTATTTGTCTCTGATAATAACGCCCAGGAGGGGTGCAGACAGGGTGGACTCTGTCCAGAGGGGCTCCCAGGCCAAGGCACCTCCTCTGTCCCAGGTAAACCACCAAGGAATGCGATGTCTGATCATAAATCAGAGTGTACATCTATGAGACATAAGACTCAACAACGGTGCCGTGTGCTTGGACAGTTTAATGCAAATAAAACATTTAAAAAAGAGAGACTTAACATTAAATAAATCAATCCCAGGTATAGTTAATAATGACAGAAGGGTGTGAGTAATACAAAACTCAAAATTCCTTAACTTACCTAGGGATGTTACAATAAATACCACCTTATTTGTGAATTTACAAAGGGAAACATTACCTGCAGATTCCAGAACCATAAATGTGGCCCCAAACAGAAATTTTAAATTGATTGTAAATAATCAAAATCATTGCAGTAGATTAAAGTAAAACTTTTTATGTATAAAATGGAGAAAACAAAAGAAGAAAGTCAAAAGCCATAAAAACGTAAGAGCAGTTGTCAGCAGGAGTGTGAAAGACAGCAGTTATGCCCAAAATATAATGCTCCAACCACACCCCTCCCACTGAGAAATATTGATGCTGACAGATTTTTTTAAAGAAAGCCTTTTTGGAGTAGAGTTTAGAAAAGATAACATTAAGCAAATGACCCAGTTTGAACATAGAGATGGGCAGTTATAACTCGCACATTCAGGGTGATTATCTTGTATGAAACAAAATCACTAGGCCTGGGTAATGAAGAGTTCACCGGTTGGGAGACACCAGGCATTCATTTCCGATGCTGAAATCCACACATGGGGCAACTCCCTTGAATCCCACAGAAAGCCTCAACTTCCATTTCAAATCCTTATGGACATGGTCAGAGAAGGTGCTAAGATTCTTTTGACTAACAGTTTATGTGAGATTCTGTAGATCAACATGGAGTGAGGCTATCCAGGGCTGCAGGATTCCTGGTGTGGAGGCAGGACTTGTCGACTGCAAGACTCATGGCATCTGGCCGGAATAATTACTTGTCACGGTTTCTCTTTGGAAACACCTCGGCCTCCACCCACTGGGTAAGACAGCATCCTCCTGGCTGGGACAGTCCAAACGTTCCCAGTCTTTGTCAAATCTGCCCTGAGGGGAACCAGGGAAAGAAGCAGTAGATGGCATCAAGCTTGGTACTGACGAGGACTTTTCCACAAGTGCACAGTAAATGCTTGGTAAATATTCGTTAAAGGAATGAATTCCTGCATTTTTTCCCAGTGTTGAAAAATGTTTTTAAAAAATCACCAAGAAAACTTCAGCTAATTCAAGAAATAGAAATCACACAAACAACATTCACCAAGATACAATAAAATTTCAATCACACACTGGAGCTAGGGCTAGAAGGAAACACTCCTATAATAATAATAATAATTTTTAGTAATGAAAGTGAACCGTGTATAACCAGTGATAGCAGATGTGGACAAAATGAAAATGAATAGCATGATGAAACTCCAGCAGATGTGGCCAAAGCTGTACCTAGAGGTTAATTACTTTTCTCACGTAACAGAAAGGGAAAAAAAAAAAAAAAACAACTAACTAAACAGCCAACATAGGAAATTGGAAAATGAAAATAAACCTTAATTTCTAAGGCGATTAGAATAAATTCATTTTTTGAGGAAGAAAATAAGTAAATGAATTTCTTGCAAATCCAAGTCCCTTTCAGGCAAAATCCAGGAACTGGGGAGGGAGAATAACACAGAAATTTTCAAGCAAGGAGAGAAAACTCCCCACATCCAAGATTACAGTGGGGTCTCCTGTGAAACGGCTGGTTTCTTCGGTGTCTCCTGTCTCTTTATTTCCTTCCTTCTCCTTTCTCTTTCTTTCTCTCTGCATGCCGGTGGGCCCCAGCATGCATACAAGGATAGATGGAAAATCACCCCAGATTAAATATTGTGACCACAAGGAGGACATGGAGGACGCAATCATGGCATTTTTCCCTTAAAAGCACGAGGACACTATTGAGTCTTTACAAAAAATTAAGCTGCAAATTATTTTCATGTACTTAAGAGCAAACACATCAGGGGTGTCCAACCTTCTGGCTTCCCTGGGCCACACTGGAAGAAGAAGAATTGTCTTGCGCCACACATAAAATACTCTAACACTAATGATAGCTGATGAGCTAAATAAAAATTTTCAAAAAATTCTCATCACGTTTTAAGGAAGTTTACACATTTGCATTGAGCTGTATTCAAAGCCATCCTGGGCCACATGGGGCCCACAGGCTGTGGGCTGAACAAGCTTGTGTTATACATAGTGATCAGAAGAATGGATAGGCGCACAGAATTTCCACTTACTGGCCAGGCGCGGTGGCTCACGCCTGTCATCCCAGCACTTTGGGAGGCCAAGGAGGGTGGATCACCTGAGGTCAGGAGTTCAAGACCAGCCGGGCAAACATGACAAAACCCCATCTCTACTAAAAAAAAAAAAAAAAATTAGCCGGAGGTGGTGGTGCATGCCTGTAATCCCAGCTACTCGGGAGGCTGAGGCAGGAGAATCACTTGAACCCAGGAGGTGGAGGTTGCAGTGAGCCGAGATCGTGCCACTGTACTCCAGCCTGGGTGACAGAGTGAGACTCCTTCTCAAAAACAAACAAACAAAAAAATTTCCACTTGCTTTCATGAACTCAACACAACCGTGATTCCAAATTCAGACAAGGAGAATAAAATTAAAATAATTGAGAAGAAACAGATCACCTCGTTTGCGAACTCAGACGTGAACATTTCACATGAAGTAATGGAAAATCAGATTCGGCTGCATTAAGAACATTCTACTACTGCCAAATAGTACCTCAGTCTTGTGAAGAATATTCCACTGGGGCCAGATAAAGCTTTCTCTTGTAACAGAAAAGTCTCGAGATCTAAAAACATGTGCACTGGGACACCGATAAGGTGATGAATAACAGATGGTCTTCTTGATGAACGCTGAAATCGCGTTTTTGTTTTTTTTGTTTTTTTTTTTTTGGCCAAATGTGTCTGTTTTTTGTATGTGTATTTTTATTTTTTCTATTTATTTGTTCTGTTTATTATAATAGTCTTCCACACTGCCCCCCAAGATTCTAGAAATTTTTGCCTACACATACTTCTAGGACTTCTGGGCCTTTCTTTTTAACGCAGAGGAAGTTTGCATTGAGGTAAGCTGTGAGTTGATGATCTAAACCATTTGCCAATTAGCTCAAGACAACGTATTGAATTCCTTTTTCTCCTGGAGTAGAAAGCCCTGTGGCAGCCCTTGTGAGTTATGGGTAGATTTCTGTATTTGTTTCTGTTTTCCTTTTATATTTGGGGTTTGATGGTTTGGGAGGTTCTAAGCACATTCTAAAAGCCTCTCTTCCCAATCCATTCCAGGCCCCCGAACTTGCTCCGGCCTGCCGATGAAGGCATTTAATTACCAAGGGTCTTCAGTCTTGCTTTGTTACTCACTTTTTCTCCAAAATATCCTTCCACATAAATTCTCCCAAATAATCCTTAGAATCATTTTTATTTAGTTTTTTTCTTTAGCTTTTCTGTGTTTCCCATAAGATATATATATATATATTATTTTTTGTAAAGAGGAAAATTTAATAAAACCTGGTTGTAAACAAGATAGAAAACACAATTCCAATTTTAGGGGGACATGATATATTGTTATGGAAAGAAGCCTCTAAGAATATATGCCAGTTGTTAAGAAAGACTGCGGAATTACTGCTGAGTAATGTCTATTTTGTGTACAATTCTGCACTTTCAAGCTTTCCTGGAATACGTATGTTTCCTTCAATTAGGACACCACCTATTTCTTTAAAATGAAAGTGCAAAGTTCTGTGTATGAGGATGTATCGTGTGAACATGCCATCCGCACAGGTCAGCCAACGGTTCAACGGGAGTAATTGTGTGTGGCTCAGCACACAAGCGTGGGTCAAGTTAAGCTAGACGCTCATCACTCAGTATCTTGCTCTTCACAGTGAGTCCTGTGTGAGTCTTAGGAGCCTCCATATAAATGGCGCTGGCTCTGAAACATAGACGGCTACCACCTGGAAGTCCCAGAGGCCTCCACAGCTCGGGAGTCTGGGTGGGGACCTCCCTGCCCTCTGGGTAACCCGGGCTGATTTTTCAACATTCCTATAAAACATATATTCCTGGAAGGAGGAGTAGGTGAACTGGAGTTCTAAGGAGGTTGTGTCCCTGAGGCCAACTCTGGCCCGTCTGTGCAGAGCCCGTGGGGTCGGTGGTTGCTGGAGGATGGAGTCCAGATACAACAGATACACAAGAGCTCACAGACGTGAACAACCGCAAGGATGCAGGTCATGGTAAGATGCACTGCAAAGGCAGGAACTGGTGGGATGGGATGATTGCATTTAAACTTAATATGTGTATATGTGTATGTGTGTGTGTGTATACCATATATTTTCTATCTAGCTTTGTGGGTATACAAAATACTTGTATGTGTGTGTGTATATATATATCACATTCAATGTATTACATAATGCCAAAAAATATTTAATGAGGAAATCCAGTCATGCTATATTAGGAAGAGAAAAACAGCAGGTTACAGAAAAGCAAATATAGTAATTTTTTGGTATAATTACTTAAGTACAACACATTATATATGATATATAGTCATAAATATATAATTTTAAAAGTAATATTACATATAATAAAATATACAATAATATATAATGCAAATTTTGTCATTTAATTTATAATTCAGTGGCATTCAATACATTCCTAATGTGTGTGTGTGCTTCCGTCCTGCCTCTGTGAATTCCCTGCGGCAGCCCCTGCACCCACCACTCTCCGTCCTGGCTCTGTGAATTGGCCTCTCCTTCCTGTGAGTCTCATGCAAGTGGAATCCTGCCACAGCTGCCCTTATGCGTTGGGCCTTTTTGCTCCACATGTGGAGTGGAAAAGGTTTATCCCTGCTGTCATCTGCTGTCTCGTGCCTGAATACTTCCATGTTGTGTGCTGACCACATGCTGTTTATCCATTCACCCACTGGTGGACTCCCGGGCTGTCTCCGCCTTTTGGTTATCGTGGCTAATGCTGCTGTGAACATGGGGATACCTTTTTGAGTCCCTGGGCTCGATTCTTTTGGACATGTGCCAAGGAAGGAGTGGGATGGCCGGGTCGACAGATGACTCTGCCTGTCTTCCGCAGAGGCTGCCGTTTTCCATCTTCACCAGCAAAGCGCGATGGCTCCAATGTCTCCCCGTCCTCACCAATGCGTGCAATTGTCTGTTTTGCTGATGAACATCATCCTGGTAGGTGCGAAGTGGTATTTCTTTGAGATTGTGATTTGCATAACAACTACTTAGGCAGAACATCTTTTCAGTATAGTCATGAAAGTCATGTAAGTCATGTCACTTAATGAAAGGGACACATTGTGACAAATGCATCCTCAGGGGATTTTGTCCTCGTCTGAACATGACAGTCCTTCTCTGGACTTACACAAACCTGCATGGCACAACCTACTCCATACCTAAGCAACGTGGCACACCCTGGTGCTCCCAGGGTACACACCTGTGCAGCGTGGACTGTACTGAATGCTGCAGGCGATTCAGACACAAGGGTAAGGATTTGTTTTCTAAACCTGGAAAAGGTGCAGTGAAAACAGTATTCTAATTTTTTTTTTTTTTTTTTTTTTGAGACGGAGTCTCGCTCTGTTGCCCAGGCTGGAGTGCAGTGGTGGGATCTCGGCTCACTGCAAGCTCCGCCTCCCGGGTTTACGCCGTTCTCCTGCCTCAGCCTCCCGAGTAGCTGGGACTACAGGTGCCTGCCACCACGCCCGGCTAATTTTTTGTATTTTTAGTACAGTCGGGGTTTCACCATGTTAGCCAGGATGGTCTCAGTCTCCTGACCTCGTGATCCACCCGCCTCGGCCTCCCAAAGTGCTGGGATTACAGGCGTGAGCCACCGCGCCTGGCCCAGTATTCTAATTTTGTGGGATCACTGCCGTCTATTCAGTCCGTGGTTGGCAGAAACATGGTCTGTGATGCCCACCTGCATTTACCCACCCTCTATCTGTAGATCTGCTTTGGAGAAATGTCTGTTCAAGTTCTTGGCCCGTTTTGTTATTGGGTTGTTTGGCTTTTGTTGATGATGAGTTGTAGAAGTTCTTTATAAACTCCATTAGCCTTGTTTTTAGTATAATTTATTTCATTGTAAGCTTATGTGATTTAACGGGCTAAATTCAGCAATCAGCTCACTGAATTCCTGGAAATTCTGCCATTGCTCTCATGGTCCATGTGACCCAGTTCCAGCACGGTGCTGTCTCTCCCTGCCCCGACTGTGGTCCGGATTAAGAAGACAATGTTCATGGCAAGGCTTTGAAAAGTCTAAAGTGTTTTCCTAATCTGAGGACACACCACTATTATCATTTATGGCTGTTTTTTGACTCAACATGCAGGCCCAAGAAATGCGTTTGTATTAAGGTCTCTTTCTTGTGAGTGGAACTGTGGTGGGGAGAGGAGGCTGGAGCCACAGAGTGAGATGACACCTCGAGCAATCTGTGAGCTGCCCCCCTCCTGCCCCCTGATATCCCAACAGCTGATAAATAAGAAAGGCAAAACGGGCTCCCCTCCCACAGCCTTTGAAGAGTCTCAGGGCATTTTAAGCCCTTGAAAAGCACTTAGCTGATAAAAACACATCCTAATGAGGAAGAGACAGGCTCTTTTCAGCTGCGCAGCCCATTTTGACAGTGACAGGCGAGAGCCCTTTCGCTCAGAGCCCCAGGAGTCTTGTTCCTGGGCAGATGGCCGTCAGGAGGACTGTGCTCAGCACTCCTGCTTGCAGGCCACTTCCCTGGGGCTGTGGGTCTTTAGCTTCTGTCTCTTGTTCTTGCTCTGATTGAGAGACCAAAGAGGAATTCACGGCAAAACAGAAGGTCTGCTGAAAACCTGATAAACGGAGGCCACCCTCACACTGCCTGCTGTTGAGGGCAGTCCTATCCCTGCTCCAGCCAGTCTTTGTCTTGTTGTATTATTTTATCTGGAGTTTTTCCTTCCTTCCCTTCCTTCCTTCCCTTCCTTCGTTCCTTCCTTCCTTCTTTCCTTCCTTCCTTCCTTCCCTTCCTTCCTTCATCCCTCCCTCCCTTCCCTTCCCTTTCCTTCCTTCCTTCCTTCCCTTCCTTCCTTCCTTCCTTTCCTTCCTTCCCTTCCTTCCTTCATCCCTCCCTCCCTTCCCTTCCCTTTCCTTCCTTCCTTCCTTCCCTTCCTTCCTTCCCCTCTCCCTCCCTTCCTTCCCTTCCTTCCTTCCTTTCCTTGCTTCCCTTCCTTCCTTTCCTTCCTTCCCTTCCTTCCTTCATCCCTCCCTCCCTTCCCTTCCCTTTCCTTCCTTCCTTCCTTTCCTTCCTTCCTTCCCCTCTCCCTCCCTTCCTTCCTTCCCTTCCTTCCTTCCTTTCCTTCCTTCCCTTCCTTCCTTTCCTTCCTTCCCTTCCTTCCTTCATCCCTCCCTCCCTTCCCTTCCCTTTCCTTCCTTCCTTCCTTCCCTTCCTTCCTTCCTTCCTTTCCTTCCTTCCCTTCCTTCCTTCATCCCTCCCTCCCTTCCCTTCCCTTTCCCTCCTTCCTTCCTTCCTCTCTCCCTCCCTTCCCTTCCCTTTCATTCCTTCCTTCCTTCCCTTCCTTCCTTCCTTCCTTTCCTTCCTTCCCTTCCTTCCTTCATCCCTCCCTCCCTTCCCTTCCCTTTCCTTCCTTCCTTTCCTTCCTTCCTTCCCCTCTCCCTCCCTTCCCTTCCCTTTCATTCCTTCCTTCCTTCCCTTCCTTCCTTCCTTTCCTTCCTTCCCTTCCTTCCTTCATCCCTCCCTCCCTTCCCTTCCCTTTCCTTCCTTCCTTCCTTTCCTGCCTTCTTCCCTTCCTTCCTTCCCTTCCTTCCTTCCTTTCCTTCCTTCCCTTCCTTCCTTCCTTTCCTTCCTTCCCTTCCTTCCTTTCCTTCCTTCCCTTCCTTCCTTCATCCCTCCCTCCCTTCCCTTCCCTTTCCTTCCTTTCCTTCCTTCCTCTCTCCCTCCCTTCCCTTTCATTCCTTCCTTCCTTCCTTTCCTTCCTTCTTTCTTTCATTCCTTCCTTCCTTCCTCTCTCCCTCCCTTCCCTTCCTTTCCTTCCTTCCTTTCCTTCCTTCCTTCCCCTCTCCCTCCCTTCCCTTCCCTTTCCTTCCTTCCTTTCCTTCCTTCCTTCCTCTCTCCCTCCCTTCCCTTCCCTTCCTTCCTTCCTTTCCTTCCTTCCTTCCTCTCTCCCTCCCTTCCCTTCCCTTCCCTTTCCTTCCTTCCTTCCTTCCTTTCCTGCCTTCCTTCCTTCTTTCCTTCTTTCCTTCCTTCACTTCTTCCTTCCTTTCTTCATTCTTTCTCCCTGTCTTTCTCTCTTGCTCTCTTATTTTGCTTTTTTCTTTCTTCCCTTTCTCCCTCTTCTCTCCCTCACTCTTCCCACCTCCCTTCCATCCTTCCTTCTTTCCTTCCTTCCTCCCTCTGTCCCTCCCTCCCTCCCTCTTTTCTTCTTTCCTGCCTTTCTTTCTCTTTTTGGTGCATCTCAAGTACAAAGAACAGGATCCATCATTCTGCAGTAATCTAAGAAGAACCCATAAACACACTTCCCTAAGTCCCTGCTACGGTCTTGATCATGACATCTGTCTAAGAACATGGTCCTGTCTAACCCACCCCCTGATTTCTCCATTCCCCCAAGGGCAAACTCTGCCTGAGTGCAGTGTTCATTCTTCCCTTGTATGTACTTTTATTCCATTTATGTGTATTTCTAAATATGTATTCATGTGTTATACTGTTGGATTGGTGCAGTTTTTAACTTTAGGAAAGAGTAACATGTAGTGAGCAATTGCACTTTTTCACTAAATATTTGATTGCTAACATTCATTACATGGCTGTTTTTCATTTGTTCTGACCATTGTGTTCCATACATCACAGGCCGACATGTGACAGCTTGAGGGATAAACCTGGCTGCCTCCTGTCTTTGTAAACACAGTTGTGTTGGAGCACAGTCTTGCATGCACTATCTCTGGCTGCTTGTGCATTGCAGAGCAGAGTTGAGAGGTTGTGACAGAGCCAACACGGCCAACAAAACCAGAAATATTTTCAATCTGATCCTTTTTAGAAAATGTTTGCAGGTGCCTGAGTGGTTGATTCTGTTTTTGCTACTATGAAGAACAGGGGGCCGGGAGCAGTGGCTGAGGCCTATAATCCCAGCACTTTGGGAGGCTGCGGCGGGTGGATCTCTTGAGGTCAGGAATTCGAGACCAACCTGGCCAACATGGTGAAATGCCGTCTCTACTAATAATACAAAAGTCAGTTGGGCATGGTGGTGAGTGCCTGTAATCTCAGCTACTCGGGAGGATGAGGCAGGAGAATTGCTGGAATCTGGGAGGCAGAAGTTGCTGTGAGCCAAGATCACACCACTGCATTCCAGCCTGGGTGACAGAATGAGACTCCGCCTCAAAAAAAAAAAAAAGAAGAAGAAGAAGAAGAAAAGAAAGAAAAAAGAAAAAAGAAGGACAGGGGAAAGTTCTTGTATACATCCCCTAGTTCACGTTCAAGAGTCTACTCTGCCTAGAAATGCAATTGGCAGTCATGTGGCAGGGAATGCTCACCTTTGAGGAATGATGCTTAAGAGTTTCCCAAAGCTTTGTGCCAGTTTATGATTCTACCAATAAAATCAGAGACCCTGGGAACGTTCATTGTCTCCACCACCCGCTATTGTCAGTCTGTTTATTTTACTGACAATTATAGACACGTTTTCCTGGGGAGCCATGGAGGACATTTTATCGGGGGGCTAACACCATGGGTCTCCTGTAAAATGTGGGTTCTCCTAGGAAACTGAATGGGAAATCTGTTCATTCCGGCTTTACGGGTGTGTGGCAGCTCCTAAGAAGGCGTTTCTGCCATGGTTTCTGGGAGGCTTGGCGGGCTCGGGGGTGGGGGTTCCTTATGGTGAAGCAGGGCAGGCAAATAGTTACCTACCACCTGTGCTGGGCGAACAGCCCTGGATCTGCTGGAGTGTCAGGTCAGCTTTACAGGCATTGGGCTTCCTCAGCAGTGTCCCTGAGCATATGGAAGGTGTGTGTTTGTGGGTAGACTTCAATATGGATCCCTTTTTGTTCAGAGGGGAAGAGCATTGAGGCCTCAAGCTCTGCAAGCTGTTACCTTTGGGGGGTCTGCAGAGGGCCCTAAGCAGCTGGCCAGCCCCGTAACATGGGGATGTCATGGCTCTGCTGCTGTTCAGCTCTAGGGGAGCCTTGAGCGAAGGCTGGCCTCAAAGTCCAAACCGTTACCCATGCCACGTGGTCACTCCACAGTGGTCTTGCCGTGGATAGGACCATCACAGCTGGGCCAGGGAGGCCACATGTGCCTAAGTCCTGGCCTGCCCACACCTGCCCTGGGGCCTCGCCTGTTCTACCCGATCTCCTCTGACCAACTGAATGAATGAATGAATGAATGAATGAATGAATGTGAGAAGGAGCTTGGAGTGAAGCTTGCTCTGAGGAGGGCGACCAATGTAGTGGCAGGACCAGGCCACCCAGGGCTAGTGGGGACAGTGGGACACAGGGATGTGGGGACCAGGGGAGCTTCAGGTGGGTGAAGATCACCACTGTGAACCTCAGAAGAGCTGCCGAGGGGAAGAGGGCCCAGTCTGTGCCTTGTGGTCTTATGTGGGAGAATGTGTCCACCTGGGGCATGCTACGGGGAGGGATTGGATGTGGTGTAAGAAGGACTTGATGAAGATTGAGCTGTCTATGGCTATTAAAGGCTGGCTCAGTACTATTACTGCTATACTATCATCACCATCATCATCACCATCATCATCATCATTACCACCACCGTCATTACCATCACCGTGATTACTAACACCACCACCATGATCACCATGCTCACCATCACCATCACCATTATCATCACCATCCCTACCATAATCACCACCATCATCACCATGATTACCATTATCATCGCCATCATTACCATCACCATTATCACCATCATCATTACCATCACCATCATCACCATTGCCATCATTACCATCACCATTATCACCATCAACACCACCATCAACACCGTGATCACCATTATCATCACCACCATCATCACCGTTATCACTATCAACATCAACATCACCATTATCTCCATCATCATCACCATCATCATCATCATCACCACCACTATCATCATTACCGTCACCATGATTACTATCACCACCACCATCATCACCATGATTACCATTACCATCACCATTATCATCACCATCATCATCCTTACCGTGATCATCACCATCATCACCATGATCACCACCATCATCACCATGATCACCATCATCATCACCATCACAACCATCACCATCACCACCATCACCATGATCACTATCACTATCACCATCATCATTACCACCATCAGCAGCAGCACCATCTTCACCATGATCACCATCATTATCACTATAATCACCGTCATCATTACCATCACCATCACCTTTATCACTGTCACCACCACCATCATCACCATCACCATCTACACCAACAACATCATTATTGTCTTTCAACTAGGTAGCAGTGACCATTAATTTTATGTGTCAACTTGACTGGGCCCTGGAGTGCTCAGATGACTGGTGAAACATCATTTCTGGGTGTGTCTGTGAGCGGGTTTCTGATGAGATTAATGTTTGATTGGATGGACTTAGTAAAGCAATGGCTGTCCCCAGTGTGGGGAGGCATCGCCTAATACTTTGGGGGCCTGAATAGAATACAAAGCATAGGAGGAGAGATTTTGCTCCTCTGCCTGACTGCTTGACCTGGGACATCAGTCTCTTCCTGCCCTCAGACTAGAACTCACACCACCAACTCCCCTTGTTCTCAAGCTTTCAGTCTCACCCTGAATTACGCCAGGGCTTTCCTGGGTCTTCAGCTTGTGGACAGCAGGTGGTGAGCCTGCTAAGCCTTCATAATTGTATAAGCCAATTCCTTGTAAAAAAATTCCTTCTGGTCAGGTGCAAGTGGCTCACACCTGTAATTCCAGCACTTTGGGAGGCTGAGGCGAGGGGATCACGAGGTTAGGAGATTGAGACCATCCTGGCTAACACGGTGCAACCCTGTCTCTACTAAAAAAACTACAAAAAATTAGCCAGGCGTGGTGGCAGGTGCCTGTAATCCCAGCTACTTGGGAGGCTGAGGTGGGAGAATGGTGTGAACCCGGGAGGCGGAGCTTGCAGTGAGCCGAGATTGCACCACTGCACTCTAGCCTGGGTGACAGAGTGAGACTCCATCTCAAAAAAAAAAAAAAATCTCCTTCTATATGTACATCCTACTGGTTCGGTTTCCCTGAAGAACCCTAATACAGTGACTGAGGCACACTTTGGCTAAACCCACTGAGCAGAATCAGGGTCCTGGGAAAACACCAGGCTGTGGTCAAGGGTCTCAGGCTTCAGCCCCAGTCCAGCCACGAGCCAGTGGGGAGGCTGGGAGTCAAGCATCGTACTGGCTGCTTCTCCCTGACTCTATGCTCCTTTCTGGCGCTAGGCTAGAATCCAGTGAGCCTTACCCATCCTGGTATTTTGCTCACAAAGGTGAGCAAGTCCAAAGGCACCAAGTCCACGTGAGCCCTAGGTTCCTACAGACTCAGGAGTTTCTCCTGGGGAAAGTTGTCAGAAGGAGGCAACCACATTTCTGAGAGCTGCCTAGCAATTCTGAACTCCCTGTGACCCTCAATCAGAGCGATTTGTTGAGCAAACAATAGCAGATGATTAATAAAAGATGTAAGAGAAGGACCTGTCTTCTCATGGTTAATTGCCTCTCACCTTTCCAAGACAATCCAGCACATTCCCTGTTGTGTCCCCTGAGAAACGGGGCTCCTTCCCAGAGAGGCAGGTGTGAACCCCAGGGCTCCAAGTGTGTTTCCAGCAATGTTAAAATGTTCTAGCCACTCATTGGTGTTGGTTGGCATGAAAAGGTGCCCTCTCAGATGGTGAGAGCATGTCTGTGTGCATGTGTGAGGCACACAGACAGCTGTGGCGTGTCTTATTTCTTCTAATCCTCCCTAATTGTTTTCATGTCAAAGCCCTTTCAGGTAGTGCTAGAGGCAGCAGAAGCCATTGTGTGGTTGAAACAAGGAGTGGCTCCAGTCACTGCAGGGAGTGGGCAGGTGTTATGTCCCAGCTGTGGCCGCAGCAGCATCACGAAGGGGCCGCCTTCCAAGTCAAACCAGAGATGGGTCTCTGAGAACGGCTGTGACGGCCGCCTTCCCTCATGTCTTCACCCATCCCCAGCCATACCTTGTTATTTTTTACATTCATCTCTCCATGTATTCACAGTTTTACAAAGGAGCACACGGAACCCAACCCAGTCTGAGAAATAGGCATGATGCCCTGCAGGAGGTGGTGAGGGAAGGTGGGGCCAGGTGCTCCAGGTTAGAGTGGCTGGAGATGGTAAGCGTGGGAGGCAGAGGGGGAGGCACCAGGAGCCTTTCACTTAGAGATGACGAAGGGAGAAGGAAAAGACCCATCCAGAATCCAATTATGTTAACTCATCTCTGCCATTGATCCTACATTCCAGGCCTGGGAAAAAACCCCAAAACCTAATTACTGTACCGCTAATGACTGAGATGACAAATCGAGGAGCCTCCAGGCTGCTGATGATAAGAATTTAAGGCTCTGAATCTCTGTGGGGGAGGGTGCCCTGGGCTCTGTCACTTAAGGAGGGCTTCTCTCCTGGCTTTGCGGGTCACTCAGCACACACCAAATGCCTCTGGGCACCTGAAAGCCCACGCGTGATTCCTACAGCATTGGTTTTCTTCGTTTCCACCCGTAGATGTTGGAGCCAGTTGATTCCAGAGGTTCTCGTTCTGAGGAAGGGTATTTGCTGGCCTCTTCTCCCAAGCCCAGAGAAAGACAGCAGGCTTTCCATGGAAAAGACGCCAATGAAATCAGTTAGGGCCCCTGTCTTCCGGAAGCCTTGGGAGGTGGTGCTGGCCATCTGCGGCTGTTGTCCTGAGCACCTCTGGAGAGGCAGCTGGAGTGACAGCCGTATCGCCGCTGCGATCTGCTGATATAATTACATAGAGAATGCATTTAATGCTTCAGTGGGCAACTTGGTATAACAGTTTAATTTTTCACTGAAATCTAAATTTGCTCCCAGACTGTATATTTTTCTATCATATTAGATAATCAATCAGAGCAGAAATCCAATTTTAACTCCATCAACACCCCTCTGGAGAAAGTTACACAGTGAGCGCCCTCTGGTCTAGGCTGCTCAAGGCTGGCGTGTGAGCCCACACTGGGATGTGCAGATGAGGAGTGGTCCCTTGGCTGACCGAGGCCTCTCCAGGAAGAGACTGGCTGTGGTTCCCCAGGAGCTGAGGCCACTGGCTGGGTGGAAGGTGGGGGCTGCCAGCTGTCCACAGTGCTGGGGGTCCCCCCTTGTCCCCTCATGGCCATGAGGAAGAGGCCAGGTTGCAGAGAAGTGGCCAGACAAAGCAGTGACCTCAGGGTCTTCCAGAGACCTTCCTGCTGCTTCTTGGGCACTGGACGATTCTAGTGTTTTTCACGCGAGGCAGACGGGGCCTTTGGACCTTCTGTGGACAGGGGTTCTGGAAAACCCCTGCCCACATGTAGACAGACTTGTGTCCCCAAACCACGTTCTGATCTTGGCCCTGCTTCTTCCCCGTGGAGTCCGCGAGGGGCTGGGACTTCAATTCTTCTCTCCTGCCTTCCCTGCGGCACAGGGCAGCCTGCTTCATGGCCACAGGCCTGTGGTTGGTGACTGAAGACGCAGAAGACAGGGCGTGGGTGGGTGGTCTCTGCCTGGTGGCATGCAGGTTGGTGGGAAGGCCATGTCACTCGGGTGGGCTGGGGGGCAGCTGGTCCAGCTGTCTCAGGCAGGGCCACCACGCTGGGCAGGCTGTGTTCCTGAGGGGCCAGCTCACCGCCACCATCACCTGCAGACACCAGACAGCATGTGGGAGTCTCCATCTGCTTCAGAACCAGGCCCTGACAGACGGCAGGGACAAGCCCCCCGGGGTGGGGGCACCCACAAGCACACACGGTCCCCAGCCTCAGGCCAGCCTGGACTTTACTGGAACAGGGCGGCCACGTTTGGAGGCCCTAGGTCTGCACCCTCCTAAGGCTGGGACCGCAATTGCCATACCCAGAAATCACAGACTCCAAAGAGGCATTCCATCCATGAATGGGGGTTTTTATTCTATAAACAGGAAGGACTCACTAACTGGGCCACATGACAGAGAGCCTGCTGGGATTGGGATTTGCAAAAAAATTTGTTTTTTTGGACAACTGAAAAGCAACCCGTCGTTATCACAGGCGGCGTGGGCAGGGCCTGGAGGGCATCAGGGGTCTCCTTGCTCAGGAGGTCCTGAGTGGGCGAGTGGACCTTGCCGTCCATCACCCGCACATCCACCTCACAGCAGGGAGGGTGCCAGAAAGAGGACGGCGCCAGCGTTCCTGCCTTTAGGATTTCCAGCCCGCGGTTGTCTGTGGAAGGGTCTAGAATGGCATCTTCTCTGAGGGGCGCACATGTTAGCAGGCGTCTCTCTTGCCTTCCCGGCCAGCAGGCTCTCTGAGGTCACCACAGCAGCTGCACGCCTTGGCATCCTGACCTCGGGCTTGTCTGTGACTTGAGCAGCTCGGCCTCTGCAGATGCACGGGATGAAGGGGAGGTGCACGGCCCAGCCCCCGCCGACACTGCCCTCCCTACATCTATTTCAGAGGACAATGTGCTCAGCTGTGCGCCAGGTTCAGACCCATGCCTGGGTGGCGGGAGGGGGAGACACAGCCCCTTGGCCTTAGCCGGGAAGCAAGGTGATCGCCGTTAGGGCTGCGGAAGGAGACCAGAGGAGAGGCCCTCCCCTGGCGAGGTATTAACCATGTTTCCTTGTTTCTGTGTATGATGCATGGACCCAGGGGATGGGGGCTGCTGATCAGGGAGGGACTGGGCACTCCAGCCCAGGTTAGCCTGTCCCAGAGCTGGCAAAGGACCCTCCTGTTATGCAAACCCCCCAACCCAGAGCCCACAGTCCACCTGCCTCCTGTAGCAGAGCCTACACCAGGTCCCTGCCCTCATCACCAGGGCCAGGTACCAACTAGTGGCAGCCCCCATGCTCTGGAGCCAGCTGGAATCATTCAAACTCCCCAGCTCTGAACCCATTCAGCCTGCTGCCCGGCCTGGTGCTTCTTCCCAGGAAGCCACAGGAAAGGTTCTGCCGCAGCTCCCCCAGCTCCCTCTGCCGTGGCCACCCCAGAGCCTCCCGACGTGGCCCTGCCTGGTGTGGGTGCCTCATTCTCTGGATCTGTGAGTAATAAATGATCTTTTCAGTGACAGCCATCTCCTGACCTGTCGGCCTCACCATACCTGGATACAAATGTAACCTGCAGCCTAAAGCCGCTGCGTGGAGGGCGGTCCACTCTGTACCTGGCAGCCGGCTGTGCGAGTGCTGATGGGGTGGGGCAGGAGGTGGGCACCAGGGTTCTTTCCATCCTGTCCTCCGCAGATGTGCAGGCTTCACTCTTGGCACTCACGGTCCCACTCAGGGCTCTGCAGGACGAGGCTGCCCTGGACTGCTCACCTCTGGTTCCAGCGTGGTGGATATTACATGGGGGCTCAGACCCAGATGTGCGGTGATGCTGGCACTGCCAGGGGCCACAGGGATGTCCCTGCCCCTCCAGGCTTCACCTCCAGGCAGCGTCCTTCTTGGCTGTGGCCCAGGCACCCCCCACCCCGCCCCTGAGCTGAGGTGGGCCAGGCTGTGGTGGGGACTTGCCTGGCGGGGCCTCCAGGCAGGGGGTGGGCTGAAGCAGGCTGTAATGAAGGCCGGTGAGGCTGGTTCATGACCATTAGGGGCCGGCCAGAGGCTCCCCTAGGCAGGCTCCAAGAGGAAGCCCCCCGCTATGATTTTTGCAGATTTTGATTGACATGGCCAGGTTAGGAGGCAGATGGATTTGCTTCTCTTCTTGCCCTGAAATCTGTCCGCATTAGCCCCTTGCCTCAGCTGAGTGACGCCGGCGTGCACCTGGGCCCGGCTTCCAACCAAGGTCTCCCTGGCTTCTCGGGAGGCTGGGTTGGGGAGGGGAGGAGGGGACATCTGTCAGATGCATGGAGGGCTCCCCCCAGACCTCGGACTTGCAGCACGTGGGGGCAGAAACCCGGACAGGCCAGAAGCTCAGGGTTATACCACGCTGCAGACCTGGCCATCACTGAGGGGCTGGCCCTGGTCACAGAGACCTCTGTGGACCTCAGTGTTCCCCTCCAGCAAAGGGTCATGGTGCAAGGGGGCCTTCCATTCATGGTCCCTCCCCAGCCCCAGGCCATCCCGAGGTTCACGGGCAGGAGAAGGGCTGGCAGGGCTCCCTCCAGCTCCCCCAGGAATGAGAAGATCCACTGAGCAGTGCCCGCCCTCTGTGCCCGCCCAGGCCCCAGATAGGGAGGGGCTGAGTTCCAGCTGCTCTCGTCCCTGGTCGCCTCCCAGGAAGCCTGCCCTGGCCTAGTGCCTGTGGGGAGGCCTCCTCACATCCCACAGCCCCTTGCATTTCAGCTGTGTGCTCTGCGGACAGGAGTGTGTGCCCTGAAGCAGGGGCCATCAGAATGGCAGGTTAGGCTCCTGTTGGTGCTTGTGCGTTCAGAGTCTCCAGCCCCCTGGGCCTGTGGCTGCTCCATGAGATGAGGGAGACCCCCTTCCATCCTTCCTTCTGCCAAGTGCCCTGAGTGTAAAGCTGCAAGCAGACGTCAAACGGACTCAGAGGCAGAAGCTGGAACCCCCAGCTCACTGTGCTCAGGAGGCACCTACTAAGCCCAGCCTGGCTGCTGCTCCCCAAGAGCCAAGGGAGCCCCACGGCCACCCCAGCTGCAGGAACACTGCCTCTGTCTTCCAGTGGGAAGCCTGGCAGTCTAAGAACAGGGTCCGCTGTGGCCGAACATCACCAAGTGTCCAAACTACCCGTGGGACTCACCGGGACACTGCCTGGCTCAGGCCCACACCCAGCTCAGGTCCACGCCTGGCTCAGATCCACACGTGGCTCCCTGTGCTCCGTCCTCGGGCAGCAAAACCCGGACAACCGATGCAGAACAGTTCGACTGCCTGATCATGCCGCGGGCCTCCATTTCCCCAGCAGCAGACATGACCACCTCTGCTCAGTATTTCTCTGAGAAGGGGAAACTGAAGCCAAAACCTGTGTTCATGGACAGATGCACTATGGCTGGGATGCTGCAGGAGGGGGTCTCCCTTGGGCCCCGTGTGCCCGCATGCCAGGGCTGGGCCATCTGTGTCGAGTCTGTGCACCAAGGATGAGCCCTGGCACCTTCCTGAACTGAAAGGATGGCAGGGAGGAGACGGCACAGCCTGGGGAACCTGCTTTTCTCTGCTACCTCCTCCCCCAGTGGACACTGGAGACAGGCCCTCTGTGGCTGTGGCCCCAGCCCTGGCTAGGAGACAGAGCCAGGAGGGATGGAGCCGTGACCAGGCAGGGCTGGGACTCACACCCTGGAGGCATCCCATCTGCCCTGTAAGTGGGGGCCAGAACCTCCCTCTGGCCAAGCACGCCTAGGAGAGTTGCGGGATCCAGCCATGCATGAAGGGGTGGGTGCCCGGGTGGATGTGAAGGAACTGGACACAGCGAGGCCGTCAGCCGTGGAGCTGGGGTGTGGATGATGGTGGTGGGACAGCAGCTCTGCTGAGACCATCTCAGGCCACACAAAGAAGGGGAGAGCCAGAGCCGGTCTCAGGGGCTGGGACTGTGTGGGGGGCAGGGTGACCTCAATGCTCTGGACCAGTGAGAGGTCCCCTTCCGGAGCCAGGGCTGCCGTGGATGGATGTCCCTGTGCTCAGGGGATCCGGGAGGTGCAGCCTCCATGCCCTCAGCCCCACCTCCGTTTGCAGAAGTCAGTGACACAGACTTCTCTGCTCTAGGCTTTCCATTTGCTTCTGATGAGTCCATCTAAATGGTTTGGGAAAATAAGAAAAAAGGGGGGTTTGTTCTGTTTTGTTTAGTTTTTGAGAGATGGAGTCTTACTCTGTCCCCCAGGCTGGAGTACAATGGTGCGATCTCGGCTCACTGAAACCTCCACCTCCCAGATTCAAGTAATTCTCCTCCCTCAGTTTCCCAAGTAGCTGGCACTACAGGCACACACCACCACACCCAGCTAAATTTTGTATTTTTTAGTAGAGATGAGGTTTCACTGTATGTTGGCCAGGATGATCTTGAACTCCTGACCTCAGGTGATTCCTGCGCCTCGGCCTCCCAAAGTGCTGAGATTATAGGCATGAGCCACCGCGCCCAGCCAAAAAAAAAGGGTTTTGTGAGCCACTGTCTCCTCATCCATACAGGAGGAAGACCCTCCCTATCTCCCACCCAAGGCTGCCTGAGATAAAGTCAGACATCACCCAAATGGAGCTCAGAGACATGAACGCTCTAAAAGGAACATGAACAAAGCGAACAGTCATTGGAAGATGTTGAGGAGACTCTCTCATAAGTGTGGCGTGCGTTAGGTTTTCTAAATCAAAACTTTAAACCTGGATGT
Source organism: Pan paniscus (assembly GCF_029289425.2). NCBI lineage: Eukaryota > Metazoa > Chordata > Mammalia > Primates > Hominidae > Pan > Pan paniscus. The sequence goes on from NC_085927.1 coordinate 58,995,028, forward strand.
CACAAGCAACATTCGGTTATGTAAAAAGTTTCAACAGTGTTATAAAAAAAGCCACCGTAAACGAAGCAGATGACAGGTTACATGCAGGAGAAAATATTGCAGCATATAAAACAGGAACGAGATTAACACTCAGAATAAATAAAGAACTCCTATAAATCAATGAGAGAAGAGAGACAAATAGGCGATGTGCACGGCTGATTTACAGAAGAAGCTGCACACATGTGGCCGTGAGCATCTGAAGGATACGTGTCTTCAGGAGAATGGGCAGCTCAAAATGCAACAAGGCTCTGTCATTACGCTGTCGCACATTGGCAGTCATTTCTAACCAGGGATAATTTAATTTCAGGGGAGTTTCCAGGGGAACAGGAGCACCAGGAGACATTTGGTATGAGGCTAGATTGGTGAAGTCATTTTGGAAACAATTGCTTGTTGATATAAAAAGTGACAGCACATGAGCTGAGCGATTCTACTTTGAGAAATGGAGATGAAGAGACAGAACGTGGGCTGCAAACCCGCCGCACCAAGCTACCTGGGCAGGTGCATAGAAATGTCTGGGAAGCAACGCTCAGCATGATAATGCTTAGGATGCAAATCTTTTTTTTTTTTTTTTTTTTTTTTTTTTTTGAGATGGAGTCTCGCTCTGTCACCTACGCTGGAGTGCAGTGGCGCGATCTCGGCTCACTGCAAGCTCCACTTCCCGGGTTCACACCATTCTCCTGCCTCAGTCTCCCGAGTAGCTGGGACTATAGGCGCCCACCACCACGCCTGGCTAATTTTTCGTATTTTTGGTAGAGACGGGGTTTCACTGTGTTAGCCAGGATGGTCTCGATCTCCTGACCTCATGATCCACCCACCTCGGCCTCCCAAAGTGCTGGGATTACAGGTGTGAGTCACCGCACCCGGCCGGACACAAATCTTAATGCCTACCAGCAAGAAGACGCTAAATTATTATACATTCTTGCTAGGGATTTCCGGGCTCATGTTGAAAATAAAGAGAGGGAGAGATTTCTTGTGATGGAAGGAGACCCCTAATGACATTCCTGAGTCCTAAAGAGCCCATGGCAGAGCCCAGCGGAGAGTTGTCCTGATCAGTTAATTGAAGAGGAAGGGAGTGTGCATCGGCCTGTATGTGTGTGTGTGTGTGTGTGTTGTGTGTGTGTGAAGATGAAAGACCCTATCAAGCAAGTCTCGTGCAGTGTGGGAATGTGAAGGATGACCTGAGACCGGCTTTGGAAAAGGCCAAGGTTCCAATGAGCAGATCCCAAGACAGAGGAGAGAGTGTGGAGAAGAGGAGTCAGTGGCAGTGCTCCAGGACTGTGAGGAGTCCCCTGGATGATCGGGAGAGGACCCTCGGTGTGGATTTGGGGTGTCGTGATAAAGATGCCATGGGTGCTGATGGAGAGAGAAGCAGGGAATCCTTCAGATGGACCGGGGATCCCAGGCATCACACCGCCTTCCCTGGATGCAGGAGGTGCTGGGGGCTCTGAGGGAAGGACCAGCAGCTGCACGTGCCATCTCACTTTGTGCTCTCCCCTCTCCTGACATCGCTGTTGAGTTGTTTAATAAATAGCTGAGCGAATGAATGAAGGAAGGAACAATGCCTGTCACTGGATTTCCTCCATGCTCTGGGAGGACTTCCTGCCCTTTATCACCTCATGACATCTCAGACCCTGAGGGTTACCAAGACCACTCCCTCTCTGATTTGCTGGAAGGCCTAGACCCTTCCTTAGCATACCCCTTAGCAGCTCAGAGAGCAGGCAGCTGGGCGGCCCAGGAACCTCTGAACTGAGCAGGGACAAAGGCAGCCCCTGACAGGGGCAGCCTCTTCTCCATCCCCCAGGCAGGATCTCTTTCTGGACTTAGTATGCAGAGCCCAGCTCTCCTGGAAGACCATTTACAAAGAGCTTTGTATGGACATGGAAACCAAATGAGAATTCCAGAGCCAGGCTCTCCCTAGCCGAATTCTTCCCTCCAGGCCTGTCCTGCGGCTATCGGGCTTGCCTCCTCTCTGCAGTATAGACAGCTGGTTCCGTGCTGCTCACACCTGCTGGGCCCTCCTTGGTGGTGGCTCTCTGCACCTGCTGGGCCCTCCTTGGCGGTGGCGCTCTGCACCTGCTGAGTCATCCTTGGTAGTGGCTCTCTGCTCCTACTGGATCCTCCTTGATGGTGCCTGTCTGCCCCAACGGCATGGCTTCAGTCATGCCAGCTCTGCCTTTCTTCAAGTGCTAGAGACACATTGAAAAGTTTTATGCAAAGCAATTTCTATCCTTCTATTGATAGGTCCATTATTTTCTGATACTGGATCAGTATCCAGTATCACCACCACACCCTGCACTCCCCCACCACAGCTTCATCTTCAAGGAATATATAAATTTTAAATAAATATTTGCATGCACAGGACAGCTGCCTTTGAAGGAAATCTATGAGTGCCCTCTTGAAGATACAGATTTTCTTGCTTCTTTACAAGTTGAATAATGTCCCCTACATGTATCTGCTTTGTTGATCCAGATTTTCATATATCATGTTTTCCTGTATGGCTTTAAGATAAGTAGTGTTCCTTATTCCTCCTTGAAGATAATGTTCTCAGAAGGAAATACATCTTTGGAAGAAGAGGAATAATTTATAACCAGTTGGACGAGGACTTCAGTGCCTCATCCTCTTATGACCTAGACATGGGCTGAGAAAGAGGGTCTTACTGAGGACACAGTGGCCTCAGTCGGGATCCCTGCTCTGGAGTGCAAGGGACATTTAATAGCAAGCACAATAGTTATTCACATCTGCTTTATTTTTTAAAGGCTATGCCTCATAGGTAACCCTGCCAAGCAAAACACTTGTCGCCTCATTCAACCTGTCACCTCATTCAACAGACACATGGAGAGGCCCCACAATGTCCCCCAACTGCCACGTGCTGGAGACCAGACCCTCAGCCTCCCTGCTTCTGCTGGGCATCCCTCTGCTCAGGGGAGCATCTTGAGGCTGTACTGGTCTCAGGTGCAGCTGGCAGCAAAGAGACATAGGAGGAGGTGGTTGAACCCACCCTGCAATGTCCAAGGTCCAGGTTAAACCCTGAGAGTGGGTGAGCGTGTCTGGACCTGTGACTCAGTTTCCCTACCTGTAAAACAGAGCTTCAACGAGATGAACGATAGTCCTGAGCATAACAGTCCACAGGGGCCCCCGAGCCACTTCTGCGTCCCAAGCTTTCGTTTCTGCATCCTGTCTTCACTCTGCTCACCTCTGAATGAACCCCATGGTTCCCTGGAGGACCTAGGTGAAGAAATACCCTAAACACCTCCCCAGGCATCAAGCTCATGCCTCCAGCACAAGGCCTGGGGCTGTAACGCAGGCAGTTGGGCTCCAGCTTGAATGCTGTTCTTTCTTTCTTTCTTTTTTTTTAAAAGGGGTGAAATCCACGTAACACAAAGTGAACCACGTTAAAGTGAACAATTTCATGGTGTGTGGTACGTTCACAGATTCGTGGATGCTCGTCTTCTATACCTGAGCTATATCCTGCCTGTCACAATTCCATAGGAAGTAAAAGCCAGCCACTTTCTGTAAATGGGATCTTAAGCAGAACTCTAACACTGTGCACAGAAAGTGTGACTGTGCTGGGTTCCAGGGAGACAGGGTCTGGTCTGTGTCCCCAGCCGAATCTCATGACAAATTGTAATTCCCAGCGTGAAGGGAGGGACCTGGTGGGAGGTGATGGGATCATGGGGAAGGATTTTCCCCTTGCTGTTCTCATGATAGGGAGTGCGTTCTCGTGAGATCTGGTGGTTTAAAAGTTGTGTAGCGCTTCCCCTCCTTTCTCTGTCTCTCTCCCGCTCGACCGTGTGAGGGCCTTGCCCACTCCCCCTTCACCTGCGTCATGATTGTAAGTTTCCTGAGGCCTCCCCAGCCATGCCTCCTGCAAAGCCTGTGAACCTTCGAGCCAATTAAACCTCTTTTCTTTATAAACTACGCAGTCTCAACTAAAGAAAGGCAGTTCTTTATAGCAATGTGAGAAGGGACTAATACGGAGAAGGGCCACCTGTCCTTTCAAAGGCCCCGCCCAGGACCTTGGCCACCTTTGAAACCAGCGAGTCCAGGTGCCCTCTCGGATGTTTTCTCATCTTGGGAGTCCTGTGATTTTAAGGTTCTTTTACAATCACACCTCTAGAGAGTGCTGATTCCCTGGATACCACAGGACCTCCCTGAGGCGTCCAGGACAGGGCAAGCTTAGATATCAGGGCGGAGGTTCTAGGAGCTGTGCACCCCTGGACCAGAGAGTCTGGGTGAGGAAGTGGGGGCGGGATGTGGGGCCTGATCTCTGGGCTGCTGACCACAGAAAGGGCTCACACCGGGAAGTGGACTTGGGCCTGTCCAGGGCAGTTCCGGGGCAGAAATGGGAGCTGGAGATGTTTGTGGCTGTTCCCGTGAGGATGCTCCAGCCCCAGGAGGCCGTCGGGGAGAGGCCGGTGCTGTGTGGAACCGCACATGTGTGAGCCAGTCAGGAGACTGCTGTGTCGGTCAGGAAAGGCCAACACAGTGCACTGTCCTCACACTGGGAGAACTGGCTTCCCACCCCACTCCAGGGCTTTGTGGTAAGCCTGATACACCCCGCTCCAGGGTTGTGTGGTAAGCCTGATGCCTTCGTCAGTCTGGGGAGAGGGGAAGTTCCAGGGCTGCATGGTAAGCCTGATGCCTTCGTCCGTCTGGGGAGAGGGGAAGATTTCTCCTCAATGGTGACTGAAGATGAGTGTCTTTGCTACGGTTTGTGATGTTTTTTGCCATCCCTAGGTCCTCAGCAATGGTGAGTCTACTCTCAGGCCAGACACCATTGTCCCCCCACCCCACAAACCACACAGGCACACACACACACACCAGCACATGCACATACACACAAGAGCACACGCTTACACATGACCACATGCACACACGCACACGCACACTAGCACACGCTCACACATGCACACAATGCACACATGCACACACGTGACCAAATGCTTACAGATGCGCACACACACAGGCAGGCATCCACACACATGCACACGCACGCACATGCACACACACACGCCTGGCCCTCAGTCTTGGATCAGGGCTGGCTGCCTGCGTGCTTGTCTTATGAGGACACGCCCCTCTAATTGCTTCCCCTACACTAATCATTTCCACTCCAGGCCTGCGTATCTTGTTCCTAGTGTCTGAAAATCCTATTTACTTCCACAACCCCTGGCCGTATTCCAGGCCCCCATGAAGCATTTACTTCGCTCTGTTCCATGACCTGGATTACACTAGTTTCCAGCACAGAGCTTCAGGGCTGGGGACTCATTTCTGAGTAGGTGCAAGAATCCACATACACTGAGGTGAGGGGGGCAGAGGCAAAGTCCCCTGAATCTCAGGTCACACACCTACCCAGCCGGGGAGACCCTCCTGGACCTTAGAGCCAGACTCACCCCGGGTAAGGAGCCCCAGGCTCTGCCTCAGTGTGGTCATGTCTGCTTATGCTCTATCCACGATGCCATGAGGAGCCTGTTGCTATGAGCCTGGGAAGCCTGAAGGTTCAGAGGGGATGGCCCAGGCCAGCATGGGGACATCATCTCATCCTGGAGGACCGCCAGGACAGTGCAAAGGGGCCTTGCAGCGCCCATCCCAGGAGGGCCAGGTCGGTGGGCACAGCGAGCTCACCCTCACGCAGGGCCCGGGGCGGCTGGTTCTCCCTGCAGCAGGCTTGTGTGTGTGACCGCAGAATCCTCCACATGGACCCATTTGACATTGGGCAGCTTGCGCTGGAAGGATTCCTTTCCAGGAAGAAACAGAGCACTGCCCTGCCCTCCTCTGCTTCCCAAAGACAGATGGGAGCCCTGGAAAGGAAGCTGGCATCGCCCCCAACCCTAGGGCTGGCGCAGGGGCCAGCAGCCAGCAGAAGAGCTTGATTGCTGTTCCCTGGATCTAAAAATGGATAAACAACCGTGAATGCCAGCGAGGTCCAAGCCATATTCATCACCATTACAGAGAGTAATTCGGCGTGTGCTTGTTAATCAATCACTGCTCTCACTGGGTCTCCAGCCGGGCTGGGCCCCGAGAGTGGACGGCCATCACCAGCCCACGGGCCGCAGTCCAAGCATGATGGATGGCAGCTGCTGCAGGCTCCAATCTGGAGCTGAGTGCTGGGGCTCAGGCTGGCTGCACACGGGCAGCCCTGCAAATGAGAGGGGGGAAACTGAGGCGGGCTCCTGGCAGGGCGTGAGGCATGCCCTCCCTCATGTGCTCTGTGTGTGACAGGGCAGGGGGTTGGGCAGTGCCACCGGGAGACCCACCTGCTTGGGGGCAGGGGAGGTGAGTGCTGGGAGGCACAGTGTGTGGGCCTCAGCGGCCTCATTCCACGACGTGTTCTTAATTAAAATCATCATGTGCTCCATGGACACAGCAGCGTTTCAACAGGGGGTCACACCCATATGAGAGGTTGGAATTTGCTCAGCAGAGCAGGAGGAGAGGCGAGGAGAGCCAGGCCCAGCAGGTTAAGGAACGTGTCATTTTGGAAAGTGAGCACGTGAGCCTGCATCAGGGGCAGCGTGGCCAGGTCACGTCTGGTTCCCATCTCAAATCCCCTCTGCCCCGTGGCACCTGTGCCATAGACTTCTCGCTTTTCCTCTCCACCCTGAGGGCAGAGGTGCTGGGCACCTGCACGAACAGTGGCAGTGAACTCTCCCCTCCTGGTCCTCACGGCCAGGCTGGCCCTTGGTGACCATCACTGGTGCCCCTTGATGACCATCACACACTGCTGTCCCCACGGCCAGGCTGCCCCTCGGTGACCACCACACACTGCTGTCCCCACGGCCAGGCTGACCCTCGGTGACCATCAGTGCTGCCCCTCAGTGACCATCACACACTGCCATCACCATCATCACTCCGTCCACTCCAGGGTCTGCCCCAGCAGAGGCTCCTATGATGTCACACTCCTGGGTCTGGCACCAAGGCCTCCACACCCTCGACCCCACCTGTCTGTGCAAGGAGAGCCCCTGTGCCTCTGCCCAGGCCCTGGACTCCCCCAGGGTGGGCCCAGCACAGCCGTCTGTGACCACCATGCTGCTGTGAAGGGGCCTCCCTGGGCCGCATCACGTCTGGCCTGGCTCAGGTGCAGCCTGGGACCTGGGCTTGCTCGGAGCCTCCCTGCGCGGCACCCCCAGGTTGCTAACCACAGGTCTTCCCCTCCTGTCAGTCGGTTGTCAGGAGGGCTGGCCCGCCCCTCCGCTGGGGTGCGTTTTCAGTCGGGGGCAGAATTGCTGCCGGTGTGAGGCGTCGGGCCCTATCTGCCGTCTGGAGGGCGGGAAGAGAGCACTGCATATAGAGTTTTGCTTTTCTTGCTTGTCAGCTGAGACCCTGGTAAGCCACTTACAGTGACTGCTCCTCAGTTTCACCCTCTGAAAATTGGGGATGGGGTGACAGCAACTCTACCAGGTGGCCGAGAGAATCCGATACAAATGTGGAGGCGGCTGGCACGCAGGAGGTGCTGACGAGAATAAGGACAATTCAGAAGTCCCCGGCTATACCCACAGAGCAAATCATTTGGTGCCCAAGACTGGCCTAAAACTCAGCAGAGAGCAGGGGCTTGGAGGGGCAGGTTTCACATGGGAAAGTTGCACATAGAACTTGAAGAGAGGGAACATGAGAGACTGCTGGGGTTGGAACTCAGGCAGATCCGGGGGGCAGGAGCTGAGCCAGGAAGGGGTCGGAGTCCAAATGCCGGGCTGAAGCCCCCAGGGTGGGCAGCCTTAATTCTGTACATGCCGCAGGGAGACAGCGCTCACAGGACTCCAGCCGGCAGCTGTGCTCCCTGGAAGCCCAGCCCCTGTCCCACCATGAGGATGGAGCTGCAGCCAGTGTCCTACCCTGATCTTCTTTGCAGCCATCGTGAAAGTGTCCACACTGGCACAACCGCTCCAGCTCCTGCATCCAGTGTGGGCTGCTGCACAGGACACGGCCGTAGCCCCAGGACACAGCAGGCTGCTCCCAGGTCCATCTCCAGCAGTGCGATTTTCAGTGTGGAGTGCAGCGTAGAAAGTGCTATTTGGTGGGATGGGGCCATTAGCATTTCCCTTGGAAGCCCCTATCAGGACCCTGGGCTGGACCTGGACGCAGCAGAGCTGCCGTCTTTACTAAGGTGGCCAAGTCCACTGGGCACTGGGCATCTCTGCATGAAGGTGCTGCAGAGTGAGGCTGGGGATGAAGTGCTGCGGAGTGAGGCTGGGGATGAAGGTGCTGCAGAATGAGGCTGGCTGCATGAGGTGCTGCAGAGTGAGGCTGGGGTGCCCGAGAGCAGACCAGCCTGGGGTGCTGGGGCTCAGGGCACCCGGCGGTCACCAGCACCTTTCTTTGCAGCTCCCACTGCTGTAGCTGTCTCCCCTGATGTGGTTGTCACCTTGGCGTCCTCCAGCCTGGCAGAGCCCAGCTCATCAGGGTGGCTTCTGCTGGAACCACGGCCGGTCCAAAAGGCTCTTTAATCACCACTTTATTCATTCACGGAACATCTGCTGAGCCGGGCCTGTCCAGCATCTGCAGGTGACACTGGGAACGGAGGAAAGGGGTCTGCCCTGGTGCTGCCCAGCAGACAGGTGCAGGCGGCCTGCGCTCCCCCCTCCACTCATATACACACCACACACACAAGCTCGGATGCATGCACACATTCTCTCTCTCTCTCTCTGTCTCTCTCTCTCTCTCTCTGTCTCTCTCTCTCTCTCTCTATCTCTCATTGCCCAGGTGAAGTCCTTCCTGCAGAATCCCCACTGCTTGCAATTGTGTTTATTTGCTCATTGATTTGCTATTGTCCAGATCTCCAACTGGAACATGTGCCCCAGGAAACAAGAGAAGGATCCCCAAATAAAATATAGAACCCTGGAATTTCAGATAAACAACCCATCGTTGTCGGCGTAAGTATGTCCCAGGCATTGCAATTATTGTCTGGGCTGTACTTGTCTAGAAACCTGTCCATTGTTCATCTGAAGCCCACATTCACCTGGGGACCCTCTGTTCATATTTGTTAACCCTGATGACCGTAGCCCAGGAGTCAAAGGCAGTGGCTGCCTGAGTGCAGCAGGTCCCAGGGCCCCCATGCCTAGTGCTGGCCGCCACCTCGTGGGGCGTGGCCTGAGCACCTGGCGTGTCATGCTGGGCCCCAAAAGGGATGCCAGGGGCGTGTTTCTGGTGTTTCCGAATTGGGGGCTTTATTGAGGTAACTGCAGATTCACATGCACCTAGAGGGACCACGCAGGGAGTGCTGCTTCCCTCTGTCCACTCGGACGATGCCTCGCAGGGCCGCAGCCCCCGCCACCCGGATGCTGGCCTGGTGAGGTGGTCCCCAGGACTCACACTCACTGGTGCAGATCAATGCTGAGCCATATCAGCGCATGTGTGCGTTCGTTGACTACCTTGATGCAGGGCAGATGAGCCCCCAAATTGGGGTTTAGTCAGGGAGGGTTCTTGGCTTCACCCAGAAAAGAATTCCAGAGCAAGCTGGTGGTGTTAGACAACTTTATTCAAGCGGCTGCAGAGATGTGTTCCTTGCAGAGCAGGGCCCCCCATAAGCAATGTGCCCAGAGCAGCAGCGAAATTCTGTCTCAAAAAAAAAAAAAAAAAAAACAGAAATTGCCACACCAGAGCAGAGGGTGGAGTTGGGCAGCCCAGAGACTCCTGGGGACACCAGAAGCTGGAAGAGGCAGGAAGGGTCCTTCCCCAGACCTGGGGATGGGGCGTGGCCCTGGGACACCTCCGTGTCAGGCTCCTGGCCTTTGGAACTGTGGCAGCAGGCATCTCTGTTGCTTTAGGTCCCCAGTTTGTGGAATTTCCTGGAGTCCTGGAGGCTCGCACAGGCAGTGAGTGAGGAGGCGCTAGGGAAGCTGGGGACCTGGTGACGTGGGGGTGGAGGGGTGGGCAGAAGGCCCAGCAAGGCGAGGCTCCTGAGGCTCTGTGGTGTGCCAGGAAGGCCAGGAGGTCGGCCAGGCCGCGGGGGCCCTGAGTCCAGTGACGAATATGTTGAGTGGTGGCGAACTCATAGGTTACTGGGGCTGGACAAGGCTGAGTCTGAGTGAGGTGTAAAGCTAGATCTCGGTGGGACCTGGTGAGGCACCTGACCTCACTGAGCCTTAGTTTTCTGGCCTGTAAAAGGGGTGGAGACCACCTGTGTTAAAGGCTGTGGGCACCACACCTGGCACCCAGGAGCCCCCAGGCTGTTGGGAGTTTTGTGTGGATCCAGCCCACTCTGGGTTGTGGGTAGCTGCGACCCCAACGTAGGCTGGGTTTCAGCATCCTCTGACCTTCCCCTCTTCCCGCCCACAGCCATCAGCAAGAGCTTCCTCCCCACCTCTGTGAGTTTAATTGCTAGGAGGCTTCATGGGAAGTGGAGGAGCGTGTACTGTCACCCGCGTGCTCCACCTCTGGGCATTTGTTAATGTGAGTGAGAGATAATTCCAAGTCTGTCTGAGCCTGCTCTCTAGGGTGACGCCCGGGGTGGAGATATCAGCTGCATGAGGAGTCTGTCCGAGCCTGGTCTCTGGGGTAACGCCTGGGTGGGGGTATCGGCTGCTTGGGGAGGGGCGAGGCAGGTGCCGATCTGCCTGTTCCTCAGTTCCCAGGGGCTACTCCAAGGGCTGAGGGGTGCCAAGGAGCCCATGCTTTATTTCCACTGAGGATTAGCCCCGGCACGGAGGCTGCCATTCCTCCATGACGGCAATCACGAAATGACAGGACTTGTGGGAAACTGCCTTTTTATTGCATTTCAGGCGGAGAAGACATCAGGTCATATACCAAGCAGAAGGCTGAGAGACGGGAACATAACGGGAATTACTCCAGAAGAAAATAATTCCTCCCTCAAAGTCCTGTACAAATGTCGTGTCCCTCCCACCTGCCTTGTCACCCAGGTGCCCTGCGGGAGAAGATTCTGGGTGCTTCTGGAGATGGAGATCCAGGGTCCTCGAGGGCCCAGCTTTGCAGGAGAAGTAGACAGGCCCCCACCGTTCCCCACGCCTGGAGACCGTGCCAAATTCCATGCACATTAAACTCAGCCCAGGGCGTCAGAGGCCCCCCTTCAGCGGCCTCCTCAGAACCTCCCAGACCCGCTGTGGCTGCAGGCCTGGCCCTGGTGTCCTGGATGGAGGAGCAGAGGCCTGGAGAGCTGACTCTGTGGACACCCCCCGGCCTCACTGCACACCAAGGACAACTTCACACTAACAGCATCCGTGCAGGGCCGCCCACAGGCCCGGGCAGGGGTGTTAGTTTCTAGAAGCCCCTGCTTGTGTCTGTTGCCTTTTTCACGCAGACCACTGCACACAGCCCGGTGCCGGCCTTGCTCTGAGGACCAGATGGGCCGGCCCCGCTCTGAGGACCAGATGGGCTGTGGCACCCACATGCACTTCGTGTTGGGCACCCCCACCCCCCACCCCCAGCACCCTGCCTGGAGACACCTGTGAGCCGGTCAGAGGCCCTCCTGGGCACACCCACCTGTCACTTGGAGCCCGCAGGCAGCGGCTCCCACAGCATGAGCTCGCAGACGCAGGGGTGTTTGAGTCATAGCAACCCACGAAGCTCAATTCAGCCCCAGGAGAGCATTTTTATTTTTGTTGAAAATATCCACACCCTTAGTATTTGGGTTCCCAGAGTCTACAACATGAGGTCTCCTGGAAGAAAAGTCAACAAGAATTTAAAAAGAGGAAGGAAGGGAGGGAGGGAGGGAGGAAGGGAGGGAGGGAGGGAGGGAGGGAGGGAGGGAGGGAGGGAGGGAGGGAGGGACGGACGGAGGGAGGGAATTAGGAAGCAAGAGAGAGAAATAGAGAGGAAGGATGGAAGGGAGGGAGGGAGGAAGGAAGGAAGGGAGGGAGGGAGGGAATTAGGAAGCAAGAGAGAGAAATAGAGAGGAAGGATGGAAGGGAGGGAGGGAGGAAGGAAGGAAGGGAGGGAGGGAGGGAATTAGGAAGCAAGAGAGAGAAATAGAGAGGAAGGATGGAAGGGAGGGAGGGAGGAAGGAAGGGAGGGAGGGAGGGAGGGAGGAAGGAAGGGAGGGAGGGAGGGAGGGAATTAGGAAGCAAGAGAGAGAAATAGAGAGGAAGGATGGAAGGGAGGGAGGGAGGGAGGAAGGAAGGGAGGGAGGGAGGGAGGGAATTAGGAAGCAAGAGAGAGAAATAGAGAGGAAGGATGGAAGGGAGGGAGGGAGGGAGGAAGGAAGGGAGGGAGGGAGGGAGGGAATTAGGAAGCAAGAGAGAGAAATAGAGAGGAAGGATGGAAGGGAGGGAGGAAGGGAGGAAGGAAGGAAGGAAGGGAGGGAGGGAGGGAATTAGGAAGGAAGGAATTAGGAAGGGAGAGAGAGAAATAGAGAGGAAGGATGGAAGGGAGGAGGTGTGGACGGCGTGCCCAGGTACCTCCTTAGCTCTGTCACCCACAGAGGACACATCACATCCGGGCACGTTCATGGGCTGCCAGGGGCCTGCAGGTGGCCTCAGGGTGGTTCCTCCTTTTCTGCCTGGGAGCTCCGGGGAGGGGGCACTGAGCCTGGGCCTGAGGCTCGGCCTGGCAGATGCTCTGGGTAAATGGCTGCTGTGAACAGTTCCTTCTTCTGGGCCTGATTGACATTAATTAAATATTTTAATATTTGTATCAGAGAAAACGTATTCGGGCACACCTCAGTCATTTCTGATTAAATTGCCAAAGGAGGGCCGCTGTGTGACTCCTATAAATGAATACATTTTCCACATTTTTTTTTTCTGTTGAAGGTAATTTTCATGGCTGGTTTAACTTGTAGGGATGATAGAAAATATTAATAAAACATTTGATGTCTAAGTTTGGGTGGAAGTTTAATAAATTAGATGGGCAAATTTTACTTTTGATCACGTGGCTGAAAATGTTTTAAAAGGGACTTTTTTTTTTTAAGAAAGGAGCTTCTGGTGAAGTCTCTGCTCTCTGGGGGTTCTGGAGTCCTTCAGTGTTGGGCTGGGGCCCCCTTCACAGGTGTGGTCTCGGGTTCACGATGATGGGATGAGAGGAGTCTCTGGCTGCGTTCTCAGGAGGGGCCTGGGTGAGAGGCCTCGTTGACACCTTCACATAGACGGAGAAACCCAGGCTCAGCCAGGTGGGTGACGCTTCCCAGGTCCCCACGCTGTGTGTCCCAGATGGGGCAGGATCCTTGCTTCCTATTCCTGTCTGCTGACTTTTCCCCGAAGCTCCGTGTCACCACGGGACCAGAGGGGCGCATGTGGGCGAATTCAGCCGGCCTGTGGTGGTGGGTACCCAGCCCCGAGGTGAGGCATTCCTCCCCAGCGGGCAGAGGGGCTCCCAAATCCACTCCCAAATCCACTCCCAAATCCACTCCCAAATCCGTTCCCAAACCCACTCCCGGCGTTGTTGCAAGGCTGTCTGAACCTGAGGAGTGACCAGAAATCCTGGCGAGATCTCTGGGAAGCAGGCTGTGAGAAATATGTTGTTAAAATCCGTTTTTTCAAACAAGGTACCGGCTTTCCCAGAACAGGGAGGCACAGCTGGGTCGGTGGGAGGCCACAGAAAGGGGACAGACCCCGTCCGCGAGCATTCGGAACAGCCATACAGCCCCGGGGCTCCTCCAGCAGGTCGGACGCTTCTCCCTGGGGAAGGGCAGGGCAGGCACATCGGGAGGAACGGCCTGGGGCCCTTGGGCCACCAGCACAGCCCAGCAGCTCACAGGCCTTCCCAGCCTGGGTGCAGGCTGGAGCCCCCGCTGAGGTCGGCCTGGCTGGGGCGAGGGTCTGCCTCAGGTGTCACAGGGACGGAAGCCGTGGAACCAGGCCTGGAGAGCGGGTGCTTCCTCCACCTGTGAAGGACTGGCCGGGGCTGAAGGAGCTCAGCAAGCAGCAGGGCCCCACCTGGAAGCAAGGCCGGGTGAGGTGGGGTCAAGACGGGACCCAGCAGGGCCACTGACAAGTCATTCCAGAAGTGCACACCCTCATCCCAAGTGCTCCCCAACACACATGCACACACGGCACACTCAGGAATCCACAAAGACACACACACAAGCATGTGCACACTCACACACATGAATGCACTTACATACACGTACATACACAAAGGCACACACACAGGTAGGCACACACACAGCCACACACACGCAGGTGCACACTCACACAGACACGTGAACGCACTCATACACAAAACACACACAGGCATGCACGCATACATGCATACATTCACACTCACACGCAGGTGCACACACACACACATGAACACACTCACATACACAAAAGCACACACAGGCATGCACGCATACATGCATACATTCGCACACGCAGGTGCACACTCACACACACATGGACACACTCACATACACAAAGGCACACACACAGGTATGCAAACACACACAGCCACGCACACGCAGGTGCACACTGACATGCACACGTGAACACACTCACAAAAGCACACATAGGCATGCACACATACATACGTACATTCACACACACACGCAGGTGCACACACACACATGAACACACTCACATACACAAAAGCACACACAGGCATGCATGCATACATGCATACGTTCACACACACATGCAGGTGCACACTCACACACACATATGAACACACTCACATATAGTCACATACACACTGGCCTGCACACACAAATCTGCACACACACACACACAGACATAAGCACAAGATTGTACAGTTTCATTGGTGTTTAGTCCAACACGCCAAAACCCAGTACCTTGGGCCCTGATGGAATGAGGGCATCTGTGGTACCCTCGGGCAGATTCTCAGCAGCCCTGTGGAGCCATTCCAGCTTTGCTGGGCCCGCCTTCGTAGCTGGTCAACTGACTCCTCCTGCAGTGTACAGGGCCCCGCACTAGAAGGACCCACACCTGGGTTAATGCGTTGCTGTCACTGACCTGAAATGCTTCATCCTTCGAGCGAGGGGTCCCCACGTTTTCAGTTTCACTGGCCTCAAACAATATTTGAGGCCTTGTTATTCCTGCTGCTGTGGAAAGGTAAATATTTATAGGAAATTTCCATTTCCTTTTGCTCATCTGACAGAAACTTGAAAATTCACAGCCCTTCCTTGGCCATTCTGCCATCTGCTCCCAGGTTGGAAAGAGTCCCCAGGTCCCTCTGGGCAAGTGCAATGTGCACGTATTGAAAATATGTTATCGTGAGGTGTGGAAGGAACGCAGTCCTCCGCCTGGGCTTCCTCCAGCTAGATGACGACAGTGTAACAGCAAGTTAGTGATGTGTGGCTCTCACATGATGAATTGATTTTATAAAACGTTTTCATTCATTTGAAAACTGTCTGGCCGTCTATTGAATGGGAATTACAGTGACAATTAGACTCAATATTTAAATAATCAGTTTTCACTGGGCAGTATTGGGATGTCACAATTTACAAAGCACTTTTAATTATTTTATGTGCTGGTTAGTGTGTTTTTGCAATTAAAATAATATCTACATGTAAATGTTGCAGGAATGCGGATACGAGCACTTAAGGGGGCCGGCTGCTCCGTCTGCCTCTCCATGCCGTGGACTCAGCACCAAGTTCCAGGAACAAAACGCACCACAGCAGGAACAGGCAGGCTCCGATGCTGACTTTTGTCCTTTTTCCTAAATCGTCTGTTGTCTTCTAACGTGTTAATGGGTTCATGAGGTTCCCGCAACGTCTTAATTTCTTCTTTCTCCAACCAGGCCATGGCCCTGCTATTCCCTTCAGGTAGGAAATGGCCTCCATGAGAGCGTTCAGGTCTGAGCGCCCCATTGTGTTCAGGAGCCTGCCGGCTGGATGCAGCCCATCACAGAAGCCTGTGAGGTCACGTCCATGGGTCCTGGGAGCTGAGCAGAAAGAGCTCTCTGCCTGAGGATGCTGTGTGTGTGGGAGCGTGAGCTGAAGTCCAGGGCAGCTTCATTGGGAGTGCCGCCGTCTCTGGACTTGGAGGACGCCTTTTCCACAGGACATTGCTCCTGGTCAAGGCACTCACTTCACAGCCAAAGAGCAGCCATGGGTCCCTCCCTGCTCATGGAATTCCCTGCTCTTACCATGCTGCAGCCTGGAGCAGTGGGCTGGATAGAGCCAGGGAATGGCCTTTTGATGGTAATGGTACCTCCGGGGGCTGGGAGAGGTCTCCTGGGCTGCGCATGTTCTGAATCAGTGTCCAGCATGTGCTGCTGTCTCTCCCATAGCCAGGACTCACGGGTCCAGGAACCAAGGGGTGGAAATGGAAGCGCGCCACTCGCCATCACCCCTAGTGACCTACTAGCAAATTTTTTTGCTTTCTGTTCCCATGACTTTATACTCTGCTGGCCTAAGTCTTACTCCAGAGGGAGAAGTGCTTCCACCAGGAGACACAACAATGATATTATTGTCCTGGAAGTTCAGCCTGCTGCCTGGCCGCATTGGACTCCTCATGTCTCTGAGTCAACAGGCTAAGAAGGGAATTTCCATCCTGGCTGCGGGTATCGGTCCAGATTATCAAGGGGAAATTGACCGCTGCTCCATGGGGACGTAAGAAAGAGTGTGTCTACAAACAGGAGATCCCACAGGGTGTCTCCTAATACTGCCACGGGAAACTACAACAACCCAATCCAGACAGGACTACGAATGGCCCAGACCCTTCAGGAATGAAGGTTTGGGTCTCCCCACCAGATAAAGAAGCAGGACCAACTGACGTGACTGCCGAGGGGAAAGGGAGCATTGTATGGGAGAGAAGAAGGTGGCTGTGAGCTCCAGGGGTGCCCCCCGGGCCCATCACAGAAGCAAGGACTGTAATTGTCATCATGGTAAATTATAAATATTCTTATTTATTATTAATGTGTTTTTGTGTATGAATACATAACCACACACACAAAGCAAATCTGTTCTTCCCTCTCTTCTCCCCTTATGGTGCTACATAAGATGTATTGACTTCAGAGCATAGTTTCTAAGCATTGTTACTTTATATCACAGCATTTGTGCTGCAGGATGTCATGGAGAAGAGGAAACACCACCCAGAGCTCTTCTGGGAAAGGGTTAGTGTGTTTTCAGGAGCACACAGAATGCTTTTATGATGTTAGGGGATCGTCTTTGTTTGGGAATTAGATACTTTTTTTATTTTTTATTTATTTATTTTTTGAGATGGAGTCTCGCTCTGTCACCCAGGCTGGAGTACAGTGGTGCTATCTCAGCTCACTGCAAGCTCCGCCTACCGGGTTCACACCATTCTCCTGCCTCAGCCTCCCAAGTAGCTGGAACTACACGCCCGGCAAATTTTTTTGTATTTTTTTAGTAGAGACGGGGTTTCATTGTGTTAGCCAGGATGGTCTCCATTTCCTGACCTTGTGATCCACCCACCTCAGCCTCCCAAAGTACTGGGATTACAGGTGTGAACCACCGCACCAGGCCAGAATTAGGTATGTTTTAGGGAGACGTATATAGAGGTGCATGGTGTCGGGCTGACAGGTGGTGGACCCAGGTGGCGAGTCTCACGTCCACCTCGCTGGGCTGTGGTGTCCGGCATCCTGGGACGCTGCTGTGAAGGTATTTTGTAGATTGCTCAACACCCGCAATCAGTTGCCTTTCCGTAAAGGAGATCACCCCTGAGCAGTTGGGTGAGCCTTATCACATCATGAAGGCTTTAAGAGGAAAACTGAAGAGGAACATCCACCTGAACCTTGAGTTTCTGGCCTGCCCCAGAGCCTTCCCTCCTGGATGTCTGGGGCTCCTCCAGGAAGGGGCATGGGTGAGGCTGAGCACCTGCAGCTCCTCGGGCAGCGGACATGCTGGGCCACTCTCGCGTGCTCTGCAGTGACTCACACTCAGGCAGCGGACATGCTGGGCCACTCTCGCGTGCCCTGCGGTGACTCACACTCGCTGCTGTTCCCAGCATCCCTGTCCAACTGGGTGGTGCATATTTGCTCTCTGGCATTTCCCCCATATTAGCCTGTGGTGGCTAATGGGGGGGACAACACATTAATCCTTTGTCATCTGCAAGGCTAGGGTGAGTCCAGTCCTCCTGGAGGCTGTGGGAGTGTGGAGGTTCAGGAACAGAGGGGTGCAGGGACAGCATGGTTGCCCCTGCAAGCCCTCGAGGTGCGCCTTGGCCACAGCTCTAAACGGCAGAGCTGCTGAGCGAGGCACACAGGTCACCAGGCAGGTTGTGAGGAGCCACCAGTGAGGCTGCAGAGACCCGAATTCTCCCTGGAAGGGTGTCAGATTCTCCAGACCCTGCTGTGATTCTTCTGTGTTTATAGAAGTAGCAAGAAGAAACGTTAGCCTATCTTAAATAAATCCTTAGATTCTGACACAATGGAATCTACATTAGCAACACTTGGATGGTAAAGAGCCTGGAAGTAATGTTCTGGTATTTGGCTCCCTTGAGTGAGCTGGGAGTGAAGAAATGAGTGACTGAATGACTGAATGAATGAATGAATGAACTCATCGGGGGTCTGCCGTGCTGAGCATGGTGCTGGGCATGGTCACTCTCAGGAGATCCGATCTGCGGTCAGGGAAACTGAGGCTAGAGGAATCATCTGGGTCTGCCTCTGCGTCCCTGTTCCCCCTGGCTTTCTTGGGGGTCACCCAGTGAGTCCCCACTGAGCTGCGTCCATGGGACTGCAGGCATCTGAGCCCTCACACTGCCCTGCGAGCAGACAATCCAGGGCCAGGGAGGCCGGAACCCAGCTGCAAGCCTGAGTGACTGGGAACAGGCGGCCTGAACTCCAGGCTGCCTGCCTATAACACAGGAGGGCACTGGGTAAGTTCCCGAGAACTGGGACCAGTCTCCTCCCGGACAAGGGGGCAGATTGGACCCAACCACTTAATGCTGGAATGGGAGTTGCCCCATGTCCTGTGGGAGGTGCCTAGACAGGCAGCAGCCCCCAATGCACCTGTATCCCCTCCTTTTCTGGACACCCCTGCAGAAGGGGAGCAGGTGCTGAGGGGCTCAGGAGGCCCTCATATGTCTGTGTTAAATCGTTCTCCATCCCCCAGAGAGCCCCGGTGTCTGAAGGCCTCCCCGTACCGGGGCTGTGGTTAAGCTGGGACCAGCAGGAAACTCACAAGCTGAGGCGCCAATGCACGAAGGAGGAGGTGCGGGAGCCAGGGACCCCCAGTTGCAGCACACACCTTCTCAGCAGAAGCACCCGGCAAGGAAGGAGTGGGTTGGCATCCTACTCAGGGCAGCGGAGCCAAGAGCAGCCCCAGACCGTGTCCCGCCCTGGAAACAATTCCTTTCGCTCAAACCCTGCCAGTCTCTAAGCTAAGGGTGTGACTAGGATGGGACGGCTTTTGTTTTACTCAGCTGATTATTTTTGCATTTAATTCATACATTAGTTCGACTTAGTGGCTGCAGAAAAGCTATAAACCGAAGGGATTTAAGCCTAACAAATGGTGTTCTAATGAGAATTATTGAGGTCAACACTAGGATTCTGCAAGAATTATGTTTCCTTTGAGGGAGGTCTGCCTCTGAGGGACCCCAGGCTGCAGGGGGTCTGTAGAGGTTGACCGTTTTCCAGGTGGTCGGGGAAGGTGATGTGCTTTGGGCCTCTCCACTGGGGTAACTGGAAGGCTGGGGTGGGCTCCGTCCCCCTGCAGGTCTAACCCCAGGGGAGTCCCCGTCTTGTTCACAGGCTGTCTTCTCCTCCCCAGGGAACACGCGGTTGGTGGGGACCCCACAGGTAGGAGGTGCAGGAGGAAGCCCCCCCAGGCAGAGACCCAGGAATCACAGCTTCCGCACCCTCTTCACTCCCCTAGAGGCTCAGGGAGCTGAGCCCCAATACTCCCAAAGGCTCGGGGGCATCAATTTAAAACATCTGATTGCCAGCAAAAGGTCTCATCAAAGATTAAATAAGCATAATTTAACTGAGGGAATGATAATAGATTTAGTTAAGAAGAGAAAAAAAGGAAAATTGAATTAGAATGCATATTTGAGGGAAAATTGGAGTTTAATGTAATTACACTTAGAGATGAGACAGATTACAATTACCGTGTTTCAGAGGTGGAATTTTAAATTGCATTATTTAAAATCAAGCCTAGGTCTCTGCCTTCGGCAGGTCAGGAAAAGGGTTTTCAGGCAGTGGGGATGGCTTCTGTCCTGCTAGCTTCCTCCCTGACCCAAGGGGAGCAGCAGCCATTTCTGCCCACCCGAGGGAGCCAGGCAGATGCTGCAGGTTCCGAACCACAGTGTCCTGCTGCCCTGCGCCCGCCAGGCCAGTCCACACCCTCTGGGCTAAGGGCCTCACCCTGCAGAGGAGACAGGCACAGGGGCCCTGTTATTCCAGAGACCTTGAGGAGCCCGCAGCCCTGGCAGCAAGGCGGAGGGCCTGGCTGACACACACCTTCCCGGATTTGATTATCCTCACGGCTGATCCAATCACTTGGGCAGTCAGGAACCACGATCATAGCCAAAAACCTCAATTCCACCAAAAATCGAGTTTCCCAGATGGCATTTTCACTCTTTAGTCCTGAACCACTCACCTTCACAGGTGCTCACTGTGTTTGCCTCTGGAGTGATGGGACCAACCAGAAGGCATCTGGGATAGAAAGGGCACTCAGAGGAGCGTGAGGCCCTCGACGAAGGGGTCTGGGATAGAAAGAGCACTCAGAGGAGCGTGAGGCCCTCGATGAAGGCGTCTGGATCTCCAAGGCCGGGAGATAAGCCCGCTAACCGGCACCTTAGTGCTCCAGGACGCTGGGCTGGCATGCTGTCCGTGTAGGCAAATAGTGCCAGCGCCTGTGGGCACGGACTCCTCCCACCCGGGACTCCTCCCACCCGGGACTCCTCCCACCTGGGATTATGGTCTTGGTCACCGTCATGGTTGAGTTATGTTCCCTCAAATTCAAATGTTGGAGTAATAACCCCCAGCACCGCAGAACGTGACCTTATTCAAAGATAGAATCTTTACCGAGGAGGCCAAGTAAAAATGAGGTCACAGCCAGGCGCGGTGGCTCATGCCTGTAATCCCAGCACTTTGGGAGGCTGAGGCAGGCAGATCACCTGAGGTCGAGAGTGTGAGACCAGCCTGACCAACATGGAGAAAACCTGTCTCTACTACACAGCTCTCAGTCATTGGCTCTGCCACCGCTTCTCCGTCATCCCTCCCATGATCTTCTCCTCCAGTTCTCTCAGCACTATTTTCTTTACTATTTCAATGCCCTCTTAGGGGAAAGCATCCATTGAATCTCTCGATTCACTATTTTACTTGTGGGACCATATGGGACTATGCTTATCTGACCTGTGGAACTTCACATTCCTGTCTATATTCCTTTTCTAACATTTCCTAATTGAAATTTTTCATAAAATTCCTATTTCGTTTGTCATTTTTAAGTGGAAGTTATGCATTCATTCATCTCTTTAAACATCGCCAATGCACTTATTTGAAATATCTGTCAAAAACGTTCAGCTACAGTCTATTAATGGGTTGATTTTTTATTCTGTGTTTATCGTCTTTCTCAAAATTAGTTTTCTTTGTGTATTTTAGAATTTGGAGACAAAACCACCATTTTGAGTGGAGAGCGTTGTTTTGTTTTGCTCCCTTCTTCCTTTCTGTGCTGTCATGCACCCTCTAAGTCCCTGATCAAGACGTAGGCCTCCAAGGCAGGTGTAGAAGCCCAGACGCTCGGAGGTTCAGAGGACGAGATGGAGCAGGCTCGGGGCAGTGAGCGCCGGGCTCTGCACCTGCTCCAGGTGGCATCGGCAGCAGATGTTGAGCAGGTGAGCGGTGAGGGAGCTCAGCCCCTCCCCACATCCTGTATTGCTCTGGTAGGGGGTAAACCTAAGGTGCTAAAGTCTCGTCTATTCGGAACATTAGGAAATCTATAAAAGGGCATTTTCAGAAGGCTGGTAGGAGTTGATGTTCTAATGCAGGGATCCACAGACTTTTTCTAAGAAGGGTCAGATGGTAAATACGTTCTGCTGCTCAGTCCGTGAGGGTTTCCATAGCAACTCCTCCTCCTCTGTCGCTCAAGGCAACCAGAGCCATACAGAAGCAGATGTGTGGGGCTGTGTCCCAGGAAAACAGCCCTTACAAGGCAGCCATGGCTGGATGTGGTTTGAGAGCTAGAGTTTGCCAACCCCTCTTCTAATGCAAATGAACGGAAATGCCACCTTGAATTTGAGTACAGATCCAGGAATTCCTTTTGCATATGGAATACATACTGTTCAGAAAAAAACTTCAATAAGTATTTTCCAGTCACCTGGAATGTCTCAAAGAACAGAGACTTTTGTTTGGTTACTTTTGTACAACGTCATGCAGAAATAAATGAGTAAAAGCTACAATGCAAATCTTTCTATATATATTTTATGTAAAATATACATATAAACATAAAATATATGTATGTGTGTGTGTATATATATATATGTATCTTTATACTTCAAAGGACCTATTGAAATTACTTTTGGAAGAATTCCAAGGGAAATTTATAAGGCAATGGGTTCATCAGGATCACGGTTCAGGGTGTGAGGACCAACATTTTTTAATTAAATGTTTCATTTTGAGGTAATAGTAGATCAACAGGTATTTGTGATCAGTAATGCAGATAGATCCCAGGGGCTCCCCCTCTTTCCCTCAGTAGTCGTAATATAGCAGCCTCACATCCAGGATGTCAATATTGACAAAATCCACTGATCTTAACCAGATTTCCCCAGATTCGCTTGCACTTTTGAAAGCGTGCCTGAGTGTGTGTGCGTGCGTGTGTGTGCATGTCTGTATGCCTGTGTGAGTGCGTGACTGTGTGTATATGTGTGTGAATGTGTGTGTGTTCATGTGTGTGATTGAGTGTGGGTGTGTGCGTGTGTGTGAGTGTGAGTGTGTGTGGTTATTTAGTTCTACGCAAAGCTCTGTTTTTAAAGTGATACAATGTTGGAATGATGTCCAGGGACCCAGAAGAAGGAGTGTCTGGGGAAAGCCTGGTTATAACAGAATGGGTCCCAGCTAACATCATATCTCTTTTATCTGCATTGATATCACTAGGACACAATTATTAAGAAATACAACTCATTTAACCTGGATGAATGACAGCAGGAAAATTGCTACAAATCTGGATTAATGGAAGTCAAATGGTAGTGAGCCGGATGGTAATTAAGCTGAGGTTAAAAGCTTTGAAGCCAGCCTTTCGGGAGTGGACTTTTTCAAACACCTCAGGGACCTAAACAAACTCCCGATATTTATTCAGGCTGAAATTCTGACTCGCATTTAGACTGCTAAGTTAATAAGCTTGGAGACCTCTCCCCTTCCCTGAGTAGACACTGCCTTTCATTTATGCCACAGAGGTGCATTAACGCTCCGTAATGCCATCTATTATTTGGGATTATTAATTCATCAGTTACTCAATTGAAAAATCTGAGGAGTCAATACAGCAAGTCGTTGGGAAAGTGTGGGACCCTAGTGAAAAATCAGCAGATTGTTGAGGAAATAATGTTAAAGAAACACTGAGTAACAAAAGACATTCTTTATTAAAATGTCGAAGAGGATAAATATCTCCTTAAGAAGCTCTGGGGTCCTAAGTAAACTCCCAAGGGGCGGGGGTCCTGACAGGAGGACATGGTGGTCTCACAATTTAACCTTTGCACAAAGCCACCGGTCCTCGGCTTTCTGGGCACAGGACTCGGTGCAGCACCCTGGGAGGAACTGTTGGGACCACAGGAAAGGGGAATGGTTGAAGGAACGCGAGGGGAGCTGTCATCAGGCATTGCTGACCTTGAAGGCACAAGTTCAGGGGACTCGGTGCAGCACCCTGGGAGGAACTGTTGGGACCACAGGAAAGGGGAATGGTCGAAGGAACGGGAGGGGAGCTGTCATCAGGCGTTGCTGACCTTGAAGGCGCAAGTTCAGGAGACCACTGAGCTCACGTCCTCCTCTGCCCTTGCAGCCTGGGGTGGGAGAGGGAAGTAGAGGTGACACCTCCCATGCCCATGTACAAAGAGCACAGTGGGGAAGGGAGGCAGGAAACTTGGTCCCCAGTAAGCTTCCCTCATCTGCCTCCCCCAGGAGCATCAATCAGGCATCTCTTAAGTTTAGAGAAAGCTCATTGTAAATGCATATTAACTCTCACCATGAGGAGAGGGCTGATGACAGATTGTGCTCACCTTAATGGTGGGGCAGGGCCTTGGTCATCTTTTTAACCCGGTGATTAGTGGGATGTCTGCAGAGAGACACTTAATTAAGGCTTGTTAAATTGCACTGAACAATGTCCCTGATATTTACACACCTGCACTTGGCACTTTCTGAGCTTTTGCATCTACTGTCGGGCAATGAACCAGGCTGGTGGAGCTTCCGTCCTGAGCAGGGGCTGCTCATTGCCCTCCTTCCTCCCAGCACCAGCAGTCAGCCTGCCTAGACACTCTTCTTTCCTGATTTCCAGGGAGAAGCGGCCTCTGTTTAATGTCCTGAGTGCAAGACAGGGACCTTGGAAGGCGCCGAGCTCTGAGCCCTGAGTCGCTGTAAGCCTGAGTCTAGGCCATCAAGCTCTCTGGACTCTGACATTCCTTCCCAGGCATCTGCTGCTACTACTGAGAAGTGAGGAGCCTTCAGCACAGGCAGAGAGCCGTGGCGGATGCTCATTAACTCTGCCAGGGCCTGCATGGCCGGGCTCTTCAGGCCAGCTCCCTGGGGCTACATTCTCAGAACCAAACTGTGTTCCTCTTACCATGGACCTCTGGAGGAAGCCCAGGCTTTCTGTCTGGCTCTTTGTTTGCCAAATGCCAAGGGGTTAAAGCCTGAGAGCTGAACTACATGAGTAGGTCAACACACCTCACCCTGGGGCCTGGCATGACCTGGGAGGCAACCTGGCAGACCCAAGGTATTTGGCCAGGTTTGTCCACGGCCAAAGGGCCAAGCCCTTGAGCCGGCTGCAGTCCCTGGTGGGAGGATGGTGGACTGGGGCAGGAGGTGCTAGAGCTGATGGGTCCCATGAGGGATCCTGCTGGGCTGGGAGAGCTCGAGCCCCTGGAAGATTTTCAGGATCCTCCTGAAGTCTTCTGTGACAGTCATTTTTTTCTTAAAGGGGCAAGTCCCAAACTTGGCACTACAGGGGTCCCAGCAGATCAGGCCTCTCCCCTCCGCAGGTGGCCTGTGTAGCTTTGCCCTGGGCCTGCCTCCCACCCGTTCTCCCTCACATGCCTCTGGGACGGGTCAGGCAGCTACAGAGGTTCCAGGATGGCAGCCCTGGGCCCTGGAGAGGGGAATCCCCTACAGAACGAGGGAGCCCTTGGGACCCTCCTGGAGAGACTGGGCTCCTGTTCAGCCTGGAAACAGCCACTGAGCCTTCTTTCTCAAGCAGTCTCTCCCTGGAGTCAGGGTGGCGAGGCCCTGTTTAGTGCTGAGCGTGTTAGGGAATGTCTGTCTGGGCTGGCCTAGGGTTTGAGATAAGAAAATTCATCCATCTTCCCAAGAAACCAGGTCACTGAGAACTCCTAGGTGCAAGAATTAGATCCAACAAGAACATTTCCTGGAGTGACTGTCATTGCTTGGATACCTCACCAGCTGTTTTTTTTCTCAATTCAGAATGTTATTACAAATGCCCTTTCTGCTTCTAATGATCCTGAGCGTAACAGCCTTGAAGTATCTTAACTGTGTAGACACACGTGCATCCTTCAACAAACAAATCTTGATTTTTTAGACAAACAAATGCAGCTTGACCCTCTGGAACACTGTTTATCCGGTCTGAATTCTGCCCTAAACCCCGTGGGTTAAAGCCACCTCCATCCTCCAAGCCCTGCCCCCTGTCCAGGCTCCGTCTCCGAATTTTTGCTTCACTTTCTCTCTTTCCCACCCCACCCGCACTCCTCCAGTAATTCCTGTCAAGTTCAGCCTCTACCCCTCATTGCAGCCCCCGATGTCCCTCTCCTGGACAGGCCAGGTGCACCCACCCCAGCCTGCCTGCCTGGAGGAGTCCTCCCTCCCCAACAGGAGAGAGGGATTGTTCTAAAACACAAGTGAGGTCCCAGCTCCCTGTCCCCCACCCCCGAGGGTGCCTCGTAGGTCCCAGAATAAAATCCATGGCCTCTCTGGGTTCTGTGCCCTTCTGCCTCGGTCTTCCTCTGACACAGCTTCCTCCCGCACCTGCCAGGCCTCTGCTCATGCTGGAGGCTGCCTGCATCCTCACTCGGCTTGTCCTGGGCTCTATTCTTTTCCACAATGCAGGGGTCGCCGCTGGACGCATGCTGCAGGGATGCGCATCTTACATCCTTTCTCCATTGGGACGAAGCTCCCCTGGTAAGGGTCTCGGCTGCTCTGTCCCTGCTGCAGCCCCTATGCCCAGAGCCCAGGATGCCCTGTGCAATGCAGCACCCAAGTGGTGCCAGCCCTGCCTTGGCAGGTGTTGGTGGAAGCCACCTCGGGGCCCTGCACAGTTCCCTGTGCCTCTGTCTGTGGGCCTCTTTCCAGTCGTCCCACGGAGCCCGTGTACGAGAGCTGTTGCCTCAATTGCAGGGTGTGAGGGTCCTGCCCTGCAACCCTCACCCACAAGCAAGTATCATGCACCTGATTCCTGGAGCTCACACGAGGGGCGTGGAACGAGGCCAGTCACCTCCATGGGCAATGGCTCCTCCTCCCTCAGCAGAGCTGGGGGCTGCGCAACCTCCTTTGACTGACAGGCGAGGCATCAGCACCGGCTCAGCCAAGACTCACCATCCTCACTCCCCAGATCCAGTCTCTCACAGGCCTAAGGAGGATGAAGAACCGAATTGTCTCATTCAGCTTCAGCGCCTCTCCATGCAGATCACCTCTGTGCAGATGGAGGGGGGCGAGGGCCACGTCACCCTCACGCTGGCTGGGACCCCAACCCGGCCCCCACAGTCCTTCTCTCGCACCCACTGCCAGCCTCTGTCTTTCCGCATTGCAGGTGGTGCTGGCGTGGCCTCCTTTCTCTCACTTGCACCTGCACCTCCCACCAAGGGACCTCCCTTTGCCTCTGGAGAGTCTATACAGCGGTTATCTGCAGCTGCCCCTGTGCCTCTGTGCTGTCCGTGTGGGTCTGTTGGAGGGTCTGTTGGGATTTTCAGGCAGAGATCATATTTTTCCTTTGCCCTCAGGCACTGCCCAGGCATGGCAAGGCGTGGCGCTGTTACGACTGGGCAGAGATGGAGGGAATGCAGCAGAGGTAGACAGGACACCTGGGCAGGGCGAACTCAAGCTGGACATGCTGTCGGGATGCCTGGGTGGGAACACTGTGCTCCAAGACTCAGGTCAGCCTCAGAGGCCAGTCAGGAGCTGGACGGGAGAGCCAGTCAGGACAACACCAGCGTTTCAGGCTTTCAGCGCCATCGGGGCTCCAGCGGCAGAGTGGGTCCCCCATGGGGATCGGCTGTAGTGGGTGGGCTCAGCCAAGGCCTGTTTGATCCATTCACCCAGGCTTTCAGAACCTGCTAGGTGAGGGACCCATCCCATCACGTCCGAGCGCCCCGGAGCCCTGTGCTGTGCTCTGAGTCCGTTTGCCAGACAGTGAAGGGTGGGGTGGTTCAGCCAAGGTCACTGTGGACAAATCCGCCAGGCAGGTGGCAAGTTGGGGGAGGTTATTTGCAAAATCTAGAATAAATACACAATCCATAGCTAGAGAAAGAAAAAGAAAACTTATAAAAATAGGAGCTTAAATGGAGAAAGGGGGGAAGTGATGTAAAAAGGCTTTGTAAGGGAGAGGAAGCCGACACCAGATGCGTGTTCATTATGGGAGAAATGGGAGTGATGTCTCCAGGGAATTCTCCAGGGTCCCATTCACCTGGCAGGTGCCATAGAGCTAGGTGATGTGGGTGGTGCTGAGGACAGAGGTGGGAGGACACTTGAACTGCTGGCAGGAATGGACTCTGTGGTCCTGGGAGCTGTGGCATCCCTTCCCCACCCCTGTAGCCCCGGGGCACCTGGACCACCTCTCCCTGCAGAGCGGACAGGCCCTTCCTCAGATATGTTGCAGGGGAAAGGTCTTACAGGACTTAATGGAGCACACAGATCTCAAAGGCAGTGTTGCAAGCATGAGCTTTAGATAAGCTGATTATTACAAATATAAAATACACATACGGAAAACAACAACACATATTTTAGCAAGAGCCCTTAAATAAACTAAAGATGTGTGTTAAAACAGTAACATGGTTTCCTGACACTGGGTGGCGAGGATGGAGGGCAATGCAGAACAAGTAAGTAAATAAAACAGACTGTGTGGAACAAGATGCTTGTGTGCCCACACCTGTGTGTAATCTGTATAGTACCCTCCCTTTAAGTACATTTTAATAAAGATCAGTTCCCTTGAGGTTGTGCAGACAAAATTTGACTGACCAATTTTTAAATACAACATAGAAACCATGACATGTGAAACATTTCAGGAACTCATCACTGGGGTAAAGGGAACCTTTAATCACTAGAGTTGGTTCCATTCATCAAGTGCAATGCACCAGATGTCACTGAGAAATTCACACCACCTCCTCCATAACTGTTGTACCAAAGCTGCAAAGCAGGTTTCATTTCCAAGTTTAAGATGGGACTGCTGTGGTTCAAAGAGGGAAAACGACTCTCCTGGGATTATCAGTGTACCTGTTAGGGCTCCTGACTCCTCAATTCTCCTGGGATTATCAGTGTACCTGTTAGGGTTCCTGACTCCTCAAGTCTCCCGGGATTGTCAGTGTACCTGTTAGGGCTCCTGACTCCTCAAGTCTCCCAGGATTATCAGTGTATCTGTTAGGGCTCCTGACTCTTCAATTCTCCCAGGATTATCAGTGTACCTGTTAGGGCTCCTGATTTCAATTTACTAAAATCCTGAAAAAAACCTGACAATCTGGGAATGTATTATCTTCAATAAGTAAAATATGCAGGCAGGATAAACAACTTCAGGACTGGTTTGATCCAGCAGCTCAACTTTCATAAAGTTTCATCTGCTTTCTTTCTCTCTCCCAGAAACTCCCAGGGCTATCTAATAGTTCTTCACCCAAACCCAGTTACACAGATTTGGGCCAACCAGGGCTCTGTGATACCTGGGTGAACACGGCCAATTTCACCTACACAGCTTGTTGGGCTCCCAGTGGGGAGGGAGACTGTAGGATCCCCCACATGTCAGCTACAGGCCTTGGTTCGAGCCCAGGTCCAGGTGACTCACGTTTTACAACTCTGAGTTTTGCACGTGGGTGTTGCTCCTTCCTCACTGGTCTCTGGACTCTGTTCAGGCTGGATTTATCTCTCTTATTCCTTCCTCCCTGTCCCCTCCGCAGTGCCCAGGCACGCAGGCATCCCTCATGCATCAGACCTACACAAGCAGAGCCTGGTGACTAAATAAATAATAAAATGAATCATCGAGGAGTTTTGATGAGGCAATTAGGAAATGTTGAAAGTGGAGAGAGGGGATCGATGAGCAGATAGACTTCAATAGCACATCGAAGACTACAGAAGAGAAAATAATTGGAAACACCACTTTGAACCTGGCGATTTTGGCATCCTGTTATGTCTCAGAGAGGGTAAGAAAGACACCAGGGGCCCCGTGCGTTCAGGTCCTCTGCAAATCACTAGCTGACAAAGTCAATGGTTTGGAACCTGGCACGACAGCCCGTCCTTCAAAGACTCAGGCCTGGCTCACACCCCGCGCAGCATGTTTGACAGGGAACCAAAGTGAATTTTAAAGCAAACAGGCCCGAGTCGCCAACAATCTCCCCTTGTTTTCAGCACAATTGATGTCCACTAATTTCAGGCTTGTTTGGAGGTGTCAGCTCACGCAGAGGTTAGCCGCCTTTTGAAAGGTTGGGGAGGGTGGTGCCTGAGTGCTTCTTCGTTCTTCCCTTCTTGACACGAGGGTTAATGCTGGCATAATTAAAGTCCACTGCCACAGTCAAAGGGAATAAACACCAAACACCTCCAGAGAGAAATTATCCAGTCCAGAGCCATTCTTGTCACCCTGGTCCGAGGTAGCTCTCAAAAGAGACTAACAACAGGCCAGCCACAGTGGCTCACACCTGTAATTCCAGCACTTTGGGAGACCAAGGTGGGCAGATCACCTGAGATCAGGAGTTCGAGACCATCCTGCCCAACATGGTGAAACCCCATCTCTACAAAAATACAAAAATTTGCTAGGCGTGATGGTGGGTGACTGTAATCCCAGCTACTCAGAAGGCTGGGGCAGGAGAATTGCTTGAACCCAGGAGGCAGAGGTTGCAGTGAGCCAAGATCGCACCACCGCACTTCGGCCTGGGTGACACAGCGACAGAAAGACTCCGTCTCAAAAAAAAGAAAAAAGACACTAACAACAACATTTTTCTCTTTCTAGAAACAGAGGCTTTCTGTTGTCCAGGCTGGAGTGCAGTGGCTGTTCCCAGGTGTGATCACAGCGCACTACAGCCTCGAAATCCTGGACTCCAGAGACCCTCCCGCCCCAGGCTCCTGAGTAGCTGGGACTACAGGTATGCGCCGCTGCCCTCGGCTTCATAGCAACCTTTTTAGATGGAGGTTGTTTTTGTTTTTGTTTTTGTTTTACAAATATGGAAGACACTGAAATCTTTAAAGAGAAGAAAATGCTCTTCAGGTGCTGGGGATTGAGTTATTTACGTCAAGGCACATGACTATACCCGGCCACGGGAGGAGGATGGCAAGCCGTGCTTGCAAATGTTTGTTCACCCGGCACGTGTCACGAGTGTGCGCTCCGCGCCCATCACCTTTCCAGGCGCTGAGGATCCGGTCGTGAACAAACCCACAACAATCCCTGCCCTTAAGGAGCTTGGATTCTGGTGGAAACAGACAGGACATATGTCCAACAAGCATTTGATAAAAGTGACACACCAAATAGCTGATGGTCATAAGGTTCTCAGGAGAACAGAGCAGGCTGAGCTGGCGTCTTTGATGGGGTGGGGTGGGGGCGTGATTGAAAGGTGCATTTGGCCTAAAACTGAAGAGGATGAGAAGGGAGCTCGAACCTTGAAGGAGGGGGTGCCGGGTGGGGCCGGGGACACTGAGAAGGCTGCTCAGCTGGGGAGGGGGATTGGGGAGGACGGAGGAGGAGGAGGACTGAGAGGACCAAGGTGAGGGAGCTCCAGCAAGCAGGGCTGAGCAGGGTCAAGGGGAGGGCTGGCGCTTCTGCTCCGCCCTGGGAGCAGAGAGAAACGGAGGCCTGGGAGGGTGCTGAGCAGAGGAGGGTGTGGCTGGCTTCTGAAGGGGCCGCAGCAGGGTGGAACCCACTGCAGCCATACAGTCGGGAGCCCCAAGGGGGCTTGAGCCAGGGCAGGGCAGTGGGGCGGGGAGAAGGGTCAGACCCTGCGTGCATTTCACAGGCAGGTCTGCAGGCACTGGGAGTGTGGTGCGGTCAGAAGAGGAGGTGAGATGGCTGGAAGGTTCTGGTCCCTGGAGAGGAAGAATACAGGTGTTATTCTGGATGTAGTGCTGCAGGTGTTGTGCTTCTGTGGGGTCAGGGGCTGGTTTGGACACTCCTGCTTACGCCTCCTGGTGAACATCTAGGTGGAGGTGGCAGTGGGAAGGTGGGACATCCTCAGGGAAGGTGTTTGGGTATGAAATTTCTGGGTCCAGGGAACCAGCAGAATGTTCTAGAAGAGGGACAGAACTGGTACAGAATGGTGTGGGGCCACATGGGCCTTCAAGCCAGCCCCGTGCTCTGTGCGTGCGCTGGGGGAATCTGCCTGTCACCAGGCTTCTGCCCAAATGGACTGGGCCCAGTGGTTGGGGTCTGTGTCTCTCTGGCCCCAGCTGTAGGTCTCCTGGGCTGGACTGGTCACATTTGCCTCTGTGGACCCTGTCCCTGCCCTCCACAGAACCACAGGGGCCTCAGCTACCCAGGCCTGGGGCGAGTGGCTCACACCAGGGCTGGCACTGGTGACGTCTCAGCAGCCACCTGGCACAGGGTCCCTTCAGCAGAGAAGGGTGCTGGGTGGCCACCCTCCTGCTGCTGTGTGTATACTTTACACATGCTTGCTCCACACGCTCACACACACACACAGGGAACACACATGCACCTCACACCGCTCACATATGCTAACGCACATTCACACACAATCACACCCACACATGCTCTCACATGCAAACACAGGCTACAGCCCACACACTCACGCTCACACACACACCAGTGCACACACACACACACGCCTGCTGAAGAGTTTGCGGCAGGGCTGACTCTGTTCTTCCTGACAACTGGCAGTGACCGGCCCTCACTCTCTGTCCGCTCCTGACCCACGTGTCTGTCCAGATGCTATTCTTCTCCATGTGTCTGCATCCCATGGCCCCTTCAAGGTGAAGCCAGCGCTGCAGTAGCCTGCTCTCCACTAGATAAAGACACCAGATTGTCCCACCAGCTTTGTCTGGCCAACCCCGCCCCAGGCTCCATCCAGGGAAATGCCCGAGGCCCTGGCACACACCCTGAGATGCAGGCGGGACTCCAGGGACAGGGACCACTCTAGGACAGGCTGCAGCTCGATGCTCACACCTGCAGGCTGACGCCAAACTCCAGGATTAATAATTAGCCTTCAGTGGTGATTTCAGCAGATTGAGTGTGCCACATTTAGGACTCCCTTTATCCCTAAACCTCCTCATTCTCCAGTCAGGAGCCACCGCCCCACAAGCTGCCCCCTGGAACTCACAGCAGGGGACCCAGCGATGGATGGGAGCATTAGGGAAAGGCCAGGTAGCAGCATTTCATTTGAGACTCTTCCTGTAATTCCACGGTTTTTAAATTTTATTTATTTTTCTTACCTTGTTGCGCTTGTCACAGCTTCTAGGATAACGTGGTGAGGAAAAACCAGCTCGCCTCCTTCCCAGTCTCGGGGGGAAGCGAGAAGTTCCCATGTTTCTCACTGTGTTCGCTGTAGGATTTTTACAGGTGCACTTTGTCAAGTCAATTCCCCTGTATTCCTAACCTGACAAAAGCTTTCATCATAAACGCGGCTGTTGCATCTTATCGGGTGCTTTTTCTGCATCAGTGGGTGTCATTGCAGGATGTCTCTTCAGTTTGCTGATGTGGCAGCCCCACTGATTTATTTTTGAACATTGGACCAGCCTTGCACACCTGGAAGAAATTTTGCTTAGCCTCGGTGCGTAATTCTGTATGTCGTTGGATTCAATTTGCTAATGTTTTGTTGAAGATTTTCACATCGAAGTTCATGAGAGATATCAGCCCTCAGTTCTTTCTTTTTATGCACTGACATGGTCTGACTTTGCTATCAAATCATGCCAATTTTTACTTAAAATAAATGAGTGTAGGCCAGGCGCAGTGGCTCACGCCTGTAATTCCAACACTTTGGGAGGCCGAGGTGGGTGGATCACGAGGTCAGGAGTTCAAGACCAGCCTGGCCAACGTAGTGAAACCCCGTCTCTAATAAAAATACAAAAAAAAAAAAATTAGCCAGGTGTGGTGGTGGGCACCTGTAATCCCAGCTACTCCAGAGGCTGAGGCAGGAGAATCACTTGAACCCAGGAGGTGGAGGTTGCAGTGAGCCAAGATTGTGCCATTGCACTCCAGTCCGGGTGACAGTGAGAGACTCCATCTCAGGAAAAAAAAAATCAAAATAGATGAGTGTAAATCACAGTTGAGTGTGTCTGAGTTTCAACAAGAAAGGCAAGGCCAGCTTTAATAATGCTTTAATGGGCAAGAAGCCATGGGCAAATGCGTACATCTTCCAACCAGTGACATCGGGACCTGCAGAAATGATGTCATCACCATCACTGTCATCACTGTCATCGTTGTCAACACTGATGATCATCCTAGCTCTGGGGCAGCGTATGAGCCAGAACTCTGCACACGTGAATACCTGTTTTCCCGTCTGTACTGGTGTTGTCTTGAATGTCTGGTGAATCCTTGCTATGCCAGGATTTAAATCCGAATCTGTCCAAGGTGTTAATATCTGTCTTTTGCTGCAACAAGTCTGCCAGTTACAGGTGAGGAGTTAGTCACCTGTAAACCTCTAAGAAGCTTGGAATAAACCCTTCTGCATAACTAATTCTCAGCCCTAGCCAGACAGCCCTGCTTTAATTTCATGAATGCAAAGTCAGTACACCACAGTCGTTTCCAAGTCATAAACTCCTCGGAAAGGCCAGACGGAGATCGGTTAATATGCCAGGCAAGGGGTGAGATATTCCCCCTCGATCAAAGGCCCCAGGAGCGAGCCAGCCTCACGGAGTTCACGTGCTTCGTGGGTGGTGGAATCCTGTTGTACAGCTGTACCCGAGGGAGTGAGCAACGTCTTCTGTCCTCTAAGAAAGAGCTTCACCTTCAGAGTCATCCTGTTACTGGGAAACAATAGCCTTTCTTAGAGGGAAAAGCAAAGTCCTGCAATTTGGTTTCTCTCTGGTGTTGGGTCTCACTGGCCGAGGAAGGAGGCCAAGGCCCAGGCCAATAGACGGTGTCTCGGTGGGCGGCCTGGCCAGTGGTGTTAGATCGCTGACAGTCATTCAAATTTTAGAAGAGCAACTGGAGGCGGCACGGCACATATGTGTGTGGACTCAGCAAGTTTCCCCTCCCGTGTGCGTGCCCGGCTGTGTAGGCTGCGGGCAGCCCGGTCAGGACACGGGAAGTAGCTGTGTCTCCAAACTGTTGTCTGCAGGAGGACAGGACCAATGCCTCGGGCCGCTCCTCTCGGGCCTGGTTTTATTCATAAAATGAGAAGGCTGGGCAAATCCTGCTTCCCAAAGCACGGCTGCCGAACGCGAGGGTCACCGGCCTCCTATCGCTCCTCTCGCTGCCTGCCGCGGGACTGCCCCTTGCTAACCTGTTTCTGTAAACGACCTTACCTCGATGCACGTTTTAAATTCAGGTGTCTTAAGCACCCACGGCCCTGGCATGATGTTTGGCGTCCTATTTAGATTTACACAACACAGATTAAAGTTATAGGGACACAAAACTTAAGACCAAACAACCCAGGGAAGAAGAAGGTTCTGAGCATCAGCCACTCCTCTCATGGACCCCGGGGCTGGCACAGGGGGCGCTAGGCCCTGGAGGTGCTATTTCCTGTGGTCCCCGGGGCCGGCACACGGGGGCTAGGCCCTCCAGATGCTATTTCTTGCCCCAACAGCTACCGACAGGGGCTCTTGCCTACTTTGCTCATGGGACTGTGGAAGAGGACTTGAGAAGGGGACCAGGGGCCCCTCCATGTGTTGGGAGGGGGAGGAGTCCGCCAGCTCCATGCCTTGTGGAGCAGGAGGCCAGTGACCATCCGTGGAAATATGGGCCAATGTCCCCTGGATCATTCAGGCTCTGCGCTCGGGCCACAGAAACTACAAGTGGAGGTGGCAGGTCTGAGCATTCGGCCCCCGGCATCCACAGACGAAGGCAGCTCCTTCCTTCTGGGCTGGTGGAGATGCTCAGGGTCCCTGCAGACAGAGGGTTCCCAAGTATGTGCTGAAGGGGGGAAGCCTAAGAAAAGCTTTTTGAAAATGCCTGCAAGCCTGTAGGGTGTTTGCATCTGAAAGGCCCTTTGGAAGCTAATGACCTTGTGCAGGCAGGGGCAGGGGTAGGGGCAGGGGCAGGGCCTGGGGCTGAGGCAGGGGCTGGGGCTGGGGCTGGGGAAAGGCCAGGGGCAGGGGCAGGGGCAGGGCCTGGGGCTGGAGCAGGTGTTGGGGCAGGGGCAGGGATCGGGGCTGGGGAAAAGCCAGGGACAGGGGCAGGGGCCTGAGCAGGGGCCGAGGCAGGGGTAGGGGTCGGGGCAGGAGCCGGGGCTGGAGCAGGAGCAGGGGCAGGGGCAGGGGCAGGGGCTGGGGCAGGGGCAGGGGCTGGGGCTGAGGCAGGGGCTGGGGCTGGAGGCCTTCACCTTATCCCTGCCCAGACATCCTCAGGGAGAAAGCTCACTTCCTCTTACCTTCAAGGCCGTGTGAGGTCTGTACTCCACTCTGAAACATGAGCTTATGATAAAATGACTTCTGACCTTATTTACCTGTTCCTGGATGCTGGCCTCAGGGGGTTGTGCAGCCTGCCTGGGCCCTGGCACTGCAGCCACGTGTCCTTAAGATCCTGCCCAGTCCCCAGGGTTCTTCAGTGTCTGTCTGACATCACCAGCATTACCTCTGGGCACTGCCTGACCCAAGCGCCCTCCCCAGACCTTTGGAATCGGAGTCTCCAGGGGCAGGGCCTGGGTGTTGTATTTTTCTGAGCTCCTGGGCAGGGCTCTGGTCGGTAAATGGAAAAACAGCTGCCTGATGGGGCCAGGGGCTCTCCCTGGAGTCTCTTTGGCTGCCTCGCCTGGTCTGATCCCATAATTAACAATGCCCTGTGTGCCAACCCCTCCAGCAGGTCGCCAGCCCCTCTGGGCACCCACAGGGAATGCATCCCTGGGAAGATGGGAAAGAGGAGGCCCCCGGTGAAGACTCCAAATAACAAAAACACACACAGGGTGACAAGGCCGAGTAATTATCACACGGCCTCACCAGGCGCTTTGATCTCCTAATCAATTCTTCTGAGCGTCCCACATGGCTCTCTCTGCTTTTCATAATATAATTTAATTTTTATGTAGAGATTTTCCTGAAGGGCATAAATGCATTTTCACTTTCTGCCCCAGTAATTCAGTTTTAAACCAAGCATAAAAACTCAATAAACAGCAAAGAGCTGACTGCATATGCCAGGCCCGTGACCTTTCACTGCTACTGTTGAATAAGTAAGAAAGCGGGTAGAAATCACATATGAAGTCCACCGAAGATTTTCCATTGTCTGTTAGAAAATCAGCCGGAATTGACAATAATTTGATAGTTCATGCTTGAGAGAGCTCCCGATTGGGAATGTGGGGCCTGGAGATTGGTTGGCAGCGGCAATCACTGGAGATCGGGCTCTCCCTGACCTTGAAACCGTCCTCCTCGCCGAGACTCCGTAATAAATGCAGAGAGGCTCTGCGCCCCGAGTCCTCACCTCCGATAAGCAGGGGTGAAAATGAAAATTCACGGAGACGCCGTGTACGTAGGTTTTTCAATTAGTTTCTCAAATATTGCCTGAGCAGGGGGACTCTGGCGCTGGAGTTGTGCACAGCCCGTGAGATGCCCCAGAAGAACAAAGGACAATTACTGCAGGGATCTGAGCAAAACCAGCCTCGTTCGTGGGCCCATGGTACGATCCCTTGTGGGTGATTTGAGCTGGAATTCCCTTGATCCCTGGCACAGAGGACGGGCACCTTCGGTTTGAATCGGACTCAGAAGTCTCAAGTCCTTTCCCCATGCACAGCCCCCAACTGGAGCCTTTGCTGAGCTTCCGTGTGTCCCGTGGGAGGTGCTCACCTTTGCAGCTGCGGCCCCAGGTGGGCACACACTGAACATTGGGAAGGGCTTCTTCTACGGAGCCAAAGATGCTCGCTCCCCACCATTTCCTGGGGCTCACAGAAGTGCATCTGCGTAGGTATGCAGTGGGCCGTGTCTTACGGCCCAGGTGTGCAGTGGGGTGTGTCATACGGCCTAGGTGTGCGGTGGGGTGTGTCATACGGCCTAGGTGTGCGGTGGGCTGTGTCATACGGCCTAGGTGTGCGGTGGGCCTTGTCTTATGGCCTAGGTGTACAGTGGGCTGTGTCATACGGCCTAGGTGTGCGGTGGGCCTTGTCTTATGGCCTAGGTGTACAGTGGGCTGTGTCATACGGCCTAGGTGTACAGTGGGGTGTGTCATACGGCCTAGGTGTGCAGTGGGGTGTGTCATATAGCCTAGGTGTGCAGTGGGCTGTGTCTTATGGCCTAGGTGTGCGGTGGGCTGCTCTCTGGGCTGCTGGCTTCTTAGGCTCCCAGCCTGGTTACCTGAGACAGGAAGAAGCCACAGGGGGCTCCCACCCAGTCAGTCCAGCTCCTGAGACACTCAGCCAGGCTGCCTTTCCCTTTCCATCTTTCGGGGTCTTCCCAAGTTTACTTTCTTAAAATGCCCAGGGGTTTTCATTGTGCTCAGCAGGAAAGGAGAGTGAAAAGCAGTCTATCTTTCGTCATTGACAATTTTAAACAAGAGATGAAATGAGAAACTCAGCCAAGCCCGCTTTCAGCGGCCTGCGGTGCACTGGAAATTGCTGTGTGTCTCTTTGCTCCCTGGAGGCCTGGGCTGCAGCCCTGGAATTCCTTAGTCCTGGAGAGCGTCTGCCTGCGGGGGCCATGCTCAGGAGCTGCATCTGCTTTCCCAGGGGAAGGAGCCTGTCCTGAGAACCAAGCCCCGCGGGTTGCGACACACCGTCCTGCGTTGCTCAGAGAATCTAGGTCTGACAGGGAGCGTGTCCTGATCTGTCCCATGAGCAGATTCCTGGAGCAATCACTGGAGAGAAGGCGTGGGTTTTTTCCAGGAATCACACTGGCTTCAGTGCCAGGCAGCTCCCTGGTGTGCACAGCGTGAGAGGAACTGCCTGGGCTCTGTAGAGCTGCTGGAGATACATTCCAGGAAGGAGGGCGAGGAGGCACAACAGCCACTTTGTGTGTTTGTCACTTTGATGCCTGTGCAGGGGTGTCGTATTGGGTGTCTTTTGTCTTTCCTGGTGACTGATGAACCCCTCTCCATGTGTCTATGGACATTTGGGTTCCCTCCTTCAGAAAGCACCTGTTCAAGTCCTTGGCCCATTTGTCTATCAGGTTACGTGGCATTTACCAATGTGTAAGATGTTGATTTAAAAAATATAGATCCTGGTTAGGAGGCCTTTGCTGGATATTTGTATCACAGACATCTTCGCTCTGTGGGTATCCTTTTATTTGTAGGTGATGCACAGGCGTTATTTGTCTTTACATAGTTCAGTATCTTCTCATATGTGGCTCAAGCCTTTGCATTCCCTGTAAGGAATCGTCACCTAGTTCAATTCATGGACATGTTTTTTCTTCTGCATTTCTTCTGGAAGTGATTTTTGTTCATGGTGTGAGAGAGCTTACTTTCAGTATGAATAGTCAATTGCCTCTGCATCCAGATTCCCTGTTGCAATGCATTGTCACCCTGGGCATGGGTCTGATCCTACAGACGTGGACCTGCTCCAAGCTTTCCACCTATTAGGGCATCAACATGTCCTTCCTGCCTTACCTCAGCACGCCCTTTCTTCCACACCACACTTTCCTTGTAGGTCTGGATATCAGAGAAGGTGGTTAGAATAGTGTGGACTCAGAATATCTGAGACAAGTCTCAGTTAATTTAGAAAGTTTATTTTGCCAAGGTGGAGGATGCGTGCCCATGACACAGACTCAGGAGGTCCTGACAACACGTGCCCAAGGTGGTCAGGGCACAGCTTGGCTTTATACATTTTAAGGAGACATGAGACATCAATCAATATATGCAAGAAGTGCATTGGTCCCACCCAGAAAGGTGGGGACAACTCCACGCAGAGAGGAGGCTTCCAGGTCACAGGTAGGTGACAGACAGATGGCTGCATTCTTTTGAGTTTCTACTAAGCCTCTCCCGAGGAGGCAATCAGAATATGCATCTATCTCAGTGAGCAGAAGGATGCTTGGAATAGAATGGGAGGCAGGATTGTCAAGTTCTCAGCTTGACTTTTCCCTTAGCATAGTAATTTTGGGGCCCCAAGATTTTCCTTTTACAATAGCCAATCTGCTTTACTTAGTTCTGGGTTAATCTTCACAGCCTTACTGATGACTCTCATTCATACTCCAAGAATTAAAATTCTGGATTGTTCTCAGTCAAGATGGACTCGGCTGTCAGAATATCTAATATAAACATTAAGACTTATGTTGTGCACAGGGCCTGGGCTGGGGTTGGAACCACAGCCAGCCTTGAAGTTTCATGATGGGGTCCTTGAAGACCTCTGGGTCCCACTGCTGCAGGGGTTTCCTGGGATGGAGGCATCTCACACGGGCGCCTGTGGTTCTCAGCTGGGGGGAAAAGCGTGGCCCTGGCTGAGGGAGGGCTGAGAAACCCACCCGGGGTCTCTCTAGCTTCCGCCCAAGCCTGTCATTTTCCTGCAGTTCCTGTTACTGGACTCCTGTCCAGTTCCTGACTCCTGTTACTGGAGTCAACCTTTACCATGATTTATGTTGAGCTGGGTTAGTCCTTCCAGCAAATCACCAGACCAGGAGGTGGTCACAGAGCCTTCAAACACCTGCCTCTTCTATGTTGCTTTGGCTGCTCTTGGCTTTTGCATATCCACATAAGTTTTAGAATGAGTTTGCTCAGTTTCCACACAGACATGTTGCCTGAATTCTGACAGGGATGAGTTGACTATGAGCCATGGACTAATGAAGGGAAGAAGTTGCGTTTTCCCAACATTTGATCTTCCAATCCATGAACATGTCATACTTCTCCATTTACTTAAATCTTTCTTAATTTCTTTCACAGTATTTTGTACTTTTTAGTGTAAATGTCTTACATATTTTTGTTAGATACTCCTTGTAGGAAATTATGAAATATATGACAAGTTTGGATTTCACCTTGGAAACTGTGAGGTTTCATCACTTTCCAAAGCTGTTTTGGGAAAAGAAAAACAAGATACTTAAAGGCTGCTAATCTAAAACACTCTCCTAAGGACACACATGCAAGAATATTTATTCTTGTTTACAAAAAATTCCTATTTACAAAAATGATGGTGATTTAAAAACTCAGAAAGAAAACCTAAGAGAATGGATAAATAAAAGACTGTATACTGATATAATGGGATGCTGTGTATCACTATTTCATAGGGTTTGGCTCTGTGTCCCCACCCAAATCTCATTGGAATTGTAATCCGCAGGGTTGGAGGAGGGACTGGGTGGAAGTTGACTGGATCATAGGGGCTGACTTCCCCCTTGCTGTTCTTATGATAGTGAGTGAGTTCTCACAAGGTCTGGTTGTTTGAAAGTGTGTAGGACTTCCCCCTTGTCTCTCTCTCTCTCTGTCTCTCTCTCCTGTCGCCATGTGAAGATGTGCTTGCTTCCCCTTTGCCTTCTGCCATGATTGTAAGTTTCCTGAGGCTCCCCAGCCATGCTCCCTGTACAGCCTGTGGAACTGTGAGTTCATTAAACCTCTTTTCTTTATAAATTACCTAGCCTCAGGTCCTTCTTTATAGCAGTGCAAGAATAGACTCATACACTATTAAAATAAATGATTAAATAAACACCTATAATGTTGAATGAAAAAACAAAGTTCCGAGGAGGTTATGACTGATTTTTGAAATGTAAAGCACTATAATATACTATAAATTGTTATAGACATGTAGCACAGTATAAAACTCAAGAGTTGGTGAATGCAAGCCAACTTTGCCATAGTTACTCACTCTTTAAAAAGAGCTTTCCTAGGAAGATTTGGATGCAAATATGACTAAATGTTGGCATGTTGAATGTAGTGGTGGACATGGAAGTACTTGTTATTTTTTTCTTGGTACTCTTTTACATGTTTGAAATATGTCATCATTTTTTTTTTGAAAAACCTGACCAATGCTGCAAACAGAACCATTAATTCAATTTCTAGAGGTTTCCACTCTTGCTTTCTCTCGTCGTCTTCTCTTTTATCATCTCAGGCCAAGTGTCAAGGCTGTCATCTTTATCCTGATCTATTCTGAAATTGCTTTTCTGGAAGTACTAAGCTCTACATCCTGAATGGATACATGGAGGCCGTGAAGTAAGCAGGCAGAATCGCCTATTTGTGGGGGCAAATGGAAGGAAAGTGGACTGCGTTCAGAGAGGACTTTCTCAAGAGGGTTTATTAAATAATATTAACCAAAGGCAACTGTGGTCAGGCTCAGCTTGGCACAGGGACAGGGGATGAGGCGGTAACACCCAGGCTTTGTCTTCCAGACACTCTCAGTCAAGGTAAGTGTCACCTGCCAGCTTCCACTCCAAAAGCCAGCCTCCATCTGGCTGCCCATGGTATTTTCAGTGCCTCTTCCTTTCAGTGACCATGGCTCAACATCCACCAGCAGGTGCAGTGATGAAAATTCTTTGCTTCCCCCATTGTTAGCCATGCTCCTGAACCTTCTCCTAGGCCTATGTGGGCATTTCTTTATGAAATCCAGGTTTAGCAAGAGCCCTGCTCAATGAGTGTATCCCCCACCTTCAATATCCGTTCACCCTCTGTATCTGCTCAGGTTCCTCATCATCCAGGGTAAGGCTCCAGTGCCATCCATGCTGTCCACACTCCAGTTCCATCCATCCCGTCCACACCCCAGTTCCATCCATCCCATCCACACCCCAGTGCAATCCATCCCGTCCACACTCCAGTTCCATCCATTTGTCCACATTCCAGTTCCATCCATCCCATCCACACTCCAGTTCCATCCATTCTGTCCACACTCCAGTGCAATCCATCCCGTCCACACTCCAGTTCCATCCATTCCGTCCACACCCCAGTGCAATCCATCCCGCCCACACTCCAGTTCCATCCATTCGTCCACATTCCAGTTCCATCCATCTCGTCCACACTCCAGTTCCATCCATCTCGTCCACACTCCAGTTCCATCCATCTCGTCCACACCCCAGTGCAATCCATCCCGTACACACCCCAGTGCAATCCATCCCATCCACACTCCAGTTCCATCC
Source organism: Pan paniscus (assembly GCF_029289425.2). Lineage (NCBI taxonomy): Eukaryota > Metazoa > Chordata > Mammalia > Primates > Hominidae > Pan > Pan paniscus. Next base: position 59,037,328 of record NC_085927.1, read on the forward strand.
ATTCGTCCACATTCCAGTTCCATCCATCTTGTCCACACTCCAGTTCCATCCATTCCATCCACACCCCAGTGCCATCCATCCCGTCCATACTACAGTACCAGGCATCCTGTCCACCCTTCAGTGCCATCCATTCCATCCCCGTGCCTCCCCTGGCCACAGATGAGGGCTTTTCCCAGCACTTTTTCCCTCCATGGTCACAAGCTGCTGCTTTTTTCCTGAAAGAAAAACAATCCTAAATTTTGGGTTAATCATCTCCTTTTTTTTTTTTTTTTTACACAAAATTGTTTGACACCTGTAACTCCTGTCCCTAAATAATATATTATTTACATTTGGCTTGTTTTGAACTTCATATAAATGAAATCATACTGAGTGTATTTTTCTATGACTTGTTTTTCCCCCAAATAACACTAACACGTTTTTGAGAATCATCAATGTTTGATATTTGTAGCTAAAATACATTAAATTTTACTTCAATATTATATTTTATGGAGGTGCTATACATGACTCTGTAGAGACCAAGGGAAAACTTATCCTTTGTCCTCTGAAAGGACCCTGAAAATCAACTGGCAAAATGCAGAGTAGTAGGAAAAAACACCTACGAAATTTATTGTAATGTCCATAACACAGGGGAATTGCAGGAGAATGATTACTCAGAAGGTGATGCACCTTCCTCCATAGATGAAAGAGAGAGGGAAGATAGATGATTTTTAGGGAGATTCAATGGGCTTGGAGAGCATACACCGGTCTTGAACAAAGTCTGTTGGGCCCCAGATCAGGTGTGTTGACAAAAGTCAGTCTTTCTGTAACATGAGTCAAGGTCATGAACACTCAGGCTGTTGTGTTTCCCTTTGGCAGGTCCAGTTTGTAGGTAGATAAGGGAACTTCAGGGAACAGCCTCATCCTGTGCTTCAGGAGAGACAGAAGATCCTGGGAGTCGGGAGGAAAGTCAGAGAGACCTTGAGGCTGCTTCATGTCAGAGCAAGCACCGTGTTTCCGGGAAACAACTTATTCTTTCTGCTGTTGCTGGGCGTGGACATTGATTTCAGCTTTTTTGGTCCCATGAAACACGCTGCTGTGTACATTCTTGTACATGTCTCTAGTTGCACATACGAGATCTTCTAGAGTATAGACTAACAGGTGGAAATGCTGGATTATAGGACACGAATGTGTCCAGTTGCACCAGCTAATGCCCGAATGACATTTTTGTACTGAACTTTCTTTTCTTTTTCTTTCTGGTATGTGGAATGTTTGCACTTTCTTGGTACAAATCTACTGACAATCATGTGTTTTGCAATTATTCTGTCCCCCTTTGCAACATACTTTTTTCAGTTTCCCCACGGTTGCAGAACAGTGTTTCTCAATTTTAATGTAGTTAAAATCATCAGTGTATTGTGTCCTAGTTTGTACTTCTTGTGTCTTGTTTAAGAAATCTCTCCCCATCCCACAGGCATTAAAATATTTTCCTGTATTGACTTACAAAACTTGTGACTTTATCTTTCACATTTTAGCCTTTAATCCAAGTTGAATTAATTTTTGTATATGGTGGAAATTGGGATCAAATTTCATTTTTTACACTGAGAATAACCAGCACCATTTATTCAAACATCTAAGTGACAATTCTACTTCTTTCTTTTATTAAGCTATGGTACACAATTCTGTTTCCAGTCTCAATCTGTCCTATTTTATTTTATTTTATTTTGTTTTATTTTATTTTATTTTATTTTTGAGACAGAGTCTCCCTCTGTCACCCAGGCTGGAGTGCAGTGGTGCGATCTTGGCTCACTGCAGCCTCTGCCTCCCAGGTTCAAGTGATTCTCCTGCCTCAGCCTTCTGAGTAGCTGGGATTACAGGCATGCACCACCACTCCCAGCTAATTTTTGTATTTTTAGTAGAGACAGGGTTTCTCCATGTTGGCCAGGCTGGTCTCGAACTCCTGACCTGAGGTGATCCAGCTGCCTCGGCCTCCCAAAGTGCTGGGATTACAGGCGTGAGCTACCACGCCTGACTTCTGTCCCATTTTAAATGCAGTAGTTAGTTCAATGCTTCTTATCAAAAAAGAAAAATTAAAAATAAAGGAAGAAGAAAAAAAGGACCAAAGGAAAGGAGGAAAGGAGAGAGGGAGAGAAAAACAAAGAAAAAGAAAAGATGGGATTTTTACTAGAATTGAATTAATTTCCCTCTATTAGAATTTTACTGATTTTCTCATTTATCTTGAAGGGAGTCAATGTCTTTTAAAAAATTATATATATATATATATATATATATATATATATATATATATATATAGCCGGGCGCAGCGGCTCACGCCTGTAATCCCAGCATTTTGGGAGGCTGAGGCAGTCAGATCACCTGAGGTCAGGGGTTTGAGACCAGCCTGGCCAACACGGTGAAACCCCATCTCTACTAAAAACACAATTAGGCAGACGTGGTGGTGGGCACCTGTAATCCCAGCTACTCGGGAAGCTGAGGCAGGAGAGTTGCTTGAAGCCGGGAGGCAGAGGTTGCAGTGAGCTGAGATCATGCCATTGCACTCCAGCCTGGGAAACAGAGCAAGACTCCGTCTCAAAATAAAATAAAATAAAATAAAAATAAATGTGCAGTTCACACATAGACTACATCTCTACAAAATGTCAGGCCTTATTTAATTTTGTCTGAGACTTTTGTGATTTTCCACAAAAATGTATTCTATACTTTGTCTTTGATTACTTGCACTTTACATTTTTTGACCTTATTGTAAATATTATATTTTTTATTATTCAAATGTTGAATGTTATCAGGTAATTTAAGTGAATCCATTCTGGAAATCATATGATTTTGCTCCTTTAATTTCTTACTATGGAGAAATACATAAACTGATTTCTATTGTTAAGCCGCCCTCTCATTCCTGGGATAAACTCAACTCGGTGGCGAGAGAGATTTCTTTCTCCGTGTTGTTGCGATCCTTTTGCTATTACTGAGATCTGTGTGTCTGTATTTATGGATGAGATTGTCCTGTTTATACCTTTCTCATAATGGAAGTGTCTTGTTTGACATTAATGCTATTCTACTATTGTATTAGTCCGTTTTCACACTGCTGAAAGGGACATACCCGAGACCGGGTAATTTATAAACAAAAAGAGGTTTCACATGTTCTCACTCATAAGTGGGAGTTGAACAATGAGAACATAGGGACACAGGGAGGGGGGAACATCACACACTGGGTCCTGTTGGGGGAAAGGGGAGGGAGAGCATTAGGAGAAATACATAATACATGTGGGGCTTAAAACCTAGATGATGGGCTGATGGGTACAGCAAACCACCATGGCACGTGTATGCCTATGTAACAAACCTGCACGTTCTGCACATGTATCCCAGGACTTAAAGTACCATAAAAAATAATAAAATAAAACAAAAAGAAAAAGGGGTTTAATGGACTCACAGTTCCGTGTGGCTAGGGAGGCCTCACAATCATGGCAGAAGGTGAAAGGCACATCTTACATGGTGGCAGGCAAGACAGAATGAGAAGCAAGTGAAAGGGCTTTCCCCTTATAAAACCATCAGATCTCATGAAACTTACTCACTACCATGAGAACAGTATGGGGGAAATGGCCACTATGATTCAATTATCTCCAACCAGGTCCCTCCCACAACATGTGAAAACTGTGGGACTACAATTCAACATGAGATGTGGGTGAGGACACAGCCAAACCAGATCAACTCTCTAGGTGCCTTAGTCCCTTAAAATGAGCTGGGAACACTCACTGCGCATAGGATGACACGTGTGTCTTTTGTTCCATAAATGTTTGGTCAAACTTGCCTTTTAAAAAGCTGAGTCTTGTGCTTTCTTTATGAAAAGAATTTTTATCTCTGATTCAATTTCATCAATGGAGAATTGGCCCCTTACTATTATTTTTTTCCCCTCTGCTTCAGTCAGATCTGTTGTCTTTCCTGTGATTTATCTATTCAACCTAATTTTAAATTTTATTGGTGTTAAATGATTCACATTATTGTGTTATCTTTTTAATTTTGGCTGCTTCTAAAGCTATGACCCTTTTCATTCCTAAAAATGTGTACTGTGGGCTGGGCATGGTGGCTCACACCTATAATCCCAGCACTTTGGGAGGCTGAGGTGGGTGGATCACCTGAGGTCAGGAGTTCAAGACCAGCCTTGCCAACATGGCAAAACCCCATCTCTATTAAAAATACAAAAAAAAATTAGCCAGGCGTGGTGGTGGGTGCCTGTAATAATCCCAGCTACTCCAGAGGCTGAGGCAGGAGAATTGCTTCAACCTGGGAGGCAGAGGTTGCAGTGATCTGAGATCGCACCACTGCACACCAGCCTGGGCAACAGAGAGAGACTCAAAAAAAAAAAGTCTGTACTGTGGTTTAGCCTTGTTTCCTTGCCCAGTCTTCATGGGAATTTGTAATTCCATTGCTCTTCTCAAAGAATCACCACGCGACTCTGTTGGTCTTTATTTGCAAGTTCATTGATTTCTATCTTATTTTCTTCATATTACTTTGATTTTCATTCAATTCTATTTCTTTCCTTATACACTACTTTTTTGGTTATTAATATTTTAAGTAAATATCAACTTATTTAATTATATGATATTAAATTATTCTGTAGAAAAACATGCTCTTTCTTTCCATTTATTCCGACCATTGTTATTTTATAAAGTTCGTTGGCTGGTACTTTTATGTATTTTTGAATTAAAATGCAGTAGAATGGATTTTAGAACATGTATGTACGGTTATGAGTCTTAAGCAACCAAACCATCAGGATGCAGGGAAGCCCTTCCATCGCCACGAACGTCTCCCTGGCATCACCCTTCATAGTCACGCCCTCCTCGCTCCCTGATCCATTCTCGCCACCATCATCATCCTTCTCAAGAGTGTCATACAAAGAGAAGTTTAGGGTATGTAAGCTTTCAAGGCTGGTTTCTTTCACTCAGCATAATTCTTTTGAATTATTCCAAGTCGTTGTCTGTATCGATATCGCACCTGTCATTCCAGCTGAGTGGCATGCATTGCATGATGCCAGTGTATGGGTTCCACCGCGTTCCATCAGGGTATCCCCGAGTATGGATTACAGTTCATCAATTCCCCTGGTGACAGACATTTGGATTGTTGCCGGTATCGGGCTATGGATAGAGCTGCCATAAGCATTATGCACATTTTTATATGAATATGCATTTCATCTCTCTTGGATAAACACTCGAAAGAGGTATCGAGGGGCACATGTCAGTTTAACTTTCTAAGAAACTGCAAACTGATTTTTACTAGGTTGGTGAAAAAGTAATTGTGGTTTTTGCATTAAAAGTACTTTTAATGGCAACATTTCATTTTATAAAATAAAAATAGTCTGAACAAAAAGAAAGGAAGAAGGAAAGAAAGAAAGAAAGAAGAAAGAAAGAAAGAAAGAAAGAAAAGAAAAAGAAAGAAAAAGAAAAAGAAAGAAAGAAAGAAAGAAAAAGAGAAAGAAAAAAGAGGGAGGGAGGAAGGAAGGAAGGCCTTTTTTTTTTTTTTTTTTTTGAGACAGAGACTCGCCGTGTCGCCCAAGCTGGAGTGTTGCGGCGCAATCTTGGCTCACTGCAACCTCCGCCTCCCGGGTTCAAGCAATTCTCTGCCTCAGCCTCCCAAGTAGCTGGGATTACAGGCACCCACCACCATGCCTAGCTAGTTTTTGTATTTTTAGTAGAGATGGGGTTTCACCAACTTGGCCAGGCTGGTCTTGAACTCCCGACCTTGTGATCTGCCCACCTCAGCCTCCCAAAGTGCTAGATTACAGGCGTGAACCACCGCACCCTGTGGAAGGAAGGACTTTTAATGGCAAAAACCGCAATTACTTTTGCACAGCCTAACCACATGGCTATCCCATGTCGCCCTCTCAGCAGCCCCACATGGTAATTCCAGGCATATCCTTGAGCACTGAGAAGAACCAGTGGTTTCCATGTTAGCCGTGCACACCACGTGCTGTGGTACCTCAACCTGGCTTAACTAGCACTAACCTAATGCCCAATTATGTCGAACGTCTTGTCAGGTGCTTTTGTGCCACCTGCATACCTGCTTTGCTGAAGTTTCTGTTTGAGTGTTTTGCCCATTTTTAAATTGTGTTGTTTGTTTTCTTACTGTTGAGCTTCCAGCATTTTTTATGTATTCTGGACACAAGTATTTGTCAGATATGTGGTTTGCAAATATCTTCTCCCGGTCTGTAACTTGTCTTTTCACCCACTTAACTGCGTCTTTGACAAAGCAATAGTTATTAGTATTGATAATTTTCCATTTTTTATTTCTTATTTTTATTTGCATTTATTATACTTATATATTTGAGACAGAGTCTCGCTCTGTCACCATGTTGGAGTGCAGTGGCATGATCTTGGCTCACTGCAGCCTCTGCCTCCCGGGTTTAAGTGATTCTCCTGCCTCAGCCTTACGAGTAGCTGGGATTACAGTCAAGTGCCACCACGCCTGGCTAATTCTTGTATTTTTAGTAGAGACGGGGTTTCACCATGTTGGCCAGGATGGTCTCAATCTCTTGACCTTGGGATCTGCCCGCCTCAGCCTCCCAAAGTCCTGGGATTACAGGCGTGAGCCACAACACCTGGCCTCCATTTATTGACTTTTAGGAATCACGCTTTTGGTGCCGAGTCTAAGTACTTTTTGTTTAACCTGGTCACAAAACTTTTCTCCCATATTTTATTTTAAAAATGTTAGTTTTACTTTTCACATTTAGGTCTACGGTGTGTTTGGGGTTAACTTATGAAGAAAGTGTGAAGCTTAAATCAAAGTTTACTTTTTGGTAAACGAACATCCAATTGTCCCAACATCTTTTGTTGAAAGACTATTATTTTCCATCGAATGCCTTTGTGCCATTGTTATCGATTGGCCACATCTCTGTCGATCTATTTCTGGGCTCTCTATTCTGTTCCATTGATCTACATGTTTATCTCTTCACCGATATGACACAATCTTCATGACTGAAGCCCAAAGCAAGTCTTAATAATAAGGTCGTACCATTCCTCCTAATTCATTTTTTTGTTCAAAATTGTTTAGCCTATTCTACTTGGGTTTTTTTTTTCCTATGTAAATTTTAGAACCAGCTTCCCTATGTCTACAAAAAAAAATTTTTGCTGGAATTTTAATGACTTAATTTATATCTGTGGATAAGTTAAGGGGAAACTGACATTTTCTTATACCGAATTTTTCAACTTATTAACACAGTATATCTCCTCATTTATGAGGTCTTCTTTGATTATTTTTATCTGTATTTTCTAATTCTTACCACAAAGATTCTGTACGTTTCATTAGATTGATTCCTAAGAATCTCCTTTTGAGCTATTGTAAATGGCATTGTTTCATTAATTTCAGACTTCAGTTGTTCATTGCTGGTAGATAGAAACATAACTTACTCTTATTCTTGTTATTTTCCTTCCACTTGATTTTGGTTTGTTTTCTCTCATTTGTTTCTCATTTCTTAAAGTTAAAGCTTGTGTCATTGATTTTAGACGCTTTTCCTTCCTACCGTGAGTGAAGAACACTTACATAGAGAAAACACACTCTATGTTCCTTCCTGGCACCACTTTAGCTATGTTCTATACATTTGGATAGCACAAATTTTCATTTTTTTTTAGGTCAGGATTTTGTTTTGTTTTGTTTTTTTGAGATGGAGTCTCGCTCTGTCACCCAGGCTGGAGTGCGGTGGTGCGATCTCAGCTCTCTGCAACCTCCACCTCCCAGGCTCAAACGACTCTCCTGCCTCAGCCTCCTGAGTAGCTGGGATTACAGGCGCCCACCACTACGCTTGGCTAATATTTTTTTTGTATTTTTAGCAGAGATGGGGTTTCACTATGTTGGCCAGGCTGGTCTCGAACTCCTGACCTCAAGTAATCCTCCCGCCTCGGCCTCCCAAAGTGCTGGGATTACGTGTGTGAGCCACCGCGCCCAGCCAGGTCAGAATATATGTTAATTCCCATTGAGGCTGTGTCTGTGACTCATGGATTCCTGAAAGATGGGTCCCTTAATTTCCAAATGTTTGGATGTTTTCCTGTCAACTTTCTGTTATTGTCAGTTTAATTACATTACAGCCAGTATAAAGTCACACTTTTTATGAATTCTGTTTTTTAAAGTTTGTTAAGGTTTGTTTTATAATCCAGGATATGGCCTCTCAGGAATGCACCAGGTGCACCTGAAAAGCACGTGTGTTTGCTCTTGCTGGGTGGCACGTCCCGTAAGTGCTGGTTAGGGCCACTTAGCCGATGGTGTTATCGGGCCTCTTTTGGTCTTTCCAATGTTCTGCCTCCTAGCTCTACCAGTCTCTGGAAGGGAAATGTTGATGTGTCCAATTCTATCTGTGAATTTGTCTGTTTCCCCTTTTAGTTCTGTTTATTTTGAAGCGATGTTATCAGGCACATACTCACTGAGCATCGTTATGTCTTCCTGGTGAACTAACCCCCTTATCACTGTGCAATGTCCCTCTTCATGCCCAGAACTGTTGTTTACGCTGAGGCCTCCCTTGTTTGATGTTGATATAACCACTCTAGCTGTCTTTTGATTTACAGTGAGTTTCTTATAGATGACGACCAGCTGGGCCAAGCTTCTTTGTCCATTCTGACTCTGTCCGTCATTTAATTGGTGTGTTTAAGCCGTTTGCATTTAACATAACTATCGAGGTGTTTAGTTTTAGGTCCACCATCTTACTATTTCTTTTTTGTTTTTGTTTGTTCCAACTGTTTTCCTTTCCTCTTTTTCTCTTTTCCATTCTTTTCCTGGACTTTCCTTTTTTTTTTTTTTTTTTTTGATGGAATCTCGCTCTGTCACCCAGGCTGAAGTGCAATGGTGCCACCTCAGTTCACTGCAACCTCCGCCTCCTGGGCTCAAGGGATTCTCCTGCCTCAGCCTCCCGAATAGCTGGGACTACAGGTGCCCGCCACCACACCTGGCTAATTTTTGTATTTTTAGTAGAGATGGGGTTTCACCATGTTGGCCAGGCTGGTCTCAAACTCCTGACCTCAGACGATCCTCCCACCTCAGCCTCCCAAAGTGCTGGGATTACAGGCATGAGCCAGCTCTTTGTATTCTTATATTGTACAGTGTGTATTAGACTGCTTTCTGAATTAACAAAATGTCTTTTGTGGATCTGTTCATATCATTTTATTTTTCCTCTGATTTATCCATGGAATGAATTAGATTGTTGAATATCCTGATATTAAATCGCATTTATGTTTCTGGAAAAAATACTACATTGTTCAATTGTTCTATTCCTCTGTTATACTTCCATACTCTATTTGCCATCCCGATACGTAGAATTCCTGACATTCATGTCAACATTGGGGCTACAATGTAATTTACTCTTTTGTACGATGTTGCAGTTACGCTTGCTTTGTCCAGTTACGCTTGCTTCTAAAAGTGAGATCAGGCACTGTTTACCTTTTCCTGTGACACAGTGTTTGTTCACCGGCACTGTGATGTCCTTGCCTCTGAAGTCGAGTGTAACTCATCTGTGAAACCGTTTGTCATGATGCCTTATTGAAAGTGATGTTCTCGGACCAAATTTCTCATCCCCCTGCTTCCCCTTGGGCTGATGCTGGTGATTTATAGTTGGCTGGGCAGTTGCTTCCTCTGCGGTCCAAATTTTATTTCCATAAACATGCCGTTCTCATAGCGTAGTGCCTCAATTCACAGGCTCTGCCTTCCTCCGGCCCCCCGTGTGAGGCAAAGTGGTCTCAGGTCAAGGAATGTGACCCGGGTGGCTGTAGCTCCTCCTTCCCTCCAGCCTGCTCTCCAGGGCCCCAGGGGTCCTCCAGCAAGTGTCCTGCTTCTGTGGCCTCCACGGTCTCGTGGGTCCCCTCTCTGCAGGCTGGACTAGGATGCTGTGTGCACAGCCTGGGAAAGCTGCTGAAAACGCCTTTGCAAAAACTATAACTGAGAAAATTATGTTAGTGAAATAGATTAGACCTGACTTCATTTTCCTTTTAATTTTTTTTTTTTTTTTTGAGACAGAGTCTTGCTCTGTCACCCAGGCTGGAGTGCAGTGGTGCAATCCCAGCTACTGCAACCTCCGACTCCCTGGTTCAAGCGATTCTCCTGCCTCAGCCTCCCCAGTAGCTGCAATTACAGGCGCCTGCCACCACGCCCAGCTAAGTTTTGTATTTTTAGTACAAACGAGGTTTAACCATGTTGGCCAGGATGGTCTCGATATCTGCCCACCTCGGCCTCTCAAAGTGCTAGGATTACAAGCGTGAGCCACCACGCCCGGCCTCCTTTTAACTTTTAAACTGCCTTTGTTTATTCCTGGGTGTAGGCAGCGGGCAAGGTGAACCCACTGGGCATTAACACTGCAAGGGCAGAGGGCGGCCATTGCCCGGGAAGAGGGGCTGCTCCAGGGCCCCCTAAACACACTTGGCACAGGGCGCTGAGAGCCCCAACAATCCAGCTTCGACCCTGTTCCTCTGGGTTGTGAGGGAGGGGGCTCTGGTTGAGGTGTGAGGATACAAATGTCTTTTCATGGTTAGTGAGCTTGATTTACCCCTGTAAGATACTTCACCATATAATATGTGGGCCTTCACTTACATCATGCATTTCAAGCTGGAGCAACAGATCGTAGACATCACAGGAGCCTGTGGCACTGCGGAGACCCTCATGCATGAATCAGATACTGCATATCTGTGGTTTCAAAACTTAATTAGTAAAGGAGATCACGATTAGGAAAAAAAGCCTAAAACACTCCTTAGGGTGACAGTAAGTATGAGAAACACTGTCAGGGACAGGCCAGTTGCAGATTGCATGAAACTCCGGCTTCACCATTTAATTGTGTGTGTCTGTCATTTTAGTTGCGTTCTGATCTGCACGCCTGATTTTCTTTTTCTTTTTGTCCTTCATCAGGTTCAGCAGGATTCCTGTATTTGTGCATCCATTCAAAGAAACAATTATTGGGGGTTTATGCATGTTTTCTAAGACTGTTTTTGTCTTGAAATTAATTAACTTTCGTCTTGTGAATCTCCCTTTTGTCTTTTATTTGGTGTTTTACTGCCTTTCTTTATTATTAAATACCTAAGTGTATGGTTTTCCACTTTAACCAGGGAGACACTCCGTCTTCCTCCAGCACCTGTGACGTTCTCCTCTGAGCTGTCGGGAGAGTAAGCGCTTTGCTTCCTCACTTTGTGGTGAGTTTGAAACTTCTGGCATGTCTTGGGTTCTGGGCCAAGTGATGTCCACAAATCAATTCTTCTTTTCTATGGGCTGACAATTTTGCTCACCATTTTATTATCTATTTTTAATTGTATCGGGGGTTAGAATTGGAGAAAAAGGCCTGTAAAAATCACAACCAAGTTTTATACTTACGGTATTCGTTGTCAAATACATGATTGCTTTTGAAGACAATCCCCAAACATGAAATGAAACAACCAGATAGCCTCTGATTAAGGTTCAATCTGTGTTAATTGCTGAATTGAGTGTATTTATTTCACAATTCAATTCTTTTGTCTGTTTTAGTTTTTATCTCAGACATATATTTGATTCCAAAACAGACGGAATTTCTCGCTGACGCTCCTTTGATCCAGATCTTGTATTTGTGATCCTCTTGGCTTTATTCATTCAGCTGCTGTATATTTTGGTGCATGCATGAAGTTTTGTGACTGTTAAAATTTCTTTGGAAGCCATGCTTCTTATAATCATGCAGTGTTATATGTTCGTGCCTGTTTACTACTTTTCACCTAAAATTCTAAAATTCTAGAAGGGTGTTAATATGCTTGTCTGTTTTGTTTTTGTTTTGCTTTGTTTTTAGCATTTGCATTTTCCTGAACAGAAAGTCCAGGCCCCACACCCCCAGTCACTGAGGTTCTTGAGGTGCCTTTATTTTTCTTGTGGCTTCTTCTCTATCCAAGAAATGCAAATGGGGTGGCCTCTTTCCTTTCTCACTGAGTTTTGGCCTTAGAAAAATGTAAAGTGACTTAAAATTATTGCTAAACATTATAACCTTATTGTGGAAACTGACTTAGAAACTATAGATAAATGGAAAGAAACTGACTTGGAAACTATAGATACATGGAAAGAAAATGACTTGGAAACTATAGATGGAAAGAAACTGACTTGGAAACTATAGATACATGGAAAAAACCTACAGATAAACAACGTGTAAAGTCACCATCCAGGAGGAAACATCACGGCTGTCTATGGCTGCTCGGACTCCCTGGCACGAGACGCTGGGCAGGGTTTAGGGAGCAGGCTGCGTGTCTAGGAGTGACGTGGGCCCAGCTGTGGCTCATGGGGGTGGCCACGCAGGGGTGACAGAGGGAGGGGAGCCCAGTGCACCCCGAGCTGAGGCAAAAACTGCAGTCACAGTCCAGTGCTTCAGTGCAACGCTTCATGCAGGTCCTCAACCGCCACGCATGTATTCCGTCTTCTCTTGCCGGTGACTGTGAATCACATTTTGAAACCAGGACATAGACGTGGACTTCCTGTGTCTTGCATGTGTTTCCAGTTTGTCCTGGATCCGTAGGAGGCTGGGCTTACAGAGTGAGATGTTCGAGGCTTACAGGAAGCCAAGAGGAAGTGTTGAGTTGATGGCCTGGTAGACCGTCCCAGAATCCAGGGGGGCGTGTGGGCCGTACGTGGGCAATGGACAGTCAGCCCGTGCCAGCTGCCAGGGTTTCTGGGGGATGCTCCAGAGGAGTGGGCAGGAGAGCAGAGGAGGGTCCCTGCCAAGAGGGTCCTTGGGAAGAGGCGGGGACCTGTCCTGAAGCCTGAGGTGAAGGAGAGGAGAGCAAGGGCACCTCACAGAAGCCACAGGAGGGAGGCCTGTTGGGAGGATGGAAACCTGCTGAGTTTGAGGGTGAAGGACCGAGGAGGGTGCCTGCATGGTCCCCTCTAGAGAGAGCAGAGGGAGTAGAGACAGAGCATCTCTGCGGTTGTGACTGAAAGCGGGAGCTACTGTGGCACCCAGTTCCAAGAGGGAGCTGCATCCTTCGCTTGCGTTTAGACACAGCACATTTGTGCAGCCCTGACGGCCACCCCATGGCCCCCGCTGCCAGCCCCCTTCTAACCTGTGGCCTCCTTCAGTTCAGAAGACGATTACGGGACAAGCCGTTGACTTGGTTACTGAGAGAGGCTGGGCTGGAAGAAAAGGCGCGGATGTGTTTGACAAGCAGCCCAGGGAAGAGTGAGTCCCAGCCCTCAGCAGTCTCCCCGGGACTGAAACAGCCTAGGCCCTGCACCCAGGGAACAGTGAGTCCCAGCCCTCAGCAGGCTCCCTGGGAATGAAACTGCCTGGGGCCTGCAGTCCCACGTGGTGGTAAAGAGCTGGTCCCTGGAAAAGCTGTGGGGGCCCTGCGGTGGCTGAGCCCAGAGGGAGAAAGGAAGGGGCAGGCCACACGCTTGGTTGTGCACCTGCTCTCCTGCTGTGGCCAGACCAGCTCTTCTCCCCTGTGCAGGCGGTGCAGTGGGTGTCAGAAGGAGGGTGGCCTTTGCAGGCATCACTCTGGAGGAGGAATATCAGCCTTGGGAATACCCCTCCTCTAACAGGGGTACATGGGGTGCCCCCACTGGCTCTCATCACTTCCTCTGTTGCCAAGGGGACTGGCCAGGCCTCCGTGGGCCTCCACTGTGGGTCTCCACACTGGGATTGATGGTGATGCATTTGAGCCTGCACGTCCTCTGGGGTGGATGGCCAGTCCTCCTCACAGCAGTGGTGAGATGCTGAGGGCCCAGGCATGTGTGGGAGGCATGTGAGCCCCGGACACACACCAATGGCCAATGGCCACCCTGCTCAGCTCACTCCTGGCCTTGCTGGGCCTGTCTCTCATCTGTAAAATGAAAAGATTGAAGCAATTATTCCAATTGTTCTGAGGGCCTTTGATTCTAAGCTTTATTTCTGGAGAAAAAATATGTTTATGTTGAGGTCATTTTAGTGAATTGTTTCCCAGAGTAAATTTTATTTTAAAGGCAACTGTAACTCACTTGTTTTCTTCCTATTGTCCAAATCTTTGCACTGAAAATGCTGGTGTGTCTTTCTCAGTGTCTAATTCAAGCAGCTCAGATTCTTCAGGACAAGGAGGAGCAGGGGCCCCTTAAGGAAGCCAGGACAAAATTCTGGTGGGCACAGAGCACAGGCCGCTCTGTTGGTTCTCACTCAAACCCTCTCAACAAAGGGGGGCAACAATGGCAAACTCCATAATACCTGTTCCCATCCATCGTCCACCCATCCATCAACTCATCTATTATCCACCCATCCATCAACCCATCTATTATCCACCCATCCATCAACCCATCCATCCACCCATTCATCCACCATCCACCCATCCATTCATCCATCCATCATCTACTCATCCATCAATCCATGCAGCCAGCTATGCATAATCCACCCATCTATCAATCCATTCATCATCCACCCATCCTTCAATCCATCCATCCATCAATCCATCATCCAGTCAACCATTAATCCATCATCCCCACTCCATATATCTATCTTCCACTCATGCATCCATCATTCACTCATCAATCAATCCATCCATTCACCCATCCATCAATCCATCTCTCCATCATCCATCAATTCATCATCCACCCTTTCACCCATCCCTCCATCCATCCATCCACGCATCCCTTCATCCATCTATTCATCCACCTATCCATTCATCCATCATCTACCCATCCGTCAATCCATTTATCAGTCCATCCATGAATCCATCCTCATCCATCCATCCCTTCACCATTTGCCCACCCGCCCATCCCTCCATCCCTTCACCCATCCATCATTCATGCATCCACCAATCCATCTATCCATTCATTCCTTCACCCACCCATCCATCCCTCCATCCCTATACCCATCCATCCATCCATTTGTCCTCTACCCACCCACCCATCTGTCATCCACCCACCTATCCATCTTTTCATCCATCCATTCATTATCCACACACACACCTGTCTGTCATCCACCTACCCATTCATCTTTTCATCCATCCATCCATTGATCTTTTCATCCATCCATCCAAGGGGGATTTATGGAGCTCCTGCTTCCTGATTGCTCTGTTGTGTACCTGAGGCCCTGCCTCTACAGCTCAGCAGTCTTGTCCTGTATCATGTGATCATAAAGGTAAGGGGGCAGAGGAAAGAAGGCAAGCATGGTTAGGGGATCGAGGGTGGAGTGAGAAACTAAAACCTAGAAAGCTCAGGGGACCCCCACTTGTCACACCAGCTCTGGCCACTCTCATTTTCAGTTATAGCAGATTAAGCTGCACACACCGGATAGACAGATACACAGCCAGATACAGACTGACATAAAGATGGAGGTAGATGGATCCACAAATAATAGACAGATAGATACAGAGATCAGTGAGTAACAGATAGATGAGAGATAAATATAGATGATAAAAAGATGATAGATGGATGAATGATAAAGGGTTAGACAGGTGGATATGCAAACTTTCATACCTACAATTCAGACACAACATTGCATCTGTGTGTGTGTGTGTGCATGTGGGCACTTGTGCTGGACACACGGCAGATTTTCAATGAGCATTTGCTGCTTGAATGTCTAAGGGGCATCAACTGGTTTTCCTAGAATCCCTAGAGGGGTCTGCCAGGGAAGGAGTCTCCGGCAAGATTTCTCAGAATTGGTGTAGAACGTGCAGAATTCTGAACCTCACATGGGTGGTGGGATTTGGGGCTTCTCAGGACAGGGCCCAGGAGACACTGTGTAGGCTGCATCTGGGGAGCACAGGCCTGCAGGAGGCTGCACAGCAGCCTGGTCCTACAAGCAGAGGCCGTGCTGGCCCTGAGGCTTTGCAGTTCTGTCCAACTGCTTCCCCCTCACAGCGGAGACATTGAGGTTGGGGTGGGAGTGGTGACGGCCCCAGCACCGGGGAGTCCTGACACAGGGACCTCCACCCTCCACGCAGGGCTCAGCCCACAGAGGCTGCTGCACCCCGAAGCTGCACCCTGCAGCTCTCACACTGGCCTGTGTCTCCCCATTCCGACACCAATCAATAGCCATCTGCTAAGAAGAGAAAGTGCAGACAGGTGTGCTGGGTGCATAATGGTGCTGTGGCCGTCCCTCCCATCTGGGCACCTCCTGGGGTGTCCGATTTCCTCACTCAGTTGCCCAGCTACCTCCCCCAGGAAGTCCCCCTGGATGCCCTTGCCCAGGGTGAGTGAGTTTCCCTCCCTTGGGGCCCCTTACTCTGGACATGTGTCGATCCACCCCTGACAGTGGCCCTCAGCTTTCATGTCCCACCCACAGGGACTCGGGATCCCTGAAGACAGAGGCCACATTCAATTCATCTCAGTCCCAACACCAAGCACAATGTCTGCAGAAAGCAGTGACTCAATACATTTTTTGTTTAATTTGCCCAATTTGGTCAATAAAAAAAAGAACTATTATCCTGCACTAGAATTCCCAGCTGAATTTGCTGCCTGAAATCTGCTCTAGAAGGAAAAATAGACGTTAGCTCCGAGTCTCTGCAGACTGCACAGCCCTAGGTTGATGTAATTAACTTCCCCGGCCTCCAAGGTAGTTTGATGTTAGTTCAATTTTATTATATTTCAGAATTTTCTCTCAGGTTTTTCTTCAATTCCTCAGCTTCATTCAAAAATAGTACCTAGACGAAGTCTTGACAGAGAAAGAGATGTTATTTGTGTCTCTGTTACATCTGAAATTATATTGAATTGTTTTCTTGACGCAAGCGCCCCACCCTCAAAGTCCCCACTGCAGCAAACGCAGCCCGGCTGGGGGCAGCTGGGGCAGGGATGGGCCAGGCATTGTTCATCGTGTGCTGGTCCCCTCTGCAAGGGCTGTAACGGAGGGGGCAGCCTCTCCCTGAGTAAAGCTGAGGGCTTCCCACGCCTGCTCCAGGTCCTTCTGCCCTCTTGAGAACATTGTTTGAAGAAATACCTCGGGGAAGAAGAAGTGCAACTCTGTGGCTGATGGAGGAGCAAGGGCGTGCTTTGCAATCAATAGGAAGCCACTCGGCGGCTTGAGAGCTGTCCTAGGAGGCCGGCGGCATTTCCTTTGGAATCCCAGACAGCAAATGCAGAGGAAGGGTGGGGACTTGCAGAGCGGTGGTTTCAGCGGATACCTGAGTGCCTCCGGGAATGAGCTCAGGAGGCGTCAGAGGCCTGGATGGTGTCTACGGCAGAAATGGGCCTCTGGTCAGCCCTAGGGGGTCAGGGCTAAAGGGTGGACGTTCCCTCCATGACAGTCTTGGCAAAGCTCAGGACCCGCCCCCAGCTGCAAAACCCTCCCTGAGGTGGCTCCCTGCCTGCTGTGAGGTGAGGGAGGACACAGGGGTAGGTCTGTGGCTGTCCTCCACCTCCGTATCTCAGCCCAGCAACCTGGCAGTGCCTCCAACTCGGTTCGCCTTTATTCCCGTCCCCTGATATCCCAAACATCCGTAAGTCTTGTCTATTTCACATCCTGGATGTCTCCGAAAGGCACTAATTTCTCTCCATCTGGACCACTGGCATTGGCCCAAGCCACTAGTGTCTGGAGCCCGGGCAGGTGGAAAGCTCCATCCATCAGACCCGTGCCCCCTGCCCACCCCTGAGGCCTTCCCTGGTCTCTGTCACAATGCTACCTTCACGTCATGTGTACCTTCCTCTGCCCGTTAAATCCATCTTGTATGGAAATAGGTTCCCCTAAGCCTGTCCCCTTGTAGTGCCACTTTGGTGGATAAAACCCTAAAACCCCTGTCTCTGCGATGATCCCACCAGAAGCCTGGGCATCAGGCCAACTTCCTCTGTCCCCAAGTGCTGCTAATTTTACTTCCCAAGTACTTCTCAAATGCACCCCTCATTCCTAACATTTGTAATTCCCAAGGACTTCCCCTGTGCTCAGCTTCCAGAGGGTCTCCTTACCTGCAATCTGGCCTGGATGACTCTCTGACATCCAAGTATGTGTTGCATTCTCCTTGGGAGACCTGCCCTGCTCCGACCGGATGCATCTCTCACCAGTGCCACGCTGGTCGCAGACAGCCGGTACACGGCAGGCTCCTGGCCTCTGCACTGCAGCTCTAGCTGCTGCCTCCACCTTCTCTGCTCAGCTCTCCTTCTCTGGAAGCCTTTCTCCCTTGCGCTCGACCCTCTAGACTTGGCGGCAACGTCCCTGCCTGCAGGAAAACATCCTTGAGCTGAGCTTCCTCACCTAGAATTGCTGAACATCTCCACATGACATTAAAATTATCTGTTTTGTTCCTGCCACTAAGATTACACATGATCAAGGAAATAGTATGTAAAAATGTCAGAATGCACAAAAATGTAAAACTCAGTGTATACATAACATGCAGATAACCAATCCTAGAAGGCAAAAAAAAAAAAAGCTAAAGTTGCATGCATGGCAAACCTGGCAAAAGGTTGACAATCACCATGGATGAGAACGACACACACCAATGGTGGCTATGGCCAGATTACGCACAGCACGAAGGCTCAAAGGCAGTGCGTGGAACCACATGGGACAGCCAGGCGGATGGAAACCAAAGACAGTGAAGCACAGGAGTGTTTGCGGTGGCCTCCTGGCTTGTCTCCGGGCCTGTGAGTGCAGCAATGCTCATATGCTTGGATACCTCCAATTCTAGACAGCTCCTCCTGTCCATTCTAGACAGCTCTTTCTGTGCCGCTTGTGGGGAGGATGGGAGTGAATTTCTAAAATATTTATTCATTTTGCCTTGGTATTGGCATTCTAATGACAAATATTGAGGTTATAATTCTAAGTAAAATAAAACTTTTATCCAAAGCTCTATGAACAGCTCAACAAGTGAAATAATCTAAATGTCCAAAAATATGGAAAGATGATATAAACTGTGATGTAGCCATTTGATCAGTATTTCTGAGCTACTGGGTACACCTATACGTGTATATGTATATGTGTGTGTATATGAATGGGTATGCATACATATATTTTTTAAAATGTGGCCCCCACCCTAGGATCTGTAACCCTAAATGGGTTAGGGGACTCTGGCCTCTTTGCGTAAGTCTTGGGAGGAACTCTCTTATGTAGAGGCCAGAGCCCCAGTTTTCCAGCCCTCCTTGCAGAGAGAGAATGGGCCATGGCCCAGGTCCTGCCAGTCAATGCTCCCAGCAGAGCCGAGCAACCAGGGGCTGGCAAAGACCCTGGGAGGCTGGCTTTGCCAAGAGCAGCAGCAGCGCCCAGCACCCATGGTGCCGGCACAGGAAGGCAAGCTCCCGGATGAGTCCGGCGGCACAGGGGTTCTGTCTCTTTCTGTGGTTCTGTCTCAGGGGTTCTGTCTGTCTCAGAAGTTCTGATCCTGTGCAGCAGCCCTGAGTTTGTGGCCACCACGCCTGGTTTCTCAGCCCTTCCAGAAGGGCTGCAAGCGGTGCAAGAGGAATATATTTCTTTTCCTTTTTCTTTTTCTTTTTGCTCAAATGGCTGGACTGGACTTGCTTTCTGTTGCTTGCACGTGAGAAGGCCGTCTGAGTATTCTGGTTTGGCCTCTCAAAGTTTATGGGGAAATTCTTATGATATAGTGCTTAGTAAAAATTAGTACTAAACAGCTAAACAATAAATTATAATAGTAAACAAAACTAAAATTGACTGAAAAACATAGCAGCAAAAATTCTACAATCTATATGAGCAAATCACAACCAGAGATATGTAAAAAGGGGTAATATGTCTTGGCCAAGTGGCATTTACCCAAAAAATATAAAATTGGTTTAAGATTAAGAAAAAATATCAATGGATGAAATCTACCACCTTATTAGAATAAAAGGGGGAGCTATCATATTTCAGGAAAAAATGTCAATAAAATTCAAAGTCAATTTATGATAACTCATAGTAAACTTGAATAGAAAAAATGTCCTTAATTCTGTAAGGGGCATCTATGAATAAAACCTACTGCAAGCATTACAGTTAATGTCAAAGTACTGCAGCTCTCCGCCTGTGATGGTTAACTTCCTGTGTCTATTTGGCTAGGTTACAGTGCTCAATTATTTGGTCAAACAGCAGTCAAGATGTTACCATGAAGGTATTTTTTGGTGTGATTAACATTTAAATTAGTAGACTTTGAGTAAAGCAGTTGACCCTCCACAATGCCAGTGGGCCTTGTCTAATCAGTTGAACACTTAAGAATCAAGACTGTTTCCTGATGAAGAAGCAATTGTAACCCCAGATGGCAACATGGAAACTCTACCAGAGTTTCCAGCCTGCCAGCCTACCCTACAAATTTCAGACTTGCAAGCCTCTGGAATTGTGTGAGCCAGTTTCCTTAATATCTCTATCTATCTGTCTGTCTGTCTGTCTGTCTGTCTGTCTAGCTATCTATCATCTATCTATCCACCTATCTATCCATCTATCATCTATCATCTATCTGTCTTCATCTGGACCATTAGCTCTGTTTTTCTGGAGAACTCCAACACAGACTTGGGGACAGAGACTGGTTCTAGAGAAACCAAATCTTAAGACGGAGTTTTCTGAATTTGTTCTAAGGTTTCTGGAATTTAGTTCTCTAAACTGATTAGGTTTAAACCATGAATGAATGATTCTATTTCCAATAGTGAGGAGACCACTAATAGTCTGTGGTGTTGAGTAAAAAAATTATACCAGACATTTGTTTAAACATGGCACGAATGAATGTATTAAACATGGCTGCAATGGAGGAGAGAAATTGAATCAGCTCTGACTACAGCAAAGACAGCTGGAGACTTGAACCAGCAGGCATGGTGAGGAGATCAGCGGATGGAAAACTAGCAAGAGGAAGTTGATGAGGTAGCAAGTATGGGAGGATTCTTGCTAAACTGACTCAACAGGACGCTTCGTAAGGCAGGGAGAGGTCCTCAGACATCAAGAGCGAGGGGTGGGGGCAGAATTTGGTAATGGAGGGGGGATTCTTGTTAAATTATCTTTACGGGATTCTTTGCTAAAACTGAGCTGGGAAGGGGAGCAGGCTCAGGCCAAGGCCTCATTGGGAAGAGGACTCTCAGGAGCCTGACTGAAGTTTGGTCGAGGAGGGAGTCCTTGTCTATGCATGAAGTGGCAAGAGAGAAATGCAGAATATCACCATGGGATGCTCCTAATCCAATACTCGTAAGAGTCGAGGTTCTGGGGGACTGTGTATACTATACTTTTGAGCATTACTGTCCAAATAATGAGTATATTGAGATTTACTGGTTTCGCCTAATGTTGATGGACAAAGTGGGGAAAGAAAAGGATGAGCTCAGGGACTAGAATTCCCAACTCAATCACTACACGAATAACCTGAAAGCTTCTCTGTCTGCCCTGAAAGAAACCCTTCCCTCCTGTAGCTGCAGGGCTGAGAGTGAAACCCAAACCCAGAGTCTCATTCTGTGTGTGGCTGAATTACAACTGCAAGTTGACCTCCCAGCCTCACAGGGCTGTTTTCTATTAAAGTGAGTGCATTCATTCCTAAAATCAGGAATGAGCCACTCACATTCAACATTGTACTGGAGGTCCTTGGCAGTGCTATGTTGAGAAAAATGAAAAGAGATAAAAAAAAATAGAAAGAGAAAAAGAAGTAATATCTTTGTAGATGACATGATTATGTGTGAAGAAAATTCAAGGGAATCTACAAGCAAGTCATTAGATTTAATTAGTGAATTTATCAAGGCCAATATAAAAACTAAATATTATTTCCATATGCTTGTAACAAACAATTAAACAGTTACTTTAAAAAGTACTACCTACAATAGCATTGAAAATTAAATATCTACTGACATATGTGCAAGAAATCTACATTAAAGAAAAATAAATATTGCTGAGAGAAACGAAGAGGGTCTAAATAAATGTAGAGATGTACCATCTTCATGGATTGGAAGACACAGTATCAACATGTCAGTTCCTCCCACATTGAGCTACAGACTCATATAATTTCATTTAAAACTCCATCATATTTCTTTTGTAGAAACACCTAAGGTGATTTTAAAGTGAATAAGGAAAGTCAAGTGACACAGAAGAGACAAGACAACCACTGGAACAAATAACTCATTGAAAGACCAACCACCAAACTCCAAGACTCTCCGTAAAGCCAAAGCAATATAGACGCCATGGTATTAGCATGAAGTTAGATAAATGAATCAATGGAACATAATGTGAAGGCCTGAAATAGACCTACACATATGCCAAAGATTCACCAGAGAAAGGAAGGGTGCCTCAGTAAATTGCCTTAGTCAATCCCCATGGAAAAAGGAATCTTCATTTCTGCCTCATGCCATTGATTTGAAGTGATCATTGTCCTAAATGTAAAAGCAAAAATAAAAAGCATTTAGAGAAAAACAAAATAGGACAGCAAGACCACATCTCTCTGACCCTCACCTTCTTTCTAGGGGCTCGCCTGATTAGGCCAGGCTTACCTAGACAATCCCTTTTGATTAACTCAAAGTAAATGGATTAGTAGCTAATCACTGGAGTGGTTTCTCATCATATTCACAGCCCCGGCTTCCCACACACACTGGTGGGGAGGAGCTTATTCAGAGGGTGTACTCTGGGGCAGGAATCTTGGAGGTCACCTTAGAATTCTGTCTAGCACAGACATTGTGTCCAAAACATGCTGATTTCTCAAATATATGTCTATTGAGTGTGAAAGCTTCTGCTAAATACCTGAAGTTAAGACTAATGAGCGTGGAATAATTGCAATAGACAGTGGCTGTGTTTCCTGCAGGAGTGGAGCTCAGAATTCAGGACCCCTCGCTCATCTGCAGGTGTGTGGGGTCAGCCAGGGTCCACTCAGGACTGGGCTGTTGTGAGCTGGCCTGGGGGCCAGAGGTGCTGGGACGGCCTCCAGGATGTGAGCGTCCACCTTGGGACCCGTGGAGGGAGCTGCCTGGTGTTTTGAGCAGGAGAGGTTGAGCTTTCTCCCCTTTCCTTATTCACTTCACTGGAGGAATGCTGTGCCCACCAGGGGTCTCTGCTCCAGCCTGTCTGGGTGGAGAGGGCCAGTGATGGATAACGGTGGAGGGGAGTGGCCAGAGGGGGCCCACAGTGCTAACATCTGTGTTGCGGGGGTGCAGAGGGGCAAGTCCTGGAGTGGTGGGCTTGGAGCCAAGAGGACCCGGGGCAGAAAGGAAGCCCCCACAGTGCTGACCAGCCACGTGGGAGGAGGAATAACAGCTCTTCCAGCTTCCGCAGGTGCTGGGTCAGGACGCACGGGGGCTCCATTAAAGGAAAGGCAGGCTGAGGGGCCAGCTGTGCACTCTGGGTTCATGACTGACCCATGGAACGGACGGGCGCAGGGGCCAGGCAGACAGAAGCCAGGACAGACCTGTCCTCCAGGGGAGGGTGATATGTGAGGTCTGAACTCCAGTGTGGGAGAGAGGGGCCTATGTTCCTGACCCCACCTCTCCCTTCCCCTGCTTCTGGGTCGAGGAGAGGACCTTTCAGTGTGAGTGGGGAGGGGCTGAGACACAGGCTCCCCCGGCCCGGGGCTCTGCAGCCACCGTGCTGACCCTGCACAGACCTTCCAGGTCCTGAGCAGCCCTTGGCCAGAAGCAAATCCGTGTGGACAGGAGCTCATGGTGAGATTGAGACTTTATTTAGAAATCAAAAAGAAAAAAAAGAAAAAAAAAAACCCTCAACAAGCAAGAGAACATGACAAATTCTTGCTACCATAGTAACTAAGACGGTTGGAAGGATGAGCTGGGGGAAGAGCCTGGAGGACCAGTGCAATTGTCCGTGGCTTCATCTCCTGAGACCCCAGATGCCTTCTGCGGCCGCTTTCTCCCAAATTCCCCACCTGGCAGTGGGGAGGAGGCTGGCTTGTGAAATATGGTTTTGAGCCCGACCTCCATGCTCCGTGCCCACCACAAAGCAGCCTCCCACAAGCCAGCCCCCCAACAAAGCAACCCCAAAGTCCCTGCCCAGCTCGGGGCCTTCCCCAAGACCCTTCCTTTGCTGTCCTGCTGCCCTGGTTTTCTGCTTAAAGCCATATCACATATGAGCTTTCTGTTGTGGCCCATCATGCAGGAGCACGCTGGGCCTGCAGGCTTGCCTCCTTCTCCATTCAGAGATCTCACTCCTCAGAACGCCGGCTGCCGGTCCTTGCTCCTCCTCCCCTGCTGTGAGGACAGTGGCCTACGTTTCCTGGGGGCTGGGCCCATGAGAGCCAGACACCAGGGTCTCTGTGAGGAGATGGGGTCAGTGGGTCCTGAAGGCACAGTGCTGTGTCCAGTTGGGGGACAGAGGAGGTGAAATCAGAGAGAAAGAGGCTGCGTGTCAGGGCTTCAGGGACCCCAGACCATGAGGAAGGACCCCAGGCCAGGAGGAAGGGAGTTGTTTAAAATTCAGCGATGAGAACATGGGCGTTCAGATAAGGAGTTGTGAGCTGTGAGGTGGGGGGTGCACACGGCCACAGCCCAGCGGTCCCGGGAAGGCTGGCAGGGAAGCTGTGAATCCTGAAAGGTAGAACAGAGTCAGCCAGGGACCAACCAGGAAGAGCCTTCCCCACAGAGAACCCCACACCACCAGAGAGACCAGTGCAGATGGAGGGAGACCCAGCAGAGAGACCTTCCCCACAGAGAACCCCACACCACCAGAGAGACCAGTGCAGATGGAGGGAGAACCTGGCAGAGACCTTCCCCGCAGAGAACCCCTCACCACCAGAGAGATCAATGCAGGCAGAATGAGACCCAGCAGAGACCTTCCCCACACCGAACCCCTCACCACCTAAGAGACAAGTGCAGATGGAGGGAGAGCCCAGTGGAGACCTTCCCCACCGAGCATCCCCGCATCACCAGAGACACCAGTGCAGGCAGAGAGAGAACCCGGCAGAGAGGGGCCTGCACATCAGTCACCAGGAACCCCTTCATAAAGTGGCAGCAAGACCCCTTGGCACAGCCACCTGGATGCTACAGGAAAGGTAGTGAGTCGAGCTCTGACTCTGAGCTCTGCTGGGTGCTGGTGAGTCGGGAGCCCTGACTCAGCTCTGCTGATCAGCAGGTGGTGGTGCCCGCACCTTAGAGGGTTTTTGGTGTTACCTGCTTTCTTTAAACATACGCATATGGTTTCCTCAGAGGACCTAGTCTTAGGGTCGTGCCCAAAGAAATGCCCACCAAAAACAGACACAAGAATGTTCACAGTAGCCTGCCTATTGCCAAAAAACAGAACCACCTCAAACGTATACTCAAAATGAGGAGGTTTCAAAAAGGGTAATTGAAGGCCAGGCACGGTGGCTCACACCTATAATTCCAGCACTTTTGCAGGGCCAGGAGGAAGGATCACTTGCAGTTCAAGGCCAGAGTGGCAACATACGGAGACCCCAAAGAAAGAAAGAAAGAGGGAGGAAGGAGGAAAGGAAGGGAGGGAGGGAGGGAGGGAGGGAGGGAGGGAGGGAGGGAGGGAGGGAGGGAGGGAGGGAGGGAGGGAGGGAGGGAATGGGAAGGTGAATAAGATCTTGTGGCTTCAGGGCTCAAAGGGAACTTGAGTTTGCTCAGGTCCTCCTGTCCGCAGGGGAAAGGAGTGGGGAGGTGAGGGAGGGAGGGAGGGGAGGGGAGAAAAAGAGCAGGGAAAGGGAGGGAGGGAGACAGTGGGGAGGGGACAGAGAGAAACAGGGCAGGGAGGAAGGCAGGGGAGGGAAGGGAAGGAGGCTAGGGAGGGGAGGGAGGGTGGCAGGGGAGGGAGGACCCTGGAGGGAGGTTCACTAGCCAGCAGTGACGGGTAGCACCATGAGGGAACACAGGGCAGGGGCAGCTGGGTTGGGAAGGAGGATGTCCTTCGGCTGCCTGGAGGGCCCCACGGGTTACCTGGGCACCTGCCACCGCCAGCCACAACCTGGAGGAGGAGAGCTCCTCACATCCTGACAGTGTCTGGCAGGCTGAGTCCCAGGCCTATATACAGGGCCAGACAGGCCTGCAGGGCTATGAGTGACCAACATCAGCCTCCCGTCCAGGGCCCGGCCAGGTGCCTTTGGCTGGGACCTGGCTGTGTGGCCACGGAGCAGAGGAGCCTGGCCAGAGAGAACAGGGGAGGCGAACGGGACCCCACTGGGCTCCAGAACCCACCCTGCTCCCTCCACACAGCTGGGCCTGGGCAGGTCGGCCACTCTGGCTGGAGTCTGGGGGCGGAAGCGAGTCAGGGCTCAAGGCTCCTCCTGCTCTGTTCAATCCCGGGTCCCCTTGAGTGTCTGGTTCCTGCCGATTTTCCCAGGAGACCCCAGGCCAGCTGCAGGAGGCCAGGGTTGGACCTTCCATTCAGCTGAGTCCAGTCGCCTCCAAGAGCTCTGCTCAGGGCCCTCTGGGTGCTGCTGTCCACACAAGGCCGGCTCTGTCTCTGCCTCCCTGCCCCACTCAGGGAGGGTTGGGTCATGGTAGGGAGGCCCTGGGGTGCTCAGAATGAGCCAGTGAGTGTCTGGGCAGCAGGAGTACCTCGCTTCCAAGGAGGATCAGTTTCCCAACGCTGAGGCCAACACTGTCTGGAGCCTTGAGGAGGGCCCAGGTGGCAGATACCAGGACGAGTGCAGCCTCTGCCACCCTCACCTCCCCAAAGCATCCGGTCTCAGACACAGGGAATTGTAGCCGAGGGCCAGGGTCCCAGGAGGATCAAAGGTGGGACCTTCCAGGGTGGTCGCCTGTGACCGTCACTGCTTTCAAACCACCAGGGGCAGCGCGTCTGCCCCCACAGCCTGTGCCACCAGGAGAGACCAGGCCATCCATCTGGGTTTAATTTGGAAATTAGGCAGCGTTCAAGTTCCATTATGTGGCAGAATTAGCCGCAGAAGCCAAGGCAGCGTCGCGCGTGGAGAATGAGCTATGGCTTCGTTAATCAGGGGAGACAGCGCTGGGAACCAGGAGGCCGGCGAGGTCACCAGAGGAAGGAGGGGCTGCAGCCGCCGTGGGGTGCCAGACACCTGGGCCCCACCTCGCTGCCAGCTGCCCTCAGAAACCCAGGTCTGGTGGGCTCCCAGCTCCAGCCGGCCCATTCCAGGCCAGACACCTGCCTCACTGCCAGCTGCCCCGAGAAACCCTAATGTGGTGGGCTCCCAGCTCCAGCTCCCAGCTCCCCGGCTCCCAGCTCCAGCCGGTCCGTCTCCGGGACACTCCCGGGTATGGGTGTTTGTTCTCTACCCTGCTCCTCTGTCCCGAAGCCGGTCTCCCCTCCTCAGACCTGACTCCATTCCAGGAACCCCCATGAGAGGGGCAGGTGGGCCATTTGAGGGGGAGGTTGGGATCTGTGCTGGGTGACAGGGGCTTAAACCACCATCTGTGGCAACGCTGGGAGGACAGGACAGGACTCAGCGTGTCCGGGGGAAGCCGGTGCAGCCCGGCCCTGAGGGCCTCAGAGCGCAGCGCCAGGGGAATCTGAGCCTGAGTAAGGACAGTGACAGGAGTGGGGAGAAGAGACAGAATGTGGCAAGGGCAGGAAGTGACAGGGAGCCCTCGCCTCCTCCTGTGCCTCCTCCCGGGGGTCAGCCTCGAGGGAGGGGCCTCTCCCAGCCTCCCAGAGGCAGGACTTGTCCCCATGCTGGGCCTGTGTGTCCCACTGGAGGCAGGACTTGTCCCCACGCTGGGCCTGTGTGTCCCGGCCAGACTGCTGATTCTGACCTGGCATGGGCAGCTCCTGAGTACTGAGAGACCCTCACCCACAGGGCCCCTGCTGAGGTGGCTTCCCCGGTGCCTGGAGGGTGACCAGAGGGTGACAGTCACCTCTGTGCTGTGCCCCTCTCTGGACAGGCCACACGGCCAGCTCCTGCTGCCTGCCAGGTCTGGGTACCATTGGCAAGCTGTGCCAGGGCCACCCACCCCAGGGCCTGCGGAGGGGCCTGAAGGTCTCAGTCAATGGGGCTCCCCATCCTGCAACCTGCTGTGAGGGTGGAGCTGCTCTGACAGGGGAGGGGAGGGTGTCGGATTGGGGTGGCCTGGGACAGCCACAGCGGGGACATGGGCACACAGCGGGGACACGGGCACACAGCGGGGACACGGGCACACAGCAGGGAGACAGGCACACAGCAGGGAGACAGGCACACAGCAGGGACATCAGCACACAGAGGGGAGATGTCCGCTGTTGGAAGACAGAGATAGCTTGGAGGGAGGCAGCCACAGGCCACGGAGCACCAGGAGCCACCAGCATTGGGAAGGGCCCTCCAGTCCCCCGGGGCACAGCCCGTCCTTGCCTTGATCTCAGGTTTCTCCCTGTGAACTGTGAGAGGAGGGATCTGTTTTCAGCCACCTGGCCTGTGCTGCTTCCTGAAGGCTCTCTGTGGTGGCTGCTCTGCCCCAGGCTGACCTTTGATCTGCCCCAGGAAGAAAGAAGAAGAAGCCTGTCTTGGGGGCAGGGTCTCTGCAGCCCCCCAGGCCAGCCCCTCTCAGCAGCAGGCCTGCTGCACTGGGACATCTTCTGCTCCCTGAAGAGAGGTCTCTGCCAGGGAGGAGGCAGGAAGACCCCCTGACTGGGCTGAGGCTGGCGGTTGGGAGTGGAGTGGACTCAGCCCAGAAAGCCCCCCAAACCCCCTGCCGGTCCTCTAAGGGGAAAGCCAGCCCCTGTGCATGGCCGGGCACTCCACCAGTCTCCAGGTGTGCACCCCCGCTGCTGTGCCCGCAGGGAGGAGGGCTCTGTGTGCCTGCCACCCCCTCCTCCCTCCCCCACAGGCCCTCCAGGGCTTCAGAGGGGTTATCTCCTCATGATGTATGTGGATCTTGCCATCTGGCTGCAGCACCCAGAGGAACTCCTCCCAATTCTCCCCTTTAGGAGACCTCTCCCCTCCCTGTCACCCCCTCCCAGGGCCTTGCCTCACTATGGCTTTGCTTCTGTATCTTAGGGTGCAAAGATGCACCTGCCACCCAGTAGCTGTGCTAAGTGAGTTTTCCTCCCCGAGGCCCACTGGCTGGGGGGATGGGGGCCCCTAGGATTCCAAGGACCAGGAGAGGACAGTGTCAAAGACCAAGCCGCAGGCTGCCTCAGGGCCCCAGGACCCCGCCTTGTGCTCATACCTCCCAGAAGCTGGTGCCCCCACCCCTGTCTTGGCCACTCCCTACCACTCCCTGAGTGGGTGCTCTTCCCAGCACCTGGAGCTCCAGGTGGGGTTCAGGCTGGATGGGGAGCAGAACCCTGTGTGTGGGTGGGCTGCACCGCATAAGAGCCTGCAGACGGTGTGGACACTTTACCTCTGCTGCAGTTCTCTAACTTGTTTGGGGCCGAGGAGTGACAGTCTTACCAGCCAGTGGGCCCGGGGAAGCCCCACCTCCCATTCCAGGCTCCCTCTGGGCTGGGCTAAGGGCTGAGTACAGGAGTTGAGTCTGGGAGTGGAGCAGATGTGACGCTTGCAGCCTGGTGCAGGTGTGGACTTTGGTGTCCCCTCCTGAGCCCCTGCCATCGTCATCACAGAGCTGCCCTGGGACCTGTAAGACCAGGAAGCTCCCGGTGCCCAGAAGACCTGCTGGCTGCTCCCATCAGGTTCCCCGCACACACCTGCGCTGATGCGATGCTTAGCGGGGTCCCTGCCAAGAACCCCAGGCCAGGGCTGCAGGGACAGCGAGCCATGAGGCTGCCCAGTGCCCAAGAGAGAAGACAGTGGTGACTCAGTGGTGGGGAGCAGCGGAGACCCCCTCACTGGACCCTCCCGGCCACCTCCCTCCACTGGTGCAGGCCAAGGGATCAATTGCAATGGTCTGGGGCCCACAGGTGCTTGCTGGGACCACCTGCTCACAATGCTCCTGCCCACGGAACACTTGAACAATTGTGGGCTCAAACCCTTCACCATCTCCCATCCTCACCTCTGAAGTGCAAGTGATAAAAAACCCTGGGCAAGGGTTCTGTTTGTTTTGCTTTTCGTTTTGGGGCTCAGTGAGACTCTAGGAAAAGCCTTGCAGGGTGTGGGTAAGGTGGGTGGAGGGGCTACCCGCAGGTCTTTAGTCAGTGCCATCCCCAGGGCTCGGCGCCCTGTGCACGGCCAAAGTATGTCATGAGGACACAGACTCCCAGAGCTGGAGACACCACTGGGAGCTTCCTTCCCCAACTTAGCAGTCACTGCGGGGACCCTAAGGGAGGGGCAGGGAGGTGGGTGCCCCTGAGCATCAGCCTTGGGGGGTCCTTCTTGGCCAGCCTCCTCCCCACTGCAGGGGAGACCTCAGGGCCCTGGGGACCCAGTAAGGCCAGGGCCTGGGGAGGGTGGGGATCCTTCCTGGGTGGGGGTTCCCCGGGGGTCCTGGGGAGGGTGAAGAGGGTGGGGTCCTTCCTGGGTGGGGGCTCCTCTGGAAAGCGCCAAGGGGAGAGGAGACATGCTGCATCCACGCGTTCCCTTCTTTTTTTTTCCTTTCAGAACCTGCTTTAGGGCAGTGGGGCCAGGACGCCCCCTTCTTGGGTGGTCTCACGTCCTCAGGAGACTTTGCTCTGGGGGGAGGCAGGGTCTCAGGTGCAGGAAAGGAGCTGGTGGTGGTTCAGGACTGAAGAGACTCATGGTACCTGCTGGCTTTCTAGGACAAGAAGGACATCCCGGGGAGAACACATGGGGTACGAAACGCAGGACAAGGACTTCCGGGGGAGAGCATGCGGGGCCCCACACGCCATGGACAGCTCACCGGGATGGGTTGGGGTGTGCAGGCCTGGCGGGGAGGGGTCTTGGCAGCGGCGGGGGGCGACCTAGGCTTCAGGGGTTCTCTCTGCTCCTTTGAGGACACGTTGACCACGGTGGGGGGCAAAGAGAACTGCCCCGGAGGCACCGTCCCAGCCGGAGCCCCTTCCTGTGCTCAGGAGCCTCACAGTCCAATATAGAAGACGTCGTGTTCAATTATTCTGCGACAAAAGCCAGGAGTTTTCACAATTCCACACCCCATTAGCTGATAATTCAGCACAGTCTCTCATCTACTGTGACTATATTTTATACAAATTATTTCGGACAAGAATTCAGTCCTTAATAACATTGATCTTCATAAAATTGTCACCCAGCATCTTGTCTGGGGCCCCTGAACTTCAGTTTGATGTTACAAATCAAAGTGGGAGACGGCTACGGACGACCTCGTGGTCCGGAGCCCATAGCGGACGCGTCGCAGGCCTGGAATTCTGAGGGCACCGTCTGCAGAGCTCCTGGGACAGCGCGGAACCCAAGCCCACAAACCCTGCAGCCCCCACCCCCATGTCCCCTCGGTGACAGGCAAATGCCTTGTCCCTGCCACTAGCCCCTGTGGGTCCACTCAGCACCTCCCACCCTCCTCCACACAGTTTGGGGACCTGCTGTTTCCCGCACACTTTGAGAAGGGACTGACAGGTTCCTGGGTAGCCAGGGGCCTCGTGAGTGCCCGCCGACCCCGTGACAGGCACCTGCAGGCACCTGGAGGAAGATTCATCGTGCGGCTCTGCGACACAGCAGGGCCATTGCCCTAATACATTATCAGGCTTGTTGAAATATCAATTTTGCACATGGCTTCACACGGCTGCCTGCGGCCCTGCTCAAGCCTATTACTTAATTCTTCTGTCATTAAGAAATCCAATCTCTGATTCCAGTGGCATTGGAGGGGGTGAGGGGAGGCACTGGCTAATAGACCTCAAACCATCTGCTAATTGCGGTTCCTCAAACCCCGAGTGAAGATGAAAGGGAATGAGGGAGGTGATGGAAAATCACCAAGGTGCCCGGACAAGGCCCAGACGTTCTCAGGCAGTCCAGGCGCTGTTCCTTCCAGCACCCACCGGCTCCCCTTCTAAGCCCAGACACTGAAGTGGGGCTCTGCATACAAGATTTCCAGAGTTCCTCACCGGTCTGCATGCAAGATTTCCACAGCCCCTCCCGCTCTGCACACACGATTTATACAACCCCTCCCACTCTGCACACGCAATTTCCACAGCCCCTCCCGCTCTGCACACACAATTTCCACAGCCCCTCCCACTCTGCATACATGATATCCACAGCCCCTCCCACTCTGCACACACAATTTCCAGAGCCCCTCCCACTCTGCACACACAATTTCCAGAGCCCCTCTCACTCTGCACACACAATTTCCAGAGCCCCTCCTGCTCTGCACACACAATTTGTACAACCCCTCCCACTCTGCGCATGCAATTTCCACAGCCCCTCCCGCTCCGCATACATGATATCCACAGCCCCTCCCGCTCTGCATACATGATATCCATAGCCCCTCCTACTCTGCACACAATTCACACAGCCCCTCCCACTCTGCACACATGATTTTCTTAGCCCCTCCCCATTTCCAGGGGCATTCTGTCCAAGCTGCTTAGGCCCTAGTGTCCTGCCAGAGGATCCAACAGCAGCTCCACCAGGGAGAGATCAGAGGATGCTGACACCCCTTTCTGATGGGTGGCTGTGCCTCCTGAATCCTCAGCAGCCTCAACTCCGTGGGGTGGGCGTTCATTCCAATGCCCCTGCCCCAGATCCGAGACAGCTCCCCTCCACTCCTCTCTCCAGGAGGCCCTTGGAGCTGTCGATGACTTTGTGCAGCTCCGACCCCTTGTCCTCCTGCTCCAGAGGGAGGCCTGTTGACAGCAGTTTTCCATATCTCAAGCCCCTTTATAATTGAGGACATTAATTTATCTCTCCATCCTGTTGGCTCCATAGTAAGCAGGCCCCAGTCCTTACCCTAAGATTCTTGTGTTCGCCAACCATTAATCATTTCCATCTCTCTTCTGAGCCCTTTCCAACAAAGGGTTTCATGTTGGTGCACCTTGACGAAGTTGTCCACGATCTCATCAACATGTAATCGAGCCAAATGAAACAAGGGCAGATTTTATAAGAATAATTCCCAACGTAAATGACCGTAAACAACTAATTTTCTCTGTGATTCAACACACGGCTCCCTCCTCATCCGTTACAGGGACTGTGGTCTTAGCTGTGTAAATACAAGCGCTTGGCTCCCAGCTGTTGCTCATAAGCAGTCTGGCTCGCGTCCAAGCCTGGGTACCTGTTTTGGCTCCAACCTAATGTTCCCGTGTGTATTATTGGTGGCTTTCAAATAAAGGAGCGGAAGATAGTGAGCTGAGTCTGCCTCCCTGCTCTGAGGAAGACCGGAGTCCAGGACAGATGGACGGATACACGAGGGCCAGCCCCACCCCTCTATCAGGCAGTGGGCGCAGCCCCCCTTCTCTCCTGCACTGTGCCCTGCCCTCAAGTGCTTCTTGTCCTACAACCTGCCTTTAGAGCTTCAGTAGCCCAAACCTTGGCAGCTCCACAGCATCCGCCCAGGCGCACTTGGAAGTGGGCACTGGCTTGGAATCCTTCTTCCAGCTGTGGAGACAGTCGGGTGTCCCAGTCTTAGCCCTTCAGTGTTAGAGGCTCAGCAGGCTACGTGCACCGCCTGAGGCACGTGATTCTTTGCAGAATCAAAAAGTCCAGGGAAAGCAATGAAAAAGACTCTGCTCATTGAGAGATTTTCATTGAGTATTATTTTTTTAGACAAGAACATTGGAGAGAATATTTTGAAAAACACATTTAACTTTGGTTATGGGGAAGATATAACAGGATATTAAAAAGTCCATATGGGAAAGGTGGGCCTTCATTAATTTCTCTTTAATTAGCCTTCATTAATTTCCCCTTAATTAGCCTTTGTTAATTTTGTCATTAGTAAATCTGCCCATCCATTTATTCACTCATTCACCTGCTGCCTTCCGAGGGCTGGGCTTCTGCGGGCTGTGGACAGCCACCCCAGGGCTGTGGCCGGGTGTGTTGTGGGTCTCCAGCTTCTCCCAGACCTCACAACTCTGGAAGCTGAGGTGAGCCCTGAGGAGGCAACAGCAGAAGCCCACAGCAGACGAGACGGCAGCTTGGGCCAGGACGGTGGCCCTGGGCACGGAGGAGGGATGGACATAGGGAGCTTGCAGATGCAGGAAAGGCAGAAGGAAGAGAGCCAAGGTGACACATGGGCACCAGGTGTGGGAGAACGGTGAGTGTCAGTGCCTCTTGTCTGGATGGCGGAGAGAGAGCAGCTGGTTTAACATGGAAGGTGGTTGGTTTTCATTGGACTGTGAGTTCTTGAGGGCAAAGGCCACGTCCACCTTGTTTCCCGTGTATTCTGATGCTGCCATGAATGGCAAGAGATGAAATGGAAAATAAGGAATGCTGCTGTGCTTGTGCTGAGTCTGGGGCCTGAGAAGCTCCCAGCTGCCATGTCTGTGTGTGGCCATGGCTCCCATCTGCGGCTGCTCTGTGAGGAGCTGGTGCTGCGTGGCAGGGGCCACAGCAAATGCCTGGCACCTTTCGGGAGGTCAATCACCTGCCAGTTTCTGAGAGAGATGTGTCCCTTTTCTTTGGAATACCCCAGAATCAAAATCCATCCTCTCCACCTATGAGGGGTTCCACCAAGCCATCGGGTGGTAGAAGGCGCAGGCTCTGGGGCCACGTAATACAGACGGTCCCTGATTGACGATGGCTTCACATGGAACTTTCCAACTTTTCCATGGTGTGGACGTGATACACATTCAGTTGAAACTGTGCTTTGAGGACAGAAATTCTAACTTTTACTTTCTGTACAGTATTCCATGAATTACATGAGATAGTCCACACTTCAGTATAAAATGGGCTTTGTATTAGATGATTTTGCCCAACCGTAGGCTGACGTAAGTGTTTGGAGCATGTTTAAGGCAGGGCTGGCTAAGCTATGACACCTGGTGGGTTCCGTGTGCCCACAACATTTTCAGTTTATGACATTTTCCACTCACAAGGGCTCCTTCAGGCATGCCCCCTCATAAGTCAAGGGGCATCTGGGCTCCCACCCTGGACACCTCACCTAGTGCCATGAGTCGGGGTTGGCTGCCAAGGTCTACAGAGTCTCAGTTTCTGTATCTGAGGCTCGGGAAGAATCGGCTGTCCTGAAAGGTCACTGCAAGGCTGGTGCCTGTCACCTGCTGGCACCCTGTCATCTGCTGGCACCCTGTGGTGTGGCTGAGCCGGGACTTGGAGCGCTGGAGCCGTCATTGTCATTGGGAAATGGGTCTCAGGGAACCTCCCCACTGCAACCCCAGCCTGAGGCAGCAGAGACCTCGTGCTGCCCTTCCTTCCTCCCCTGACGCCTGAGTCTCCTGCATGAGGCTCCCAGGCCGGAAGGCCCAGGAGGAGGTGCTGGCAACAGATTTGTTCACCAGGGCAGCAGCTCCAGCATGCAAGGCTGGTGATTGTGGCTTCCTGACAGACGGGGACCAGCTCAGGATTTCGGGGGCATCTGTGGGTCTGCCCCGGCCCGGGGCCCAGACGGGGAGCAGCTCAGGATCTCAGGGGTGTCTGTGGGTCTGCCCCAGCCCGGGGCCCAGCAGATGTATGTCAGTCTTTCCATGATCACCATGTGGGGTAGTAGAGGCTCTAGGGGGCCAAGGCATGGGGCGGGCTGGGTGGCTGGTTAGCAACTGGGGAAATGGAGCTGGCACCTGCTCCCCCCGTTGCTCCATTTGGTCACTGTCTCAATAAAGTGCCTTAGTCATCTGGCTGCAGAGGTTGCCCCCTCCACAGACGAGGAGCCTGGGGTCACAGTGCCTGTGTGTTCTCACCAGATTGTCCATCAGGGCGGGATGGAACTGGGGGCCGAAGCCAGGACTGTGGGACCACTGAGCCCAGGCTTACCTAGGAAGGTCCAGGGCTCGCCAGCATTCCCTTAAGCAGGGACTTCCACCTCAGCAGTGTCCTGGGAAGGTGGGCATCCCGGAGCAGTCTGAGAAAGGTCCTTCTTCTACCCCTGCAGAACACTCACTAACCATGCCCTCACCTGCATTCACCTGGGGCTCTGTGGCTGGCAGGTGCGCAGGTGTGACTGCAGCTCAGACGTTTCACCTCTCAACTTAGGATCCACCTCCCCATCCTTCCTGCTTCACCATCAAAGGACACCTGCCCCTGTTTGTGGAGACCATGGGGATGACCCCTGCGTCCCTTTCACAGGTGGACCTTTGGGCTTGTCAGGAATTTCAAATGCGATCTGAGCCAGGGCAGGTCGGCCATGCCAGGGTTCAGAGGCACGAGGCTGTATTTCTCCAAGAGACGAAAAGGCTTCTGAATAATAGAGCACAGCCCCGTGTTCTGTGTGTAATTCATGGGCCACGTGGGGGAAAGGGCTGGAGGGTGGGGCTGCCAGGGCCCCTGACACGCCAGAGCACAGGTCTCATCAGATATGTACGTTGAATAATTTCTCTGTATTAGTTCAGTCTGCAGCCTAATTCAATTAGCTTGTTTCATCTATATTCTTTGACCTTTTTATTTTAAAAAAAATGAAAAAAAGAAATCTTGTTTCTTTCCCCGCTGGTTTTATTTTAGCCGTGATGTAATCTTTCCATCACTTTCTGGCTTTACGCTCGCTCTCTGGGCACGAGGACCTTGGAGTAGCTCCCCGCAGGCAA
Organism: Pan paniscus; assembly: GCF_029289425.2. Lineage (NCBI taxonomy): Eukaryota > Metazoa > Chordata > Mammalia > Primates > Hominidae > Pan > Pan paniscus. The sequence goes on from NC_085927.1 coordinate 59,073,515, forward strand.
AGGCTGCACCAGGTGCCAGGGGCCAGAGAATGGGCCAGGGGCCAAGTGTGTGGCACCACAGACCCACCCCTCCCCTGACACCCATCACGGCAGCCGCCCACACACCCCGTCTCTCCAGGCATGGCCCTGTGGCAGGTGACCTGAGCACCCCCAACTCCAGGCGTGACCCTGTAGCAGGTGACCTGAGCCCCCCCTCTCTCCAGGTGTGACCCTGTGGCAGGTGACCTGAGCCCCCCTCTCTCCAGGCGTGACCCTGTGGCAGGTGACCTGAGCCCCCCCCTCCAGATGTGACCCTGTGGCAGGTGACCTGAGCCCCCCTCTCTCCAGGTGTGACCCTGTAGCAGGTGACCTGCCCCACCCCCTCCAGGTGTGACCCTGTGGCAGGTGACCTGCCTCCCCCCGCCAGGCATGGCTCTGTGAGAGGTGACCTGAGCCCCCCCTCTCTCCAGGTGTGACCCTGTGGCAGGTGACCTGAGCCCCCCCCCCCTCCAGGTGTGACCCTGTAGCAGGTGACCTGAGCCTCCGCCTTTTTCTGCTTGTGTGGCTTGGAACGCCCAAAGGCTGCGGGTGGAGGGGCTGCCTTGCCAGGTCTAGCCCAGCTGACTTACAGGACTGGGGGCCACTGGACGGTGCCCCTGGACAGGATATTGCTTCCCCACCACGCCCCAAGACATTCCCCAGACCACCAGTGTGTCCAGGCTCCCATTCTCTGAGACTTGGACCCTCCAGGAAGCGTGATAAGGTGATAAGGACACTGTGATCTGCCCTCGAGTCCCCCAAATTGTAGAAACAGGGACCTGGGATCATGCACAGGGCATAGAATAAAACCCCGGGAACCCACACTTGAGCTTCCAAAGCCCAGGGCCCAGCCCTTGTCGGCCCAGAGACCTTCCCTACTGGCCCTGACATCCCAGCTCGGAGCCCCGGCACCTCTGGCTCCCTCTGCCCTAACCGTGGGCTGCTCCTGATGGATTCTGCCCTCTCCCTGCATGGCCTCCCCTCTTCGGAGGGGTCTTCCTGCCCCACCCCCTGCAACACCTGTGGCCCCCAGTCACTGACGGACTCACCCACCTTCTGTCCTTCTTCACTTTCAAATCTTTCCAGTTTTAAACACGGTTTTGCATGCTGTCTTTTCCTCACTGCCTATTTCTACCTCTCAACTCCCCTGAGGCAGAGGCCCCCTCTCATGTGTTCCTTGTACCCCCCAGTTTTCCTTCAGGGGGGTGCCATGGACCTTGGAGCCCTGAACTCGAAGCGCATCCTCTGGCCGGTTCATGCCAAGGCTTGTGATGCAGCCCAAGGGGGTGTTCTGAGAATCAGGGAGCATCGGTGCACAATTCCAGGTGCATGGTAAGCGTATGGCCTCCTCGGGAGCTGGGGATGGCCCCCAACCTTTCCAAAGAGCACCGTGTGGTAGGGGGAGGGAAAGTGACTCTGCAGAGGAGACACCTGAGGGACACACCTGAGCCAGGCGACGAGGGTCAAGCCCATTGTGCTGGGCCCTGCGGATGGTCTGGGCCCTCGCACAGTGTGGTGAGAACAGCCTCACCTCTGATGTCCTGCTGCTGAGAATACCTAACCCCAGGCTACTCATGAGAAAACCATCGCACTAATTTTAATATAGGGACAATCTACTCAACCCCTGGCCGGCACGCCGCTACACTGCCCAGGGTCCAGGTCATCAAAAACAAGGAAACCCTGAGAAACTGTCCCAGCCAAATGCCATGTGGGAACCTTGGCGGGATCCTGGGGCAGGAAAGAAAATGACATCTGGGAGGCACTGAAGGTGCCGAAAAGGCCGGGCACGGTGGCTCCCGCCTGTAATACCAACACTTTGGGAGACGGAGGCAGGCGGATCAATTGAGGCCAGGAATTCCAGACCAGCCTGGCCAACATGGTGAAAACCTGTCTTTACCAAAAATACAAAAATTAGCTGGGCATGATGGCGGGCACCTGTAGTGCCAGCTACTCGGGAGGCTGAGGCAGGAGAATTGCTTGAATCCAGGAGGCGGAGGTTGCAGTGAGCTGAGATCACACCACTGCACTTCAGCCTGGGTAACAGAGCAAGACTCTGTCAAAAAAAAAAAAAAAAAGCCCCAAAAATAGTATGAACTTCTCTTGATCAATATAGTTGAACTTTCATATGAATATTGGTTAATTAACTATATCCAATGTGTACCACTACTGCAAGATGTTAATAACAGGGAAAACTGGGTGTGGGGAGATGGAAACTCTATACTACCTTCACAACCACGCCTATCCTTCCCAAACCATCCTAAAATAAGACTTTGATTTAAAAGATGTATGCACAGACGTGTTTATTGAAACGTCACTTATAAGCAAAGGGGATGGCCTCGTGTTGTGCGAGGCCTTGTGCAGCAAGGGACTGCGTGACCCTCGAACTCCCAGCAGTTCACCTGCATCCAAATTACACTACACTTTGGCTGGAAGATACAATCTGTAGATTCTGTAAGGAGATCATCACAACTCTATAAATATGCGATGTCTGGGAAAACGGATGGAAAGAAACTCACTGGCACGTGCCCTGTGCTATTTCCCAGGGCTTCTGAGCAAGCGTTAATTAGTTGGCTGAGAGATGAGTGCACACCTGGGCAGGTGCAGGCCAGGGCAGGCAGCAGGAAGGGCGACTGCAGGCAGGCTTCCCCGGCGGAGGCTCATGGTGGCAGGAGTATGGGGTGGGCGTACCATCCTAGAGCAGAGCTACGGGGAGTCCGCATTCAGTTGCACGCCATCCAAGGCTGTAAATCCATTGGCCTAATTTTGCTAAATAAGCAGTGGCCTTGCAAAATCTGAGCTTCAGAGCTGAGTGTGAATATCCAGGCCCTGAGATGAGGTTCGGTTTTGACACCATCCAAGGAGCTGCCCGCTCTTTGGAGCTGGTGCCAGGAGAAGGCAGCGGAGCCACGCCGTGGCCACCAATGGGCTATTGCTGCACCCATCCTATTAGCAGGCACCAGCCTTCTCTGCACGGAAGATTAAAAATTTTGGGAGTAAATCCAGGTCTTGTCTGACATGACATTTTGGAAGCAAAAGCTCAGAAACTTTTGTGCTCCCTGTTAATAGGATAACATGCTACAGTAGTTACAGTAATTGCCCGGCGCTCCCCTCTGCCTGCTGGATGCTCCCTCTGCTGCTGGATGCAGGCTTGGAGCTGCTGCCGACACCGGAAATGAGCCCCAGTGAGCAGCAGGCAGGATCGGGGCAGAGGGCTGGCTGGGAGCCGCCATCATTCAAGGCGGGCATCATTAAGGAGACGAAATGCCGGCTGGCCTCTGTTGCCTCACCGACCTACCCAAAAAGCCTGGATCTGGGGCCTGAAGCCGCATCATGAAAACCACCCCATCCTAGCACCCGCCAGGGGGAATACCATGGGGAGAGGAGGCAGGAAGGAGCTTCATGTTTCCCAGGCCTGTGGCTGGACAAAGGCCTCCTCACACCTGGGCACCGGAGATCTTGGGTTCTTGTCTGGGGGCTGCTGGCAGCAGGTGGGTTTGTCCACAAGGTCGCTGTACCAGGAGATGGGCTTGAGGGATCCCGGTGATGCATAAAGCCCCCAGCACGGGGGCCGCCACCTCCCTGTGACGCCCCGTGGAGCGCACTTCAGGTCCACAGCATGGCCATGTGGATTTCGAATGCAGATATTACAAGGGGGCATGTGAGTCCAGGCTGTCCTGATGGGTTTGGAGCCCAGGACAGCCCAGGGGAAGGGCAGGAAAGGCAGGTACACGTCCAGGGCCACGTGTGAGCACCAGACCCCTGTGTCCCGTGGTGCACACCCCCCTTGCCTCTTGGCCACGGGGTCCACTCTGTGACCAGCGAGGATACTTGGGACCTTCTTGCTTTGACGCAATGCGCCGAGTGACCGGGGGGCTGTGGGACCCCAGTAAGTACCAGCTGCCATCTCCCCTCGGGCAGGAAAGATGGCAGCAGAGACTTGTGATCAGAAGCTTGGAAGCTTCCGGAAGACAGTGAGGGGAAGCTGAAGTGGAAGACCTGGTCAGGGTGTAGCAGAGAAAGGCACAGTGGAGGCGAAGAACGTGGCTAGGAGGCCCCCAGGCTGCTGGGAGCCCTGGAGACGTGCGGGCTGAGGCACCCCAGGCTGCTGGGAGCCCTGGAGACGTGCGGGCTAAGGCACCCCAGGCTGCTGGGAGCCCTGGGGACATGCGGGCTGAGGCACCCCAGGCTGCTGGGAGCCCTGGGGACGTGCGGGCTGAGGCACCCCAGGCTGCTGGGAGCCCTGGAGACGTGCAGGCTGAGGCACCCCAGGCTGCTGGGAGCCCTGGAGACATGCAGACTGAGGCACCCCGTTCCCCACACAGTTGTCTGGCTCCGTTTCCGACACCTCCTGTCTGTCTCCTGCGTGGTGGAGGCTTCAGCCCCCAACAGGTGGACAGGGTGCCGGCCAGGGTGCCCACTGCACTGTGGCTTTCGGCTAATGGCTCGGTCATTTCCACCTCAACAGCTCCCCTTTCCTCCCTAATCAGCAAGTCCTGTAGGTTTGTGTTCTATTCTCAAAAATCCCAAACTCCTGCTCCTCTGTCCACCCCACAGCCCCACCCACAGCCCTCCCCCAGTCCAAGACCCGACCCCTCTCCCCAGATGCCCCAGCTGCAGGCTCTGCTCCGACCTCACTCCGACGTTGACTGTTGCACCTGAGAAATGCCCTCGGGACTTTGCAAATTCCATTTCCTCTCTGTCTGGATCCCCCTCCCAACTCCGCCAGCCAAATCCCCTGCCTGCCACCCCTACACCCCACCCGACGGACTCCAGCTCGGCCCCCGGCTCTGCCCTCACTGCCCAGCTTTCGGAGCCCACCCAGGACCAGGCTGAACCCGTCTGCAATTTGCTTCCAGGGCCACCTGCAGCCAGGTGTGTGCCAGTCACCATCTTGGGCTTGCAGTGATCAGGCCAACAACCATCTGCAGTGAGGGTGGCTGCTGTCCCAGGACAGAGACTGTGCCTCCCCTACTCCCCATCCCCACCGCCACACAGCCTGGGATGGAAGCTGGTGCTCCTGG